>NC_089236.1:16775070-17084640 GCF_963924675.1 Phocoena phocoena | reverse complement strand
TTCTCTACTTCACTTAAAGTTTCTGCTAATTCAAGAAAGAATTGAGTATTCTAAGAATCCGTTAAAAAAAAACATTCTAAGTGCATGGATGACTCAAGAAACTCTCTATGCCTATAAAAGGTATCTGCTTATTCATAATTAACTACTCTCCAGAGTCTCGAATATTCAACAATTCCACACTTTCCTTCATTCAGATTTTCATTTATTCAACAAATATTTATTGAGCATGTACTTAAGATCGTACAGAGGAGATTCAAGAACCAAAGGTGTGTTTGGACTAGATTAGTGGTTTTCAACAGGGACAGTACCTCTATGGTGGGTTTTGGTACTTTGGGTGTATTTTTGGTTGTTGCAGTGATTGGAATGAACCAGTGGCTCATGATGGAGGTCAGGCATGTTAAGTGGCCTGGCTGTTCCCAGAACAGTCCTTCACAATGAAGAATGATCCATATCTACACACTTTCCTAATAGCTCAGACATTCAAGTAGGTGGAAACTCTGTTGATAATTATCCAACCAAAATCTAACTCAATATATATAATTTTCCAAACTTAGAACTTAAACTAACATATATATACACACACAAAAATACTTCTTCATAGTTTGAAGAAGTATGAGACTTTCGAAGAATGGTCCTACTGTGTATATTGAAGAAGATAGTGCTTTGTTTCATTCAGCACTTCACCAAGTATTGTTCACTATTTTGGAAAATGGCAGCACCAGTGGTAATACTGAACCTTGTGTTTGAGTCTTCATCAATCAGTCTGATTTTCTAACTGCCATGTTTGTAATAATTCTACATATAGTTATGTTGAAGGATAATATTTTCCACTTTGATTTGAACATTTTTATTTATTTATTTTAACATCTTTATTGGAGTATAATTGCTTAACAATGTTTTGTTAGTTTCTGCTGTATAACAAAGTGATTCAGCTATATGTATACATATGTCCCCATTTCCCCTCCCTCTTGCATCTCCCTCCCACCCTCCCTATGCCATCCCTCTAGGTGGTCACAAAGCACCGAGCTGATCTCCCTGTGCAATGCAGCTGCTTCTCACTAGCTATCCATTTTACATTTGGTAGTGTATGTATGTCAGTGCTACTCTCTCACTTCATCCCAGCTTACTCTTCCCTCTCCCTGAATCCTTAAGTCCATTCTCTACATCTGCATCTTTATTCCTGTCCTGCCCCTAGGTTCTTCAGAACCATTTTTTTTTTAGATTCCACATATATGTGTTAGCATATGGTATTTTTCTCTGATTTACTTCACTCTGTATGACAGATTCTAGGTCCATCCACCTCACTACAAATAACTCAATTTCATTTCTTTTTATGGCTGAGTAATATTCCATTGTATATATGTGCCACATCTTTAACCATTCATCTGTCAATGGACACTTAGGTTGCTTCCATGTGCTGGCTATTGTAAATAGTGCTGCAATGACCATTGTGGTACATGTATCTTTTTGAATTATGGTTTTCTCAGGGTATATGCCCAGTAGTGGGATTGCTGGGTCATATGGTAGTTCAATTTTTAGTTTTTTAAGGAACCTCCATACTGTTCTCCATAGTGGCTGTATCAATTTACATTCCCACCAACAGTGCAAGTGGGTTTCCTTTTCTCCACACCCTTTCTAGCATTTATTGTCTGTAGATTTTTTGATGATGGCCATTCTGACTGGTGTGAGGGGATACCTCACTGTAGTTTTGATTTGCATTTCTCTAATGATTAATGATGTTGAGCATCCTTTCATGTGTTTGTTGGCAATCTGTATATCTTCTTTGGAGTAATGTCTATTTAGGTCTTCTGCCCATTTTTGGATTGGGTTGTTTGTTTTTTTGATATTGAGCTGCATGAGCTGCTTGTAAATTTTGGAGATTAATCCTTTGTCAGTTGATTCATTTGCAAATATTTTCTCCCATTCTGTCTTTTCATCTTGTTTATGATTTCCTTTGCTGTGCCAAAGCATTTAAGTTTCATTAGTTCCCATGTGTTTAGTTTTGTTTTTATTTCCATTACTTTAGGAGGTGGGTCAAAAAGGATCTTGCTCTTATTTATGCCATGGGGTGTTCTGCCTCTGTTTTCCTCTAAGAGTTTTATAGTGTCTGACCTTACATTTAGGTCTTTAATCCATTTTGAGTTTATTTACGTGTGTGGTGTTAGGGAGTGTTCTAATTTCATTCTTTTACATGTAGCTGTGCAGTTTTCCCAGCACCACTTATTGAAGAGGCTGTCTTTTCTCCATTTGTATACTCTTGCTTCCTATATCAAAAATAAGGTGACCATATGTGCGTGGGTTTATCTCTGGGCTTTCTATCCTGTTCCATTGATCTATATTTCTGTATTCGTGCCAGTACCATAAAGTCTTGATTACTGAGAACTATAGTATAGTCTGAAGTCAGGGAGTCTGATTCCTCCAGCTCTGTTTTTCTTTCTCAAGATTGCTTTGGCTCTTCGGGGTCTTTTGTGTTTCCATGCAAATTGTGAAATTTTTGGTTCTAGTTATGTGAAAAATGTCACTGGTAATTTGAAGGGATTGCACTGCATCTGTAGATTGCTTTGCGTAGTACAGGCATTTTCACAATATTGCTTCTTCCAATCCAAAAACATGGTATATCTCTCCATCTGTTGGTATCATCTTTAATTTCTTTCATCAGTGTCTTACAGTTTTCTGCATACAGGTGTTTCGTCTCCTTAGGTCGGTTTATTCCTAGGTATTTTATTCTTTTTTGTTGCAGTGGTAAACGGGAGTGTTTCCTTAATTTCTCTTTCAGATTTTTCATCATTAGTGTATAGGTATGCAAGAGATTTCTGTGCATTAATTTTGTATGCTGCTACATTACCAAATTCATTGATTAGCTGTAGTAGTTTTCTGGTATCATCTTTAGGATTCTCTATGTATAGTATTATGTCATCTGCAAACACTGACAGTTTTACTTCTTTTCCAATTTGTATTCCTTTTATTTCTTTTTCTTCTCTGATTGCTGTGGCTAAAACTTCCAAAACTATGTTGAATAATAGTGGTGAGAGTGGGTATCCTTGTCTTGTTCCTGATCTTAGATCATATGTTTTCAGTTTTTCACCATTGAGAATGATTTTGGCTATGGGTTTGTCATATATGGCCTTTATATAACTTTATATAACTTGAGATAAGTTCCCCTGTGCCTACATTCTTGAGAGTTTTTATCATAAATAGGTGTGGAATTTTGTGAAAAGCATTTTCTGCATCTATTGAGATTATCACATTGTTTTTATCCTTCATTTTGTTAATATGGTTTATCACATTGATTGATTTGCATATATTGAAGAAGCCTTGCATTCCTGGGATGAGCCCCACTTGATCATGGTATATGATCTTTTTAATGTGCTATTGGATTCTGTTTGCTAGTATTTTGTTGAGGATTTTTGCATCTATGTTCATCAGTGATATTGGTCTGTAGTTTTCTTTTTTTGTGACATTTTTGTCTGCTTTTGATATCAGGGTGAAGGTGGCTTTGTAGAATGAGTCTGGGCATGTTCCTCCCTCTGCTGTATTTTGGAAGACTTTGAGAGGGATATGTGTTAGCTCTTCTTTAAATGTTTGATAGAATTCGCCTGTGAAGCCATCTGGTCCTGGGCTTTGTTTGTTCGAAGATTTTTAATTACAGTTTCAATTTCAGTGCTTGTGTTTGGTCTGTTTATATTTTCTATTTCTTCCTGGTTCAGTCTCGGAAGGTTGTGCTTTTCCAAGAATTTGTCCATTTCTTCCATGTTGTCCATTTTATTGGCATATAGCTGCTTGTAGTATCTCTCATGATCCTTGTATTTCTGCGGTGTCAGTTGTTACTTCTACTTTTTCATTCTAATTCTGTTGATTTGAGTCTTTCCCCTTTTTTTCTTGATGAGTCTGGCTAATGGTTTGTCAATTTTGTTTATCTACTCAAAGAAGCAGCTTTTCGCTTTATTGATCTTTGCTATTATTTCCTTCATTTCTTTTTCACTTATTTCTGATCTGATCTTTATGGTTTCTTTCCTTCTGCTAACTTTGGGATTTTTTTTGTTCTTCTTTCTCTAATTGCTTTAGGTGTAAGATTAGGTTTTTTATTTGAGATGTTTCGTGTTCTTTGAGGTAGGATTGTATTGCTCTAAACTTCCCTCTTAGAACTGCTTTTGCTGCATCCCATCGCGTTTTCATCATCATTTGTTTCTAGGTGTTCTTTGATTTCCTCTTTGATTTCTTCAGTGATCTCTTGGATATTTAGTAGTGTATTGTTTAGCCTCCATATGTTTGTATTTTTTACAGATATTTTCCTGCAATTGGTATCTAGTCTCATAGCACTGTTGTCAGAAAAGGTACTTGACATGATTTCAATTTTCTTAAATTTACCAAGGCTTGATTTGTTACCCAAGATATGATCTATCCTGGAGAATGTTCCATGAGCACTTGAGAAGAAAGTGTATTCTGTTGTTTTTGGATGGAATGTCCTATAAATATCCATTAAGTCCATCTTGTTTAATGTGTCATTTAAAACTTTTGTTTCCTTCTTTATTTTAATTTTGGTTGATCTCTCCATTGGTGAAAGTGGGGTGTTAAACTCCCCTACTATGGTTGTGTTACTGTTGATTTCTCCTTTTATGGCTGTTAGCATTTGCCTTATGTATTGAGCTTCTCCTATGTTGGGTGCATAAACACTTACAATTGTTATATCTTCTTCTTGGATTGATCCTTTTATCAGTATGTAGTGCCCTTCTTTGTATCTTGTAATAGTCTTTATTTTAAAGTCTATTTTGTTTGATATGAGCATTGGTATTCCAGCTTTCTTTTGATTTCCATTTGCCTGGAATATCTTTTTCCATCCCCTCACTTTTAGTCTGTACGTGTCCCTAGGTCTGAAGTTGGTCTCTGGTACACAGCATATATACGGGTCATGTTTTTGTATCCTTTCAGCTAGTCTTTGTCTTTTGGTTGGGGCATTCAATCCATTTGCATTTAAGGTAATTATCGATATGGATGTTCCTATTACCATTTTCTTAATTGTTTTGGGTTTGTTTTCGTAGGTCTTTTCCTTCTCTGTGTTTCCTGCCTGGAGAAGTTCCTTTAGCATTTGTTGTAAAGTTGGTTTGGTGGTGCTGAATTCTCTTAGCTTTTGCTTGTCTGTAAAGGTTTTAATTTCTCCGTCGAATCTGAATGAGATCCTTGCTGTGTAGAGTAATCTTGGTTGTAGGTTTTTCCCTTCATCACTCTAAATATGTTCTGCCACTCCCTACTGGCTTGCAGAGTTTCTGCTGAAAGATCAGCTGTTAACCTTATGGGGACTCCCTTGTATGTTATTTGTTGTTTTTCCCTTGCTGCTTTTAATATTTTTTCTTTGTATTTAATTTTCAATAGTTTGATTAATAAGTGTCTTGGCTTGTTTCTCCTTGGAATTATCCTGTATAGTACTTTCTGCGCTTCCTGGACTGGATTGGCTATTTTCTTTCCCATGTTAGGGAAGTTTTCAACTATACTCTCTTCAAATGTTTTCTCTGACCCTTTCTTTTTCTCTTCTTCTCCTTGAACCCTTATAATTCGAATGTTGGTGCATTTAATGTTGTCCCAGAGGTCTCTGAGATTGTCCTCAATTCTTTTCATTCTTTTTTCTGTATTCTGCTCTGCAGTAGTTATTTCCACTAGTTTATCTTCCAGGTGACTTACCTGTTCTTCTGCCTCAGTTATTCTGCTATTGTTTCCTTCTAGAGAATTTTTAATTTCATTTATTGTGTTGTCCATCATTGTTTGCTTGCTCTTTAGTTGTTCTAGGTCCTTGTTAAATATTCTTTGTATATTCTCCATTCTATTTCCAAGATTTTGGATCATCTTTACTATCATTACTCTGAATTCTTTTTCAGGTAGACTGCCTATTTCCTCCCCATTTGTTTGGTCTGGTGGTTTTTTACCTTGCTTCTTCATCTTCTGTGTATTTCTCTGTCTTCTCATTTTGCTTAACTTACTGTGTTTGGGGTCTCCTTTTCACGGACTACAGGTTTTTAGTTCCCATTGTTTTTGGTGTCTTCCCCCAGTGGGTAAGGTTGGTTCAGTGGGTTGTGTAGGCTTCCTGGTGGAGGGGACTGGTGCCTGTGTTCTGGTGGATGAGCCTGGATCTCATCTTTCTGGTGGGCAGGACCAAGTCCGGTGGTGTGTTTTGGGGTGTCTATGAGCTTATTATGATTTTAGGCAGCCTCTCTGCTAAGGGGTAAGGTTGTATTCCTGTCTTGCTAGTTGTTTGGCATGTGGCGTCCAGCACTGAAGCTTGCTGGACATTGGGTGGAGCTTGGTCTTAGCGTTGAGATGGAGATGTCTGGGAGAGCTCTCGCCAATCGATACTATGTTGGGCCGGAAGGTGTCTGGTGGTCCAATGTCCTGAACTCAGCTCTCCTACCTCAGAGGCTCAGGCCTGACACCTGTCCGGAGCACCAAGACCCTTCGGACACAGCTCAGAAGAAAAGGGAGAAAAAAAAGAGGAAAAGATAAAATAAAATAAAAGTTACTAAAATAAAAATTTTTTAAAAATATTATTAAAATTTAAAAAGTATTTAAAGAAAGAAGAGAGCAACCAAACCAATAACCAAATCCACGAATGATAACAAGTGCTAAAAACTAAACTAAGATAAACATAAAAATTAGAAACTGGTTAGTCACATACAGCAAACCCCAACTCTACAGTTGCTCCCAGAGCACACCACCTCAATTTTGGGATGATTCGTTGTCTATTCAGGTATTCCACAGATTCAGGGTACATCAAGTTGATTGTGGGGATTTAATCCACTGCTCCTGAGGCTGCTGGGAGAGATATCCCTTTCTCTTCTTTGTTCGCACAGCTCCTGGAGTTCAGCTTTGGATTTGGCCCCGCCTCTGCATGTAGGTTGCCTGAGGGTGTCTGTTCTTCGCTCAGACAGGACGGGGTTAAAGGAGCAGCTGATTAGGGGGCTCTGGCTCACTCAGGCCAGGGAGAGGGAGGGGTACCGAACGTGGGGCGAGTCTGCGGCGGCAGAGGCCGGCGTGACATTGCAACAGCCTGAGGTGTGCCGTGTGTTCTCCTGGGGAAGTTGTCCCTGGATCACAGGACCCTGGCAGTGGCGGGCTGCACAGGCTCCCGGGAGGGGAGGTGTGGACAGTGACCTCTGCTTGCACACAGGCTTCTTGGTGGCTGCAACAGTAACCTTAGTGTTTCATGCCCATCTCTGGCGTCCGCGCTGATAGCCGTGGCTTGCGCCCATCTCTCAATTTCATTTACGCAGTATTCTGAATCTCCTCTCCTTGCATACCCCAAAACAATGGTCTCTTGCATCTCTGGCAGGTCCAGACATTTTCCCAGACTCCCTCCCGGCTAGCTGTGGCGCACTAGCCCCCTTCAGGCTGTGTTCACGCAGCCAACCCCTGTCCTCTCCCTGGGAACTGACCTCTGAAGCCTGAGCCTCAGCTCCCAGCCCGACCCCGCCCCAGCGGGTGAGCAGACAAGCCTCTCGGGCTGGTGAGTGCTGGTCGGCAGCGATCCTCTGTGCGGGAATCTCTCCGCTTTCCCCTCCGCACCCCTGTTGCTGCGCTCTCCTCCGTGGCTCGGAAGCTTCCCCCACCACCACCCCTGTCTCCGCCTGCAAAGGGGCTTCCTAGTGTGTGGAAACCTTTCCTCCTTCACAGCTCCCTCCCACTGGTGCAGGTCCCGTCCCTATTCTTTTGTCTCTGTTTTCTCTTTTCTCTTTTGCCCTACCCAGGTACGTGGGGAGTTTCTTGCCTTTTGGGAAGTCTGAGGTCTTCGGCCAGCATTCAGTGGGTGTTCTGTAGGAGTTGTTCCATGTGTAGATGTATTTGTGGGGAAGAAGGTGATCTCCATGTCTTACTCCTCCACCATCTTGAAGGTCCTCTGAAGGATAACTTTTGAAAGTGCTTGTAATTATGACTTTCATTCAGCTATAAAATGAGCCTGTGCAATGGTTAATTTAAACTTGACCAAGGTAAGGGATGTCCAGATATCTGGTAAAATATTTCTGGATGTGTCTGTTGAGGGTGTTTCTGGAGGAGATTAGCATTTGAATTGGTGAACTGAGTAAACAGATCATACTCACCAATGCAAGAAGGCATCATTCAGTCTGTTGAGGGCCTAAATAAAACAAGAGGAAGGACAAATATGCCCCCTCTGATTGAGCCGAGACATCCAACTTCTCCTGCCCTGAGACATTGGTGCTCCTGGTTCTTGGGCATTCAGACATGGATATATAGACTGAGACTTACACCATTGGCCCCTGGATTCTCAGGCCTTTGGACTTGGACTGAATTATACCACTAGCTTTCCTGTTTCACCAGCTTGCAGATAGCAGATCCTGGGACTTCTTGGCCTCCATAATCACATGAGCCAATTCCTATAATAAATGTCTTGTATATATTTGCATATATCCTATTGGTTCTGTTTCCCTGGAGAGCCCTGATTAATATAGCCTGTGTCAAAGATTCTTATTTAACCCACCAATTAATAGAATGCTGAGATAAATTTGTAAATAGACAAATGGATGGAAACTGATTGGTATCCAAGGGAAATAGTCATTTATACTCTACTAGACACATTTTACTTTTCTATGGAAAAGAATCATTTGCAGGGCTGCCATTTTTTTTTTTTTTTACAGCATACAGAGTTGTTAGCTCAAACGCAATGAATGAATGATAAAGATATCCCAGAAAAGTGTGCGAAACAAGGCACTCAGTAATCTACCCATTTTTTTGCCCATTGCAAAACCTTATTTTTTTTTCCTGATACTGTCATCTGGCTTTGTCTTCTAGAGTGGTTATGCCTGAATATTTACATAGGAAAATGCATGCCTTTTAAAATTATTTTCTTTTAATTTTAGTTTACGTTATAATTAGAGAAAGGTATTAATTATTTAAAAATTATGCATGTAGGTATAATATATTATCTGTGGAGTTCATTTTAGAATACTAAATGAGATGTTAGAAAATATTTGTTATAAAAAAAGGGACATTGGTTCTGTTAGAGTTGAGGACAACTGGATTAAATAGTCTTTAAGGCTCCTTTCAACCTCGCAATACTTGCTGACATATTGATCTCAGGATGTCTAATTTTAAATTGTTTTCCATACAGTTTTTGTGTTGCAGTTGCTCATCACCTGGCCTCATAAACCCCAATCTTCAGTAAAAGTCTGCTACTCTGGGGAGAGATGAAATGGGGAGGATGCCCAGCATAGGGGCATATAGAGCAGAAAAGGGCCAGCCTACTTCAGGGGTAAGAAACAGACAAGAGAGAGGGAATTTAGGAGCAGAAAATCAGAGCCAGAAGTTGCACCAAGACCCAAGCTCCCTCCCTACCCCTGCAACTCCGGAGATATCGAAGAGCCTGCTGGATTCCCCACAAGCCACTTTATTTATTAAAGAACAGGGTGCCCCTAACCTATTGCAAGACTTCAAAACTCCAGGAGGATGGCAAGCATATGTACCTGACCACTTGGAAGGGAGAGAGCAAAACTTTCTGACAGAGGGCACACATTCCCAATTAACTGGGTTTGGGGAAGAAATATAGAAGACAAACAGAGGACAGAGACTTGGGAAAGAAGTAGTGAGGAAGGAATGTGGGTGAAGGACAATAGGAAGGCCAGCTGGGCTCTTGATGTACTCCAGAGAACAATTCTGTTGTCAAGTTGTAGCTTTATTATGGTAATATTTTATGATTTACCAAAAAATCTAATTCATTCTTTGGGTTTTGTTGTTTATATTAGGTGCTTCCTCAATGTAGGAAAATAAGCTATGTTCTTCATAAATTAACATCAGCAGAGCCTGATGTGGTTTTATTTCCACACAGTATGACTGTTCCTTAGTTGAAGGATTTGCTTCTACTTTTGTGAAACCACAGAGCGCTTCATCTCGGCAGCCGTCTTGAGTGTGCATCAGCTGTGTCAGCAGATATCTCTAAGACAGTATTGCTCCCCTGGGACTCCAGGGATTTTCTTCTTTAAACCCCCCTTTTATTTAAGTGCTGGCAACGGGGTTATAACGAGGAACATATTTCAGAACCATTTTCTCCATCCCTATGTATTTCTGCAGTCTTTATTTCAGTAAATAAAGCCCAGGGTCCAAGTCCTGCTTTCCCAGGACAGTTTCACCTCTCACACAATAGTGTGCTTCTAAAATACTAAATCAAGGGCTGTTGGGGGCAACCTCAGAGCGCAGAGCAGCACGAGTTGAAGCAAACATTTTCTTTATGGGGACTTTCATCTGTGTCCTTCTTCAGATATAACAGAGGAAAGGTCCAAAGCACTGCATTTTTCTTCACACAGATCCCAGGTTTTCTGACATCTGGAAAAAGTGGTTTGCTATAGGGACCTTCCAGTAAAATTCTCTTTCAGTTGGATTCACATAAGACTATACTGCTTGTTTATAGTCTGGATGATAGTGACACCTCTCCTTTCACTTGGCAGTGCTAGAAGCTATTTGGACAGAAATGAAAGTCCTTGAAAAAGCATTAAAGAAATTGCCATCCTCCTGCTGTAAAGGGGTGAGAGGTGAAGTTGTCCTGGGGTGTGGGGCAGCAGAGATGCAGGGAAGCCAGGTGTGCAGAGGAGAACCTGAGATGACAACCCTTTTGGTTGGCTTAATAAGCATCTGGGTAATGCAGAACAATTGTTGACCCCATTCATAATCCTAAGCCATCAGTCATCACTCCCTTCCCTTATCCTAGAAAGAGTTTTCCATAGCAGAGGATTTTGTGGATCTGAGAGGGGGTTGGCAAAAGAATGGAAAAGAGAACGGGAGGGAACTGGAGAGAATAATCATAAAGATGAAAAATGAACAAGATATATGAAGGCAACCCATCCCTCGCCTGCTGCACAGCACTGCTCCCTGGGATATATTTACCAGCTCCTTGTACAGACTGGATTCAAATGAGGCAAATTAGCAGGCTGCCATCACTTTCTTTGAGAAACTGTCAACAGATTAATAGATCTTCCCAATATAGTAATTGCCCTCAAAGTGAGCCTATATTTTCCATCACATCACTGAATTTATATTTTCCTTGGAGTAGCCTAAGCCTTTGTTTATGCCCTTTGAATGCTTGTTTCATATCCACCACTATCATATTTCACTTTAGCAGTGTGATCTCTTGGCCAGGTTATACAGAGTTAAGCCTTTGGAGTAAATCCTTCCAACCCATAATTATTTTCGTGCTGCTTTTCATATTTCCTCTGTGAACCATTGTGTTCTTTTGCATTGGGGCTCTTCCCTGTGCAGGGATAATGGTAGTGGAGCTGTGCTTGAACCCTGGTGCCTGGAGCGGGTTTGGTACTTGGGGGTCTGCAGCTCTTTCTGGCTTCCACTCTTGCTTTATGATAAGTTATTAAACCTCTGGAAGTCTAAAATTTCTTACTGGTGACAAAAGTAATTTTTGCCTCTTCCCTCAATTCTTGGCCACTAAGTTCCTTTTCATACTCTGTTAACCTCTACACCCAAGTCTGGAGGCGTCTCATTCTTAGAGTAATCCGTCCCCACCATGTCTTATGACCCTTTTGAATATGGGGACAAGATTAAGAGCACAGAGAAAAGAGAAAGGACAGGTTCTCCCACAAAAGGAGAGGGTATGAAGAAATACAAGTTGCAGTGTAGAATACAGACAGAATTTGATGTCGGTAGAGTGAGAATTTGAATTTCTTGGAACAAAAGTGTTAACTAAATACAGTGTTTGCATCATAATGTACAGTCTCAAGAGGCTGCACACAGATCACCTTTTTTGCTTCAGGCTCAGTTGGTGCTTCATTTGCTCTCATCAGCTTGATTTTCTGTTGCTCTGTTCTTGATTTTTTTCTTTCACCAAACCTCAGGCTTTTGTACTATTTTTCTCCCATATTTGCTTAAATTTTTAAAAATTCATCTATATCCTTTGGTTTTATAGAAAGGTCTTGAGAAAACCTGAAAACCATTAGGACTTTGAAAGGCTGCTTGATTAAGATGCCATCCCCGCTCCCATTCCTTCATTTAAAGGAAAAGTTCTTCAAAGTCCTACAGCTACGAAGAACATATTTTTAGGATCCATCCTTGTGGTTACTTTAACATCTGACCTTCCTTTGACATTGTGTCTGTGAAAGACAGGGGATATTGCCAGAGATAAAAATTTAAGCCCATGCCAAGTCCCAAGCAGTTGACCCTGATTCATCTTGTTAGAGTGAAATGCCCCCCTTCATTCACTCACACCCCTCGAGTGGAGCAATACTCAGACCTTTTGGTGCCCCCCTTCCCCAACTCTCCCCACCTCCTCCCAGTTCACGGAAGCAGAAGTTGCCCCTGCATCAAGGAACTGAGCAGTCCTGACGAGGTACTGCATTTTCCTGCCTGCTACCCTGATTTGCCCTCTCTACTCTTCAATGCTGATGCCCTGGGAGTGAGGCCTGGCCCGGGCCCTGCTTTTGAGAGGGCTCCTCTGAGCTCCCCTCTGCCTACAGCTGCCCTCCAGGTACAGGGTCCATGAGCCTGCTCAGAGCTTGCACAGCCTTTACTAGACTTCCCCTAGAGAGCTGGGACCCAGGACCCTTAACGGCTACACAGCAGCCCAAGCCCCCTTCCAGGGCCCATGTGCGATCTGGTATCTGGCCTTGAGGATGAGCCAGTGGGGTGCTATGTGGGCAGTGAAGGCAGAGCTTGGAATCGAGGGCTGGGCTGTCAGCTCTCTGTGATGTTGGACAGAACCAAGGGAGGAAAGGGTAATAGGATGGATCACAGGCTAGGAGCTGGGTGACAGGGCCCAGCTTTCCTTAAGCCCCCATGTTCTGGAGTCTGTGAATTCAGAATGTGTACTAGGTCTTCCAGGTGTATTTATTAAGATGGAGGAGTAGACACATTTCACAGTTTATTAGCTTGCTGTGTCGCTTTTAAATATCTAGACCTACACTAAGCGTGCCTCCATTTACATTTCTTGTCCTAGGCCTACTAGGACCCGTGTCAGGAGCAGGCCTGTTCAGGACTGCAGCTTGGAGCAGTCTGATTTTGTTGCTCGGGGTGAAAACTATCAGAGAGGGATGCTTTCTGCTGAATAAAAAGGGAAGCTGGAGGCTGAATTCCCTAGCCCAGCCTTCCAGGGGTTCCTAGAGCTTTTCCATCGAAGTGTTTGCCCCCTCTAGGGAATGTGGCTCTCTGGGGAAAGAGCTGCGATAGTTCCAGAATCTGTCAGCTGTGGGGAGATACCACTGGCACATAGTTTCCTGGTGGCACATCAGTGACCTTGCAAAGCTGACTGGGCAGCAGAGGTGGGGTGCGGGGGCTGCTCTATTTTCTTACAGTCATCACTCAGACTGAACCAAGCACATCACTTTACACCCGTGCAGTGTAGGGAACCAGCCTCCCTTTCTCTATTTAGCACAGACATTGGTGCTGTTTGATTCCCAAAGCACTGTTCATCTAAAACCCAAGTCACTTGCATCCTTTGAGGAAAGGTTAAATATCACCGTGCTCTTTTCCCTAAGTTAATCAAAAAGTAACATCTTCAAAATGGTGATTTCTTTTTTTGTAAAACCCCCAAATAATATTATTAAACATTTTCATGCTGATGAAATAAACTTTTCAAAGTAATATGGAAAAAATGATTTCATTTAAACACCTTTTAGCCAAAAAAACATATGCTGCTGGTTAAGCAGTGCAGGAGTAGAGACTTTTGCAGGGCTTCCCTGTGTATCTTGGGGTCTGTGGTTCAGCATGGGCTCTGACATTGACTTGGGACTTGGCTGGAGTAGAACCCAGCAAGCAGGTGGGCCCATGTGTCCTGGTAGGTTCCCAGAACGCAGGCAGGTTTGTACAGGAGAGCAGGGAAGTGACTGAGTGTACATGTGCACGGCTGTGCAAACGTCTCTCCAGAAGCAGCCTTCCAAGCCGCGCTGCAGCCTCTCAAGTCTTTAGGTGTCCAGAGCACTGACCGATTTATGACTAACGCACGCGTTTTTGTGTTCAGGCTACCCACAGATTCAGGACCATAAATACCTGCCAAAGAAGAAGAACCTTCTATCTTCTCAGTAATTGCTTCATTTTACAGTCTCAGGAAATCTCATCATAAGTAAGCAGTGTGCTAGGAACCTTAGCATTAGCTACTAAGATTTAGCTCCTTTGCAAATAAATAAGAGAAAGTGAAAATACAAACTCCTTCCAGCAACCCTGAATAGGCCTGTCTGAGAAAAAGTTATGCATTCATGTAATAAATATTTATTACGAGCCTACTATGTGCAATCAGTGAGGGCAAAAGGTGTGAACCGGAGGGATCAGAAGGGTGGGCTGAGCAGGGACAAATGGAATGCTGGCTTCTTGTCCTGGCTTTGGACATATTGATTCACCTAGTAACTGTCTTGATGAAAGTTACTTATATCCTCTTGCTTCTGTTTCCACCAACACAGTCACGTAGTTTCAGTGTGCTCAGTGTCTGCTGCACACGCTGGTTATGAACAAAGACAACAAGGTTCAACAAAGTTTAACACACTTTCTTTTGTTTAACAAACACTTATATAGCTCTTACCAAGCACTGTTCTAAGCACTTTACAGATATTCATTTAATCTTCATAACAACCCTGTGGGGCGGGTATTATTATTCTCTGCATCTTAAGCATGGAAAAACTGAAATACAGCGTAGCTAAGTATCTTGCTCAAGGTCACATAGCTAAGAAGTGGTGGAGCTGGAATTGAAACCTAGGCAGGGTGACCAGTCATCCTTATTTATCCAGTACTGATGGGTCTCTTAGAATGGAATTTTCAGTGCTAAAACTGGGATAGTCCTAGAACAAACAGAGGCAATTGGTCACCCGAGAAGTCCAGCCTCAAATCGTGTCAGTTGTTAGAACTCATTACTTCCTTAATTCTTCTGAAGTCATTTGTTAATGGTCAGCTTAATTTTCAAGGACTCCCATCTCGTTTCTGTTCCTGGAGGGTGGGGACATGAGACTGGGAGATGTGCGTGTGGCCCGTTGAGGTTCTGGGAAGGGAGAGACCCTGCATGTTTTGGAGCTGGCACTGATTCCCTCAGTTTTTCCCACATCAGTGGGTCCAGATGTACTTGATCCTGAGAAAAGTGTCTATACTGTTCTACTTTGCTTCTTTCAATCACAGAACAAAGGGAATAATGACTGAAAAGATAAATGTAATTGGTATTGGTCAGTTTTGATTAATTGCAAACTGTACTTTCAAATATACAGTCCTTCAGACCAGAAGTGATCCTTTCCAGAGATAGAGTCATCTTGGGCTGCCATAACAGGCAGAAATAAATAATAATTATTTCTCACAGTTCTGGAGATTGGGAAGTCCAAGGTCAAGGTGCCAGCAGATCCAGTGTCTGGTGAGGACCCACTTTCTGGTTTGCAGATGGCCATCTTCTTGTTGTACCCTCACATGGTGGAGAGCAGGGAGAGGAAGCAATCTCTCTCAAGTCTTGTCTTATAAGGGCACTAATCTCATCATGAGGGGTCCATCCTCATAACCTCATCTAAACCTAATTACCTCCCAAAGACCCCATCTCCATATACCATAACACTGGGGATTAGGATTTCAACATCTGAATTTTGAGGGGACAAGAACACTCAGTCCATAGCACCTTCCTGCCCCTTCCTCCCCAGCCAGTGCTAATGAGCAATCTGAAGAGGACAGTGCATTCTCTGACCAGACTACTTGTCCATTGTGGGCAAACATGTCCACACTGGACCCTACAGGGCTTTAGCTCTTTGTGATAGACAAGTTGCCCTCCCCCACCCATACCCAGGGCACAGACCCCTTGCTCTGCAGGCTTCACTGGTGCCATAGCATTAACAACGCCCAGAGGAGTTAGAGCAGAGCAAGATTTCAAATGTCCCAAATATTGTGCTCAAGAAAAGAATCATTGTCTGGTCATAAATTCCACATATGTTCTCAATAGATAACCATCTTCTTCTTATTTTCCAATGTTCTTTTGTGCCATAGCACTCAGGCTCAGGTAGCCTTGGGTATGAATCCCAGTTCTCTCACTTACTGTTGTATGGTTCTAACTGAAACTTAGTTTCCTTCTCTCTAAAATGGGGATATTCATGCCTACCTCACATGCCCAGCTATAATCTGGGCAATGCACCTAGCTTAGTGCCAGACCCATACCTGGTACTTAATACTTGGTACCATGAGGAACTTCCATACAAGGATAAAGCCTGAGCATCCATTGGTAATCCATATGCACATTATGTTTAGCAATTAAAATGTAAATGTTTTTATTTGCTCTGATATGGTAATATATTTGCAAAGGGGAGGTATGTAAACATATACAGTGAAGTCTGTCTCTCAACCATAGTTCCTAAACTCCCCTTAGTTTCTCTCTCCAGAAATAAATGTAGTCTTTTCAGAGCTATCTTTGGCTTACAAAAGCAAATACATACAATAGTCCCCCTTATCCGTGGCTTTGCTTTCCATGGTTTCAATTACTTGGGGTCAACAGAGGTCTGAAAATATTAAATGGAAAATTCCAGAAATGAAAAGTTCTTAAGTTTTAAATTGTGCGCCATTCTGAGTATTGTGATGAAATCTCTCTCCTACTCTCTCTGTCCCACCTGGGATGTGAATCATCCCTTTGTCCAGCATATCCTGCCTGTTAATCACTTAGTAGCCGTCTAGGTTATTAAGTTAACCATCTTGGTGTTACAGTGATTGTGTTCAAGAAACCTGCATTTTACTTAATAATGGCCCAAAGCACAGGCGTAGTGATACTGGCAATTCGGAAATTCCAGAGAAACCGTAAAGTGCTTCCTTTAAGTGAAAAGGTGAAAGTTCTTGACTTATTAAGGAAAGAAAAAAAAATCTTATGCTGCGGTGGCTTAAATCTATAGTAAGATCAAATCTTCTAACCCTGAAATTGTGAAGAAGGAAAAAGAAATTCATGCTAGTTTTACTGTCACTCCTCAAACTGCGAGTTATTGCCACAGTGTGTGACAAGTGCTTACTGAGGATGGAAAAGGCATTAAATCTGTGCAATAAGATGTTTTGAGACAGAGACCACATTCCCATAACTTGTATTACATTATATTGTTATAATTGTTCTATTTTATTATTAGTTATTGTTAATCTCTTATTGTGCCTAATTTATAAATTAAACTTTATCATGAGTGTGTATGTGTAGAGAAAAACAGAGTATATAAAGGGTTTGGCACTTTCTGTGCTTTCAGGCATCCACTGGGGGTCTTGGAAGGTATCCCCTGCAGATAAAGGGAAACTACTGTACATACTTTATGCTGTCTCCCCGTTTTGTACACACAGGTTTTTTTTTTTTTTACTTAGAGTACCTTGGAGATTGTTGAGTGCAGAAACTGTATTTTTATTTATTTACAGCTCTGTGGTATTCCATGGTATGGATGGCATGCCTACAGTCTCCTATCTGTAATTTCTAACTTAAAAAAGAAAAAATCCTGAAACCAAAAGTTTTCCTAAGTTTGTGGCAAACTCATTTTGCCGGAAAAACATAATTCGAATTGACATGAGTTGCTTCTCCCACTTTGTATGAATATTCATAGCTTTTCCACAGAAATATTAATGGATTTGATTACTGAGTGTTGCCTAAGAATCCTCTGGGGTGTTACATAATATATAGTACCTGCAGTGTATTAACTTTCTGAATTTCAAAACATTCTGACATGCAAACCACATCAAACCCTAGGGTTTCAGGTAAAGAATTGTGGAGCTGTACCATAATTCGTTTAGCCCCCTGTTGCCTGCCACTTGGATTTTTAAAATACTTTTTGCTATTGCAGTGTTACAGTAAGTAACTTTGTACATATGTCATTTCACATGTGTAAAATAATATACATAGGAGAAATTCTTAGAATTGTGATTGCTGGGTCAAAGAATAAATGCATTTGCAATTTTGACAGATTTGGTTAAATTGTCCTCCATAGAAGTTGTATACCTTTTTACCCCCATCAATCTATTTTCCCATTTTCCCAGAATATAGAATTATTCTTCTTCATTTTCCCCATTTGAATAAAAGTGAATATCTTCTCATACTAAATATGCAGGGCCATATTTAGTTCCTTTTCTGTGAATTGCTCATCTGTTTTGCTCATTTTTTTTTACATTGGATTATTGGAATTTTTCTTATTGATTTGTTGGTGCCCTTTATATATAAAGGAAATGAACCCTTTCTGATATAATTCACAATTTAAAAAATTTTTTTTGAAATATAGTTGGTTTACAGTGTTTGTTAGTTTCAGGTGTATAGCAAAGTGATTAAGTTAAATATATATATATATTCTTTTCTTACATTCTCTTCCATTATAGGTTATTACAAGATGTTGAGTATAGCTTCCTGTGCTATACAGTAGGTCCTTGTTGGTTATCTATTTTATATATAGTAATGTGTATATTTTAATCCCAAACTCCTAATATATCCCTCCCCCCTCCCCTTTGGTAACCATAAGTTTGTTTTCTATGACTGTGAGTCTATTTCTGCCTTGTAAATGAGTTCATTTGTATCATTCTTTTTAGATTCCACATATAAGCAATATCATATGATAATTGTCTGTCTCTGTCTGGCTTACTTCACTTAGTATGATAACGTCTAGGTCCATCCATCTTGCTTCAAATGGCATTATTTCATTCTTTTTTATGGCTGAGTAATATTCCATTATATATATATACACCACATCTTTATCCATTCATCTGTCGATAGACACTTAGGTTGCTTCCATGTCTTGGCTATTGTAAATAATGCTGCTATGAACATTGGAGGTGCATGTATCTTTTCGAATTATGTTTTTTCTCCAGATATATGTCCAGGAGTGGGATTGCAGGATCATACGGTAGCTCTATTTTTAGTGTTTTAAGGAACCTCCATACTGTTCTCTATTGATAATTCACAGTTCTTTTCTGGATTGTTTTTGTCTCTTGACTTTCCTTGTGATGGCTTCTGCTTTTGGGTTTATTTATTTGTATATTCATTCATTTATTGATTCTCTCTCTCCACAAACAACTTTCCTTCAAGCTATGTGTTTTTATTCTGTATTTTGCATGATCTATTCCAATTTTTTTTTTTTATCAGAAGGGAAAAGAGAAAAGGAGGGTGAACAGCTATCCATATGACTCAGATCTTAGGAGAATCAGGAAATTGATAGAAAACAGTAAACATTTTCAATTCAGCACTTAAACTGAGTGTGTTTTTTTTTAATTTTTGTATCTATTATAACAATAGTAACTTTCATCAGTGCCTAATAAGATACATTTTGGTTCTGAAAACAAATATTTATTTGTCTCAGAAAGTACAACTGTCTGAACATCCCAGAACCATGCCTATCATCTGGCCCCTGCTTTTCTTTCTCAAAGCACATTCTGCTTGTATGTGTGCATGTGTGCATATATTTTGTTTTCAAAAATGTCACTCCTGTCCTCATTTGCCTTTTGCAAAAGTCATAAAAGAGCAAATTTGATTGGTTATCCATGTATTTTATAACTATATCAGGCATTGAAGACTGTTTATCATATTTCCAAAGAAGAGACAGGTATTTGAAGCAAATACTTCAAGACAAATGAGACTTCTATTGAAATCATTGAATTAACTCAACTATTCAAATCAAAACATTAAAATTAAAATGTGGTTAACCACCTGACATTTCAGCAATATTGTTACATATGCTGTAGTAAGGACATAAAAGTGAAATTTAAGAGGGAATAGATCCTAGTATTAGCCTACAGAGGTGCCTATTTTATTAAGGCTCTGTTTTCTGCTCATCCTGTAGTTCAATTTGCATACACTTTGGGCTCATGTAGCCATCATCTTCTCTTTCATTTTAAACCTGTGGTTAATTTTCAAGTAAGGGGGCCAGAGGGGTGAGGCCCGAGAAGGGCTGGGGGTGGTCAGGAAGGGGCCCCTGCAGAAGGCAGCCCTCTGTTTATTCAGAGCGCAGGTGCAGGGAGGGTGGCGTGCCCCTGGGGCTTCCCCCAATCAATCACCCCACCTGGGCCACTGGGCATCCCCTCAGGGCTGCTGTGCACAAAATGTAGCCTTTCTCAGTGACATCCCAAACAGGCAGAGGGGTCAGAGTTCATGGAGAACAGGACTTTTACTACTTGGCTGTTTTTAAGATTTTGTCCAAAAGTTAAATTGGGGATAGGGTCCCAAGTGGTAAAAATCTAAATAGTGTCTCTTTCCTTTCCACTTTCCCTTCTCCCTGGAGCTGTTCCAACGGTACCTTCGACTTCCTGCCTTGAGCCTCCCCACTCCATTTGAGGAGATCACTGTTGTTTTTTTCCTCCTGTGAAACTCCCGCTTAGCTTCCAGCCTTTGGAAGAAGTGCCTAATATTTTCAGCAGTGAAAACCTGTCTTTGCAAGCTTCAGAAATAGAATGTTCCTCTAGGAATAAAGAGGTGAGATCATAGCCTATTCTGAAGCTGGCAGCCTCTACCCAGATAGATGTCAGAGGAGGAAAAGGTGAAGAACTATGCAATATACTGCAGGGAACAAAGGAAGCTCTGAAAAATTATTAATTATATGCTTCCTCAGGGTAAAACACTGTATTAAGGATGGGGCAGAGAAAGAAAGAAGTAGAGATGCAGTTTCTACACTTTGGCTTACAATCTAGTTGGAGAGATAAAATGATGGCACATTAAAACAGGAAACAATGAATCAGGTAGCTCATGGTTTAAATCCTAGCACTGCTAGTGAATAGCTGTGTGACCTTGGCAGATTGCTAAACCTCTCTGAGCTTCTATTTCCTCATCAGTAAACGAGATGATCATAGCATCTACTTCACAGGATCGCCCTGAGGATTAAATGGGATAATGTATTTAAAGCACATCACTTGGCCTTTAGCAAGCCTCAGTGGGTGTGAATGTTCATTGATTCAAACTAAGTATATGCCAAAAGAGTAAGGCAGACAATGGGATCTCCAGGAATTCAGAAACAAGCAACACGCACCACGGATACGATGATCAGAGAGAAGTCTTCATGAGGGAAGAAGGATTTGGCCTGGGCCTTGAAAGAAGTGAAAACCTTATATATGTGGAGGGAAGTGGATTGAAAATTTTAGCTTGGTGGGTGCAAGTAGGTGCTGTTAGAGCTCTGGGGTGGGGGGGCTCTCCATTTTATGTGAACAAGAGGAGCTCCACCATTACCATTTTATATACTGGGGAGGTGGGTCTTCCAAGTAAGACTTTGTTCGAAGTAAGGATTCTGTTTGTTAAAAACAAATTGACAATAGCTAATGAGAACCTACTGTATAGCACAAGGAACTCTACTCAATGCTCTGTGGTGACCTAAATGGGAAGGAAATCTAAGAAAGAGGGTATATATGTATACGTAAAACTGATTAATTCTGCCGTACAGCAGAAACTAACACTACATTGTAAAGCAACTATACTCCAATAAAAATTTTAAAGAAATTGAAAACCAATGACTCAATGAAAAGCAGTTGGTTAATGAGACAAAACAGTGTCTGAAAAGATCATTTATATTCTCTAATGTTTGTTTGAGGGGTCATTCAGTAAACACCTGCCTGTGCTGGGCAAGGAGAAGACACAAAGATAACTGATATACTAGTGGGTCCTGCTCCCAGTTTCTGCTTACAAGGCAGACAGTGCTGGACAGGCAGACAGCCTGCATGAATTAAGTGAGAGCACCATAAACAAAGGGCTACTGGAGCCATCAAACTTGCCTGGAATACAATGGAAGGGTCCAGACTGAGGGTCTGGAAAGGATTCATCATTGGGGTAACAGGTGAGCTATGTGGCTGGGCCATGCATGCTGCCTCTGTATGTAGGATACAGAGGGGTGCCTTTCCCCCTCCAAAGATATACTTGGGGATGCTCCCCTCTGTAGAAGGGATAAGGTAGGCAGTGTGGGAGAACAAAGGGAAAAGTTGAACTCAGGCAATGGGACCCCAAGTGTGAGCAAGGGAGCCAGTTATGCCTTTGCTCAGGACCTGTACTTGCAAACTGGGAAGTGCATTTGGACCCCGACTGAATGTGGGGTAGGAAGGCAGGGCAGGGCTCTTTGGGAAGACTAGAGTTAGTGATTGTTTTCTAGAACTGCTCTGACTTAGCCTTTCTGCATCTGCCTTCCCCTTTCTGCTTCTGCCTTCCCCTTTCTGCTTTAAAAACCACTTCTTAAATACTTGTGCTAGAAGGAATAGTCCTCTGTGGGTAGAAATCTGAGTGCAGGATGAGAGGGGTCTACTGATCAGATGAGGGGACTCAACAATGTGAACGAAATTAGGCGCACCTAGCTCCTTTTAGGGACTTCATTTTCATATAGCTGCAGAAGGGCATGTCTAGTACATCTTTGGATGCCTTGTGGAGAATGGATGCATAATAAACTTTTGTGCCATGGAATAAAATGAAGCCAAATGGGGCATGGCTTCATAATTAAATTTACAGATGAAACATGATAGAGATAGGATCTCAGAACACCAGTGACAATTGAGAAACTGCCCCAAAGGGATGGAGGGGAAAGGGACTAGCTGCATGGGCAGGAAATAACAACTGGAGGTTTGACCTTGAACAATGGAAGGGTAATTCACCTAGGGTGACATAATTGAAAACACAGATATTCAGCCTAGAAAAGGCACATTGAAATCTAAAACGTTGATAAGGGCTTGGGGAAGTTAAGTAGCAAATTGGTTTGCAGATTAAATCAGGACAAGGCTGCAAAAGCTGAACTCAAATGAGGGGTCTGCCAGACTTGTAGCCCTGCTTGGCTCTACTGTGGACACTGTGGGCTGGTACAGGCAATAGAAAGGCTGGGAAATCATAAAATAGGAACACGGGGCTCCCAAGATCAGTGTCATAAATACACATAGAAAGGTGGGCGAGAGATGATATCTGGGAGGCCATTGGTTGGTGACGATCTGAATGTGACAGAGATTATGTCTCTTCGGCTTGAATAAAGTAGGAACAGCACTTTGTCCTATTTGAAATATGTGTTGGGAAGAGGTGGGGTTGGCAGGCTTCAGAGAGGAGGCTGGGGGGCTGAAATATGTGAAGAAGAAATTGATCAGGAAAGGCTCTCCTTAGCATTGAGCACAGAATGTGGCATATGGTAGCCCACAGTCAGAGTTATTAGATGAATTCATGTTAGCTGTAACCAGCCCCCTGCCCAGGTAAATAATACTGAGGGCTCTCCAGTGGAGGTGTGGATCCACTAGTCATCTTGGGGTTCTCCAGGTGGCCCCAAGCTGGCATATTATATATATATATATTTAAGAGTTTCACAGTGTCCAAGTCTATTGCTTTGGGCATGAGTTAACTTTTTAGAGTTTTATGTCTTTTCATTAACTCTCATAATAGTAGCCTCATTTTTAAAATCTTTTTCTTTTTGTAGTAAGCAAGAGTATGGAGATTAGTGTCTTTGGGCCCATTTAAATAGTGTCTTTGGACCCACATGTCAAAACAATCTTGAGAACCAACAATTGAGAAAGTGTCAGTGATCCAGTTTAGAGACTAATTTAGTATTTGTTATCTTCCCAGTTACGCAGGCACGAAAGGACTGTTAGATTTCTGTCCCCTCCTTTTGCCACTCATGTTGGTGATTCAGTCCAAGGGATTCTATCTCCTTAAATGCCTTTGCAGCCATCCCCTTCTCTCCATCCCACAGCACTGACTCTTTCACCTGAGGAGATGCCGTGGCTTCATCCCTGCTCTCCTCATCTCCTGTTGCACCGTCCCCCACTATCTGAAGCCGGGCTTTGACTGGGTTACTCCCCTTCTCAAAAATCTTGAGTGACCTCTCGTTGCTTTTTTTAAGGTATTCTCAAATCCTGGCCTGTTATTCAAGGCTCCCATCACTTGCCTCTCCTACCTCTGCAGCCTCCTTATCACTCCACTTCCGGTACCTGAGATAATGCTTCCCTCCCCAGGTCCTAGGCTTTCCCCAGGGACAACATCTTTTTCCAGGCTTCCTTCCCACTAGCAGATCTTCCCTGTCCCACCTCTTCCCTCCCTCTACCATATCCTCAGGTCAAAACCTACTAATCTTTCAAGGCACAGTTTAGACACACAAGTCTTCCTAGTTCCTCCTGCATGAGACTCTCTCTCCCTCCTTTTGGCCCCCATGACACTTGCACTTTCTTTGACCATCTCATGGGAGATAGGTGGACCAGAGTTGCTGTGTTGTTGTGTTAAGAGCACTTGCTTTAGAGTTCAAAACCATGTAACGTCAATGAGTTTAAGCTTCCCTATCTATGAAATGTGTGTGACATGCTTAGCAAGGTGGCTGCGATGATCAGCAAGAACGCATGGCACAAGGTGAGAGATCAGTAAATGACAGCTATTATTACTACATACTAACTAACCTAAAAGTGAAATACGTTAGGTTGTTACATTTATACATGTTCATGTCTCATCTTAAGCCTTATTCTGGGCGTTCCCTTGGGGCAGAGTTCTTGACTAACTCATCTTTGTACCTTCTGCAGCACCTAGCACGTCACTTCCCATCAACCAGGTCCTCAAAGCGTGATTGTTGATAGCCTCGATGACCGAATAAACAGAAATGTAATCAATGGCACTACATGGAATGCTCTCTTGGGGCACTCATCTTGTTGTTTGACTCAGTCTGACCTTTGCAGTTAAACTAAAGTGACTGCAAATTGCAAGCATTTATAGGCGTGCTGGTGGAAGTGCAAGCATGCTGATGGGCAGGTTGTAACCTGGGGGATTGCCTGCTTGGGTTATACAGTAAACTAATTGACTTCCATGCCTTATTTCCTCCCTTTATTTGACTAATCCGAATCCACCCAGCAGCCAACACATGGAACAGAGCCCTAGAAATGCAGGCAGGTTTCCTTCTTCGGGTCCTCTGGGAGCTTCACTACCACAACCATTATTAACTGGCTGGAAACAATTTAGCATCTGGCTCCAAAGAGGTAGAAGTGTATAGAATATGGAAAGGGCTGAAAGTACATCCCATGCTGTCGTTTAAACAATATTCTGGCTCTAAAAGGACCAAATCTAAACTGTTTTTCTAAGAAAATGTGACTGTAGTCATTTTTCTTGAAAGAGCCCAACGTTTCTAGTCTTTTGATAACAGAGACTGGGTCTAAAGGGGAGAGGTCATTGCATAGAACAAGGTCTGTCCAGAAGAATTTGCAGGGAGGCTTTCATTCTGAACCATATTTTCCCACCTCCTCCCGTTATCATGTACCCTCATGCCCTTCTGGTACTACCCTCGGAACTTAGTTCTTGTTTTCTCCCCTGGGCCATGCATGCCCTTCTCCTGGGGCTGGATCCTGTAGTCAGACCCTTTCTACTTCTCTCTCTCACTTTCACCCTCATTTGCTCCCAAAGTAGTCCTAAGTGCTCACCTGTTACCCATTTTGTGAATACATGTGCTTTAAAATTTTTTGTGTGTGTATGCAGGCTTTTTGTGTGAAACAAGCTTTCAAATCCTTTGGGTATATACTTAGGAGCACAATTCATGGGTTATATGGTAAGACTGTGTTCAGCTTTGTACGAAACCACCAAACCGTCTACTGAAGTAGTTGCACCATTTTGCATTCCCACCAATAATGCACGAAAGTTTCTGTGGCTCTGCATCCTCACCAACAATTGGTATGGTCAGTTTTTTGGATTTTAGCCATTCTAATTTGTGTGGAGTGGTATCTTGTTGTTGTTTTAATTTACAATTCCCTAAAGACAAATGATGTTGCCCCTCTTTTCATATTGTTATCTACTGTCTGTACATCTCCTATGGTGAGGTATCTGTTTCAGATCTTTTGCTCATTTTAAAATTAGGCTGTTTGTTTTCTTATTGTTGAGTTTTAAGAGTTCTTTGTGTAGGTTGGATACAAGTTCTTTGTCAGTCTGTGGCATATCTTTCGACTTTTGTAATAGTGTCTTTTACAGAGCAAAAGATTTTAATTTCAATAAAGTCCAACTTATCCATGTTTCATTTCATGGATCATGTTTTTGGTGTTATATGCAAAAACTCACCACCAAATCCAAGACCATGCAGATGAGCTCCTGTTTTCCTCTAGAAATTTAAAAGTTTTGTATTATGAGCCTATCTTCTTATTTTAAAAAAAGTTTTCGCATTTTACATTTAGGTCTTTGATCCATTTTGAGTTCTTTCTTGTTCAGGGTGTGAGGTCTGTGTCTAGGTTCATTTGTTTTGGTTTGGTTTTTGCATATGGTTCTCCATCAAAGAGTGCTTCTAATGGTGGAAAGATTTGGGTCCCATCTGATCCACCTTCATTCAGTGTCAGCCCTGGAAACTAGAGATGTTTTCATGTATGCATCATTTTCTTTCAAGTAATCTTCCCCTAACCTGCCTTTAAAAAAGTTAAAACAAAAGCTAAATTGAGTAATCATACCTGTAAATTCATACTGGGGCATTTTCATCAAAGTGACATCACATTTAACTATTGTGCTGGAGAAATGGTCTACTTTCAGGGAAAATTTTTTCTACTGGTTTGTAGGTACAATTTGAAGATTTTAAACCTTGGAAAAAAGAATTAAGGTCCAAACTCGTTTCCTCTGTCCATTCTCAGCTTAAACATTTCCCAAAGTTCTGAAAAAAACAGAAAAGGTCTGCTGTTAGTACTGAAGAGGGAAAAGATGGTTGCTCAAAAGTTGTCCTCAAGCTTCATACAGAGTAAAATGCCTAGTGATAGGCAAATGTTCTAATTGCCAAGATTCTGAAGCCTTTTCAAAATAAGATGAAAAGACAAAACAAGGTTGGTTGGGAGATAGTTTAAATAAAAAGAATATAATGCTAAGCATGGAGAGCAGAAAGTCAGGAACCCAACTGAAACAAGGATAGTCAACACCATCAGAAGGACTTATTGAAGTAAGGGAAACCGAAAAACCAAAAAACCACTGACAATATAGAAGTGCATCCTGCTAGAGGAAAACTCCTGTTTCAAAGGAAACCAAGCTATGCTTCACTCTACCTATTGTCCTTAAGTGAAACATGAAATTGGTGTTCCAGAAAGATGCAATATATGACATCTAAAATGGCAGGAGTTAGTTTCTTTGGTACCAATTATTCACTTGTCTGGATCTACTCATTCTTTACACACTGAGAGAAAAATTGTGCCAGTCTTGGTTTCTTAGGTCACTTGGGTCCATATTTACAATAGGCCCCAAATTCTTGTTCTTGGAATTGTTAGGTAGAAACTTGGTGCTTACGGTTGAGGTTCTGTGGCAGAACCCAGGGAGGGAAGATGTCCCTCCAAGTTCATATTTTATTTTTAAAGAATCATGTTGGGGATCTTGCAGATCAGCATTGTTTACCTTCTACTTTATTGATGAAGAACCTGAGGTTCAGGGAAGTTATGCTATTTTCAAGGTCCAATTTTACACCCCTCTTGCATATATTAAGAAAATTGCTGCAATAGGTTTAAATATTGGTCTAAAGCAACCAAAAACAGTGTGTGAATGAATGTCCCTAAATCCATGTGTGGTATAAAAGTGTATTCCAGCCAAGTTAATTGTATGCTATATGCAGAGAAAAATAGACTGAAAGGATATACACCAAAATATTAACAGTGGTATTCTCTGGGATATGGGATTATAGGAAATTATTATTTTTCTTTATTCTCTTCTCTGTTTTACAACTTTTCTACAGTGAATGTGTATTACTTTTTTAAACAGAAAGGTAAGCATTAGCAACTTGGAATTGTATTTTATTTTATTATAAATGGTTTATTATAAATGGTTAAGATGAGATATTTTACATTATGTGTTTTCTTTTTTAAATTTTTATTGGAGTATAGTTAATTTACAATGTTGTGTTAGTTTCAGGTGTACAGCAAAGTGAACCAGTTATACATATACATGTATGCACTCTTTTTTCCCATATAGGCCATTATAGAATATTGAGTTCCCTGTGCTATACAGTAGGTTCTTATTTGTCATCTATTTTATATATAGTAGTGTGTATATGTCAATCTCAATCTCCTAATTTATCCCTCCACCCACCCTTACCCCCTCAGTAACCAGAAGTTTGTTTTCTACATCTGTAACTCTATTTCTAGAGTTAAAATGTATTTTATAAAGAAATAAAATTGTACACGAATATTTTCTACCCAAAGTAGTGGAAGACAACGAAAGGAGGCTATGGAATCAGTAAAAGCCAGCATCTCCCAGGGGAATAGACACAGGCTGTTTTAAGGTATCTTTCTAAAGATGTCCAGATCTAATAGGAGAGGGTTTCAACCAGGAGTTTAAGCCACTTGAATATATGGCAGAGACAGAGACTTCAAGATCCAAAGAATGAAAACCTAGGGAGGAAAGAGCACCTGAGGATAGGGATGGTACTGTAAGATGCCTCCACATGAAGATGAAGGTGCTAAGAAATGCAAGACCTCTATATCCACAGGTGCAGAGCTGGCCCCAATCATGCATCACTGGGTGCTCACATCTGTTTGAGTGAACAATAAGGTGTTACTGGATAAAATTCATGATCTCTGCTAGTCATAATTTACATTAGCTCTCCTTCTTCCATATCAAAGTAAGTCTACCTTGCTTTCATGCCCAAAGTCACACAGTTGGGAGATAGTAGAAGGCTCCCAACTGTTCCATTCCCTTCCATCACTGCATGCATCCTCTCTTTTAAGTCACTCGATTTACTATATACAGGTTTTGTGCCTAAAAGCAAATTCTAAATTCTTAGAGGCCAAGTTTAGTCTTAAGTATAGGTAGGGTTGGATTAGGTGGTATAATAAAAGACCAAAAAGTCCATTAATCCAAAAATCTCTTTTTCATGTGGGAACCTAAATGCTTGAGAATTTACCTTAGGAAATAACTCATTCCTTTGGGCTAAAACTCTGGGTTTCATGGAGTTCTTCGTGTTAAGGCCACATAGCAGAAGTACCACCTAAGTAATGAGTCATGGGGTTTCATCTGAGCCATCATGAGCCATTGAGCAAGTAGTTCAAGCTCCTTGAGCTTCTGTTTTGTCATCAGTAAAAACTTTTGAATACCTCTTAGTCATCAGACTGCTCACCAGACTTCTCGTCCAGCATTACTGCTACACAAGGAAGCAGCTTTGGAGGTTCTAATGGGGGAAGATTAAAAAAAGAGCTCTAGCTCATGGGCCACTCTTCACTGGGTTCAGAGTTGGTGGGAGATTGAAGAGGGAAGCCGTGGAAGCTGCGGGTCCAGAAGAGATGGGAGGGCCCCATATGGAAATGCAAGTCAGACCACGTTTGTGTTGCACTTCTCACAAGGACAAGACTGTCTTTCTTGTCCTCCCCTTACCACCTAGTACATAGTGTATACCCCACAAATGTTCATTCCTTTTGCCCAGAGTGATTCTCTTCATTAGAAAGTGTTAAATCTGTTAGACCATCTCACATCAATTAACACCTAGAGCCGGACTACAGGATTAGAGGAGCACGTGGATCAAACCCATGCTACATAAACCCCAGAAGTTAAGGGAATGTTGGTGGGATTCCTCTCCTCTTTCTGAAGACACCCCTGATCTACCTCTTGGAAGTACCTGTTGTTCTTTAGTCCAGCCCTTTATTACCTTGTCCTTTTCTAATCTAATCCATAAGGAGAGTCTACACTCACAAGTACATATAGATTGATTCAGGCCCTTAGCGCCTGCTACGTATCACGGTCACCAGGTTTCACTGGGTTCCCATCCTGTGGTGGAGCTCAGTTTGCCAGTGGCTTGAAGGGTGGAAGGAAGGGCAGTCAGATCTGAGATGATGGAGAGCTGGATAAGTACCCTTCAAGTAACGGAGTTACCTGGCTTAGCTGGAGTCTCATGTGCTGTTGTTACGGAAGTTTTCAACCAGAGAATCAGAACCTCCTGAGAAACACATGGTTATCAATTAGTGCCTTAGGCCAAGGGGGGCCTATTTCCTTCCTGCTGGAGCTGGATTTTTATATTTACAGAAAGTACTCTAAAATGTGTGCCTTTCTTAAAAAGTTTAATTCCCTGTGTCCTAAGAAGGGGAAAAACAAACAAACAAACAAAAACCTCTGCCATTTAAAAAAGGAGCCCAAATATTGTTTGATGTTACTAGAACTGAGACTAATGGTGAGTGCTTCTACTCATTGTAGTGTGGCAGATATGGTTGTTCATTAGTATTTCTCTTCTCTTGGTGATTTTCCATTAATCTTGATTCAAGGAAAATTCCAGCTTGTGTGGTCAGCTTTCTAAAACTTGAAAGTCCAGTTGGTATACATTTTAAAATTCATCAAATCATGAGGGAAAACGATGCCTTTAGCATTTTACGTTTTCTTAGGTGTTTCTTGTAAAGCTTTTGGATGATTACAAAAAATTATTCATTTTAGTATAGCTTTGTCAATATATGTATATCTCAAATTTGGATTTCAATTGTATGCAGTTTTGTATACAATTACAAAATATAATAACTTTTTAACAAAATATAAAATATAACAAGCATTTCTTTTTTTCAATAGGTATTCTTCTAAGGCATGCATTTTATGGCAGTGCAATATTTTATTGTATAGCTATAGCGTGATGTATTTAACCATTTATTTAATCCAACCCCCATTGGACTGTCTCCATTTTTTTCACTATTATAAGTGAAGCCACGATAACCAGCTCAGCATATATTTCTTTTTCTCTGGCTCAAAAGAATAATTTGAGGTTACCTCAAATTATTTTTACTAGACACATAGATATGAACCGATTTTCCAGTGGTATTTGCCAACTGCCATCTTCTGTTGTATATTCCTAAGATGTTCACTGTTCTCAGGGATGCTCCACCATTATTCTTTCTGGATATCTCAGTAAACTAAGATTGGAGGCCAACCATGGTGGTACTGGATGTACTGAAGCAAATGCATGAGAAATGAGGGATATTGAGCCAATATTTGTATTTCAAATAGCAGCAGCAGCTCCTTCAAGTTCTGCCTGTAACTGAGATTCTTATCTTACCCTATCAAAGACTTGAGCCAACCATAACTAATGCAAGACATTTTAATTATTAGTATCAGGATATATAAAGTGCCTGTGTTCTTAATTTCTCTTACCATCTTATCAATCTCTACTTTTGCAACTGGTTCCAAATGGTGTTTCCAAATCTCTGGCATTTTGCACTTCATGGATGAAATGGAAATGAAGATGATATCAGAAGTGATGGAATGGAATGAACTTTTCATCCAGCTGAAAAAGCATCAAGAGCTACTGAAATATAACAGCATACATCATAGTCAAGTTGTCAAAGGGGGGATATTTCACAGCTATGACCTCACAGGTATAAAACATAAGCCATGTAATGTGTAAGGAAACCCAAGACAACCTTTCCAGATTTTTTTAACTAATAAGATTACCATATGGAAAATGACTTTAACTAGTTAAAATAATCTAATTTTAAAAATATTTGGAAATTGTATAGATTTTTCCATTTTCAAGGGCTTAAGTTTCATATTTATTACCTATGGCAGCAAAAAGTTATATTATTTGTTATCTTCACATGTTCAGCCCCTGAGTGTCCAGGTAAGGGACCGAGTGTTTCACACTTTTAATGTTTGAGGTCCATCCCTGTCTGCCTTATCCTTCATTACTAACTGAACCACAGCAGCAGGTGGGATCTGGTGAGTTAACTCCCAGCCAACAGTAGAGCTTTGCCAGCAGCTGTCAAAATCAGTCCGTGGCAGGCTTTAGCAAAAACTGTCCTTTTGACTTTCCTCACACAAAACTCATATCCAACTCGAACAATTCATCAAGGACTTTTGATGGCAGCTCTGCGAGTTTCTGAGGTTACTTTAGAAATCCCATTGTTTCCTTTTATTTAAGTGTCTTTGTTTTTCTTCAGAGTAAATTTGATGAAATTTTTTTCTTCTTTGCATCTCAGCTTTCTTATTTAAGATTAAGAAGGCTTATGGCAAAATCAGCAGTGCTGGAATCATTTGATAATTTATGGAAACACTCTCTCTGATCATTATCAGCACTCTCACTACTACTGGATGAGTATTCTCTTTCTTCCCCATTTTTGAAAAACACAAGTTGATTTAGGTGACCACTAGTGGGGAGGGACAAAGGTGAACATTATCTGGAAATTTTTGTACAAGAAATACCAAAACTTCAGTGAAATTTTCAACTTTTAATGAACAGGTTTTTTCCACCTAAGGTGTTGCAACATAGTAGACATTTGCTGGTGACATGCTGTCCTGAAGGGTAGATCATTCCCATTTCAAACCTTGTGAAAAGTCCAACACCCACACCAAGATATGTACAAGTGTCCAAGGAGTGTACACCTCATGATGACATTTGATCTACTTCCAGTCTTCATTGCATCTTGTTTTCTGTTCTGTCTTAGTCTCTGCCTTTGCCATTGGCTCCAACATAGAATGCATCCTTTTCCATGATTTCCTCCAAAAACAAAAACCCATGTAGGAACTTAGTTATGTAAGATTTTCCTGAATGTTTGGGGGAATTGGAGGGGGTTTATAGTGAACCGTGACTGGCATTCCTGGTGATAAAAGTCCCATGGCTCCTTTATCTCTTCTCTTAATTTTTCTCTTTGCTCTTTCGCTCTTTCTCAGGAACGCTCACCCTACTGCTGCCCACCAGCATCTCCGATTTTCTCATGCAAGGCCACTGGCTTCCTCCAATTCTTTCACAAATGATGCTGGGCCAGATGTATCTCTTGGCCCATTCAAGGATTTCACTGAAGTTTTGACACTCTTATACAACAATTTCTAGATAAGAAATTCATCCTTGTCCCCATGCACTCTCTGGAGAAAGGAGGGAACAGAGCTCTAGTCTCAATCAGGAGGCACATTTCATGAGAGTCAACACTGAAGACCTATTAAGTATTTACTCCACGAATCTTACTTTGCTTTCTGGAATTTTTGTCTCAGTCCCCCACAATTTGTTCTTTTGTTAGTCCAGTCCCTCATAGATAATAATTCCTCAAATATTGAGCCAAAATCCCTTTCCAGATTAGTAGACATAAGGATCCTCAGTGTATATATTGGGAACCAAGCTGGATACACTTGTGCAGAGTAAATCACCACTTAGCTCCCCAGTGGGGATCTCATCAGTTCAGTGACAAAATGACTGATGGAGTCGGACAGAAAAATGTGCATTTTTGCTGTCCAGCAAAATAATATATAAAAATACATCACTTTTTAATGGATGTAAGGAAAGTGAATAATTTAATCTGTTTAACATATAAAAGCAGCAAACTCTTACGTGTAATCATGAAGTTATTGTTTTTGAAAACGATCTATTGGCTTGCTATTACCACTAAATTGAAAAGGCATGAAGACAAGATTTGTGAGCTGTAGCTGGAGTTGGGGAAGAGCAGAAAGGAGGAGGAAACTGAGATGACTGGAGACGAATGTCTCACCTACAGGAAAAGCCCAGCAGTGCTATTAGCAACCCCGTAATTATGGCTAACATCTACTCACACTTCCTATGGGCTCCACATGCAATGTCTCATTTAATCTTAAGTCAGCCCATAAGAGAGGCTCTATATTTGTCTGTCATAGAGAGGTTAAGTAACTGGTGCTCAAGGTCACCCAGACAGTAAGGGCAGAGTCTGACTCCACAGCTGGTGCCCTTGACCTTCACAATATATTGCTTCCCTGGAAGGTCCAGGAGGGGATTTTCTTTCCCCACATGAATGTGTTTAAGAATTCCAATGGCTGTGACCAGTAGGATACCTTTTGTGGATCACAGAGCATTGTCTTGCCTTACAGAGGATACATGCAGTGCTCATTACTATGTGTGTCGTTTTAGTGCTAATAAAAGCTACTTTCTTTATTTTGACACCCACTGCATTTCTATTGGGTAGGAAAGGAAGGTATTATTCAACCCATTTTACAGATGATGAGAATGAACATTCTAGAAGCTTTGCATCTTAAAAAGAAAGGAGGATTGGAGTAATTCAAAGCTTTATTCATGCACTGGCCCTACCATTAACTGACTGTGGTGCCTTGGGCAAGTCATGTACCCTCCATGGGGCTCATTTTTCATATGTAAAGAGGAATATTAATACCTCCCTCTAAGGCTATGGTGAGCAGTAGAGATAATGAGTTTAAAATACCTGTCCCAGTGTCAGGCACACAGTGGGCTTGTTCTTTGTGCCCAGAAGGTTCAGTGTTGTCTTTCCCTTGGGTTTGAGGGAAAATGGGGTCCTTAATTTCCAACCGTGATGGCTTCCAACAGGTCAGAATCAGGAACTGGGCATTTCCTCACAGGTCCTATGGAGAAGGAAGGTAAACTTCCCAATTCAGTGAGCCACCCAATTGCCACCCATCTCTTCAGGGAAGAGGAGAGGAGATAGCATGGAGAAGAGGGAGGGACTATTCCTCCAACCAGGTCGATGGAAACACGGAGATAATACATGTGAAGGCCCTGAGCACGGAGCCTAGAATAAATTAAGTGCTTAATAAATATCTGTTCCTTTCCTCTGTTTTCCTCACTAAAATCTAAAATTTAAGGCCCTGTATTAACTTTAGTACGTGAGTCAAATACATTTGCTCTCCATGTAAACCATTCATGCATCTATGAGAGTTTATTAGAATCCCTCTCAAATCAGGTAAGGAGCTGTGCACTGTGACTTTCTAAGAATGTCCATGCCTTTTCTCAAAAACATTATTGCTGTAAGAAGTGCCATTATCTTCACAGTTTCCCACATTAAAAAAAATAGTTTTTATGTTTTTCTCCCCTGATGCCCATCTGTTCTTTTTTTTTTTTTTTTTTTCTGGAGTAATTTGAAGCAAATCCCAGACACTTATACATTTCACTTATAAATAGTTAATTATGAATTACTAACAGATAAGGACTTTAAAAAATAGCTACAATACCATTATCTCACCTGGAAAATTAATAATAATTCCTTACTATAATCTAATACCCATTCTCCAGTTTCCTCAATTGTCTCAAAAATGTCTTCTTAGAGTCGACTTGCTTGGATTACATTCTTTCCTTTTAAATTTCATTTCTCTTGTTCTCTCTCCTTCCCTATTCTAGAAACTCTTTAAAGGATCTTTCAAAGATACATATGGGATGGTGAAACAAATTAATTCCAAAATAAGTGAGAAAATATGGCAAAGGGGTGAATACAAGTAGAAAAGACAGATGGAGCCAAGATTGGGTGAGGACACAAAACACCTGCTGTGAAGCTGCATGAGCCACCCATTTCCTTCTTCACTTTCTAGTAGGCATTACAAAGAGGACACATGTGCATTTGTGGGACTCAGAGTTGATAGCACACAATAAAATTGCTTAGGAGAAGCAGGAGCCGAGAGACATTTTTGCTGGAGATGCTGACAAAAGGGACATTGGGTAATCTGAAAACCCATGTTCTCCACAGACCCCCAGGTTCTCTTGAAATACAAGAGCAATGAATGTCACAAGGATTTTTAAAAATAGCGTCCTGAGTATTCTAATGATACATCTGAGAATCAACTCCCTTAGAGCATAAACATTTTGAGGGGTTATGTCATGACCATGCCCAGATCCCTGTAACCTTCCTAAGGGACTGCTTTAAGCCTGTTGCTCCCTTGCTCAAGGCTCTTTGGTTTTTCCTTATCGTCCACTGCATATTCAAGTTCAAGTTTCTCTACTGCAGTGATGTTTCTCAACTTACTCTGCTGGTGTCTCAGATCCTGAGGAAGAAAAGAATTTGAAGAAGGAAGTTTGCTTAAGAGTTTCAAAAGCTTCAGAGAGGCAGAGGAAAATGAGAGCCTAGAGAGGCCCATGGAGTTGGTCACTAGTTCTTCATGGACTGATCGTTAAGAGAACATTTTCTGAAAAATGGCTGGAGGTCAGAGGAGACCTAAATTTAGGACCATAATGTTTAGCACTTAAACACTCTTTGCTTGTTTCATGTAGGCTTTAACTTTGTCATCTCAGTACCCGGATTCCAGTCCCAAACATGTCACTACTGTGGACAAGTGACCTAATCTGGTTGTACCTCAGGTTTCTCATCTGTAAAATGAGGATAATGCAATAATACCTCTCTAGAGGGTACTTACCGAGAGACTGAGTGAGACACACAGAGGAAGAATATGTTCGTGTTAGCTGTCATCCCCCGCAACCCCAGGTTGAGGGCCATGCCTCTTTGTATCTAACAGAGCAAGTCTTTTTTTTTTTTTTTTAACATCTTTATTGGAGTATAACTGCTTTACAATGTTGTGTTAGTTTCTGCTGTATAACAAAGTGAATCAGATATATATATATACATGTATCCCCATATCCCCTCCCTCTTGTGTCTCCCTCCCATCCTCCCTATCCCACCCCTCTAGGTGGTCACAGATCACCAAGCTGATCTCCCTAGCGATGCAGCTGCTTCCCACTAGCTACCTGTTTTACATTTGGTCGTGTATATATGTCAGTGCTACTCTCTCACTTCGTCCAAGTTTACCCTTCCCCCACCCCGTGTCCTCAAGTCCATTCTCTACGTCTGCATCTTTATTCCTATCCTGCCCCTAGGTTCTTCAGAACCTTTTTTTTTTTTTTTTAGATTCCATATATATGTGTTAGCATACGGTATTTGTTTTTCTCTTTCTGACTTACTTCACTCTGTATGACAGACACTAGGTCCATCCACCTCGCTACAAATAACTCAATTTCATTTCTTTTTACTGCTGAGTAATATTCCATTGTATATATGTGTCACATCTTCTTTATCCATTCATCTGTCGATGGACACTGAGGTTGCTTCCATGTCCTGGCTATTGTCAGTAAAGCTGCAATGAACATTGTGGTACCCGACTCTTTTGGAATTATGGTTTTCTGAGGGTATATGCCCAGTCGTGGGATTGCTGGGTCATATGGTAGTTCTATTTTTAGTTTTTTAAGGAACCTCCATACTGTTCCCCATAGTGGCTGTATCAATTTACATTCTCATCAAGAGTGCAAGAGGGTTCCCTTTTCTCCACACCCTCTCCAGCATTTATGGTTTGTAGATTTTTGGATGATGATAGGTATAGATAATTCTGTTGATTTGAGTCTTCTCCCTTTTTATCTAGATGAGTCTGGTGAGTGGTTTATGAATTTTGTTTATCTTCTTAAAGAAAAAGCTTTTAGTTTTATTGATCTTTGCTATTGTTTCCTTCATTTCTTTTTCATTTATTTCTGATCTGATCGTTATGATTACTTTCCTTCTGCTAACTTTAAGTTTATTTCGTTCTTCCTTCTCTAATTACTTTAGGTGTAAGGTTAGGTTGTTTATTTGAGATTTTTCTTGCTTCTTGAGGTAGGATTGTATTGCTCTAAACTTCCCTCTTAGAACTGCTTTTGCTGCATCCCATAGGGTTTGGGTCACCATGTTTTCATTGTCATTTGTTTTTGGTATTTTTTGATTTCCTCTTTGATTTCTTTAGTGATCTCTTGGTTATTTAGTAGTGTACTGTTTAGCCTCCATGTGTTTGTATTTTTTCAGTTTTTTCCTGTATTTGATATCTAGTCTTATAGCGCTGTGGTCGGAAAAGATACTTGATATGATTTCAATTTTCTTAAATTTACCAAGGCTTGATTTGTGACCCAAGATATGATCTATCCTGGAGAATGTTCCATGAGCACTTGAGAAAAATGTGTATTCTGTTGTTTTGGGGTGGAATGTCCTATAAACATCCATTAAGTCCATCTTGTTTAATGTATCATTTAAAGCTTGTGTTTCCTTATTTATTTTCATTTTGGATGATCTGTCCATTGGTGAAAGTGGGGTGTTAAAGTCCCCTACTATTATTGTGTTACTGTCGATTTCTCCTTTTATGGCTGTTAGCATTTGCCTTATGTATTGAGGTGCTCCTATATTGGGTGCATAATTATTTACAATTGTTATATCTTCTTCTTGGATTTATCCTTTGATCATTATGTAGTGTCCTTCTTTTTCTCTTGTAATAGTCTTTATTTTAAAGTTTATTTTGTCTGATATGAGAATTGCTACTCCAGCTTTCTTTTGATTTCCATTTGCATGAAATATCTTTTTCCATCCCCTCACTTTCAGTCTGTATGGTTGCCTAGGCCTGAAGTGGGTCTCTTGGAAACAGCATATATACAGGTCTTATTTTTGTATCCATTCAGCCAGTCTATGTCTTTTGGTTGGAGAGAAGTTCCTTTAGCATTTGTTGAAAATCTGGTGTGGTGGTGCTGAATTCTCTTAACTTTTGCTTGTCTGTAACACTTTTGATTTTTCCATCAAACATGAATGAGATCCTTGCTAGGTAAAGTAACCTTGGTTATAGGTTTTTCCCTTTCATCACTTTAAGTATGTCCTGCCACTCCCTACTGGCTTGCAGAGTTTCTGCTGAAAGATCAGCTGTTAACCTTATGTGGATTCCCTTGTATGTTATTTGCTGTTTTTCCCTTGCTGCTTTTAATATTTTTTCTTTGCATTTAATTTTTGATAGTTTGATTAATATGTGTCTTGGTGTGTTTCTTCTTGGATTTATCCTGTATAGGACTCTGTGCCTCCTAGACTTGATTGACTATTTCCTTTCCCATGTTAGGGAAGTTTTCAACTATAATCTCTTCAAATGTTTTCTCTGACCCTTTCTTTTTCTCTTCTTCTTCTTGGACCCTTATAATAATTCGAATGTTGGTGCATTTAATGTTGTCCCAGAGGTCTCTGAGATCGTCCTCAATTCTTTTCATTCTTTTTTCTTTATTCTGCTCTGCAGTTGTTATTTCCACTCTTTTATCTTTCAGGTCACTTATCTGTTCTTCTGCCTCAGTTATTCTGCTACTGATTCCTTCTAGAGAATTTTTAATATCATTTATTGTGTTGTTCATCATTGTTTGTTTGCTCTTTAGTCCTTCTAGGTCTTGTTAAACATTTCTTATATTTCCTCCATTCTATTTCCAAGATTTTGGATCATCTTTACTATCATTACTCTGAATTCTTTTTCATATAGACTGCCTGTTTTCTCTTCATTTGTTTGGTCTGGTGGGTTCTTACCTTGCTCCTTCATCTGCTGTGTATTTCTTTGTCTTCCCATTTTGCTTAATTTACTGTGTTTGGGTCTCCTTTTCGCAGGCTGCATGTTTGTAGTTCCCGTTGTTTTTGGTGTCTGCCCCCATTGGGTAAGGTTGGTTCAGTGGGTTATGTAGGCTTCCTGGTGGTGGGGACTGGTGCCTGTGTTTTGGTGGGTGGCACTAGATCTTGTCTTTCTGGTGGGCAGGGCTGCATCTGATGGTGTGTTTTGGGGTGTCTGTGACCTTATTATGATTTTAGGCAACCTCTCTGCTAATGGGTGGGGTTGTATTCTTGTCTTGCTACTTGTTTGGTGTGGGGCATCCAGCACTGGAGTTTGCTGGACGTTGGGTGGAGCTGGGTCTTAGCGTTGAGATGGAGATCTCTGGGAGAGCTCTTGCCAATTGATATTATGTGAGGCCGGGAGGTCTCTGGTGGACCAGTGTCCTGAACTCAGCTCTCCCACCTCGGAGGCTCAGTCCTGACACCTGGCCGGAGCACCAAGACCCTGTCAGCCACATGGCTCAGAAGAAAAGGGAGAATAAAAAGAAAGAAAAGTATATTTTTAAATATAAATAAATAAATAAAATTTAAAAATTATTAAAATAAAAAAGTAGTAAAAAAAAAAAGGAGTAGCCAATCAATAACCAAATCCACCAATGATTACAAGTGCTAAAAACTATACTAATATAAACTTACAAGTCAGAAACAAGTCACTTGCAGACAGCAAACCCCAAGTCTACAGTTGCTCCCAAAGTCCACTGTGTCAATTTTGGGTTGATTCGTTGTCTATTCAGGTATTCCACAGATGCAGGGTACATCCAGTTGATTGATTGTGGAGATTTAATCCACTGCTCCTGAGGCTGCTGGGAGAGATTTCCCTTTCTCTTCTTTGTTTGCACAGCTCCCGGGGTTCAGCTTTGGATTTGGACCCGCCTCTGCATGTAGGTCACCCTCAGACTTCTGTTCCTGCCCAGACAGGACAGGTTTCAAGCAGGGGCTGATTAGAGGGTTCTGGCTCACTCTTGCCAGAGGGAAGTTTATGGTAGTTATAATGGGCATGCAGGGTGATCCTGGGGCGGCAGAGGCCAGCGTGATGTTGCAACAGCCTGAGGCACGCCATGTGTTCTCCTGGCGAAGTTGTCCCTGGATCTCAGGACCCTGGCAGTGGCGGACTGCACAGGCTCCCGGAGGGAGGGCGGGGTAGGGGGGCATGTGGATAGTGACCTGTGCTTTCACACAGGCTTCTTGGTGGCTGCAACAGCAGCGTTAGCATTTCATGCCCATCTCTGGTGTTTGAGCTTATAGCTGTGGCTCCCACCTGTTTCTGGAGCTCGTTTAGGCAGTTTTCTGGAGCTGCCTTCTGTGGTCAGACAGGGAAGTAATCCCCTCTCCTGGCAAAACGCAAAGCAATGGTTTCTTGCCTCTTAGGCAGTGCCAGACTTTTTCCCAGACTCCGTCCCAGCTAGCCGTGGCACACTAACCCCTTCAGGCTGTGTTCACGCAGCCAACCCCAGTCGTCTCCCTGAGATCTGACCTCCGAAGCCTGAGCCTCAGCTACCAGCCTCCACCCATTCTGGCGGGTGAGCAGACAAGCCTCTCGGGCTGGTGAGCGCGGGTCGGCACCCATCCTCTGTGCGGGAATCTCTCTGCTGTGCCCTCCGCACCCCTGTTGCTGTGCTCTCCTCCGTGGCTCCGAAGCTTCTTCCCCGCCACACCCCGTCTCCACCAGTGAAGGGGCTTCGTAGTGTGGAAACCTTTCCTCCTTCACAGCTCCCTCCCACTGGTGCAGGTCCCGTCCCGATTCTTTTGTCTCTGTTTTTTCTTTTTTCTTTTGCCCTACCCAGGTACGTGGGAAGTTTCTTGCCTTTTGGGAAGTCTGAGGTCTTCTGCCAGCCTTCAGTAGGTGTTCTGTAGGAGGTGTTCCACATGTAGATGTATTTTTGATGTATTTGTGGGGAGGAAGGTGATCTCCACGTCTCACTCCTCGGCCGTCTTGAAGGTCCACTGCACAGCAAGTCTTAATGTTTACTACAGTCTGCATCTGCTTCCCTTTCATTGTTCTAAAAATTTTCTCCTATCTCTTATTAGTAAATCTCTGAAAAGGATGTTTTTAAAGAGTAAAGCAGGAGAAACAATTGTTAAGGTTAGTTTTTTCACGTTAAAAACTATAGTAAATAGTTACCAGGGTTTGAGGGGAGAAGAGTGGGGTAGTTAGTGTTTAATGGGTACAATTTCATTTCTGGATGATGGAAAGTTCTGTAGATGGATAGTGGCAGTGGCTGGCCAACAATGTGAATGTACTTCATACCACTGAACTGTACACTCAAAAAGAGTGAGAACGCTAAAGGCTATGTATATCCTATCACAATATAAATACTATAAGAAATATAGGCTAAGAAAGAATTACAATTTAATTTAATTAAATAAAAATCCTTAAAAATGCATAAACAGTTACAGAATTATAAAGTTTAAAAGGCTTACTGACTCACTGATTCTCCTGAGAAACAATTTAGTCAGTGAGAAGCTTTTTCTAGAGAAGTCACACGCCTTGTTTTGAGGTACAATAAAAAGGTATGATAAAAACCCCAGCTCACACCAGCAGATGAGCCCTCTGGTACCATTGTGAGATGTGGAAATGGCACTGGTTTGAATACACTGGAGATTCCAAACTTTATTGTCTGAAATTCTATTTGCATTCAGCCATGACCCATGTTTCCGTGAGATCATCTTTCATCAGATCATATTATTTATGAAATCCAATTTTGGAAGAAATGGATCCAGAATCATTCTTTGGCCACATCAAGGTCTTCAGTGGGATGGCAGAGTCAAGCCATCTGGCCCCACTTTTCTTTTTGAAATCCACTGAACATGATTAAAATACAATAGTTCTTGAAAATTAGAAAGGAAAATATACATGAAACTTGAAAACAGCCCAACTCCTGATTAACACAGTCAGGTTGGGCTTGGTTAAGAGGGGAGGCTGAAAGGAAAGCTCAGGTAACACAGAGTCTGCCTGAAGTAGGCCAAGTATTCTAAGGAGAGAAATCAATGGCTTCTATGAACAGCGAGGTCTGGGTAGGAAGGTGAACTTGGGGGCATCCCTGAGCCTTGTGAGAGGATGCAGAGCTTAAAGAGGAAAGGAAGAGACATGCCATCTTTGCTAAAAGGCAGCATGGAAGAGTGGGCGATGGCCTTGCAGCTGAAGGGAGATAAATGCCGATGAATGCCTCTGTGTTGACCATCATGGCTGGCCAAGCCTACTTCCTGTCAGATGGGAGACAAAACCACAGGGCAGAGAGAAATCCAAGCGGATGATTGACCCAGCTCACTTCTCTGTACTCTCTGCCTTATCATATTTTAGAAAATAGTTCACCTATGTAAGAACAGTCCACATAATAAATTAATGAGTAATCTAACAGAAATATGAGTATTCATGCAAAAGGAGTTTGTGTGGAACATGATGCAAATATACTGCAAAGAATAAATAGATAAATGAGAGGGACATGGCAAAAGGCAGGTTAGCATTTCATAAAATTTTGCCATAATGTAGATAAAAATTGTAGAGACACTTTTCCATTAAAAATGATAAATATGGGTTTTCTGAAGCAATAATTCAAAGAAGAGCTATACCGTGCCTCAAGTAAGAAATAGTTATATTACAGAAGTGATTTTTAAAATAGAAAACATAAGGCTCTGGAAAGAAATAAAGAGTAGATTTAGAAAAAATAAGGGAAAATAAATAAGAAAGAATATTTAAAATGATTATTGAGAATATTATAGATATGGAAAGCAGGAAAAGGAATTTCAACTTTCCCATGAATTGTGTCTCTAATAAAGGAAACAGAACAAATATAACAGAATAAATATTTCATCAAATAAGTAAGACCTAAATCCATAGTTTGAAATGGGTACAGCTGTTCCAGGAAAAAAAAAAAAGAATCAGCAAAATCAACACCGAAACATGGCTTAGTAAAGCTGCTGGACTTTAAAGATAAAGGATAGAATCTAGGCCTTAAAAAAAAAAACCATCAAACAGAAATAAGAGGAAAAATATAACTTTGGTTATAGAATTTTCTTAGCAATATTAACTACTAGAAGATGATGGAAAAAAATGTTGCCAAGTCCTCAGAAAATGTGTGACCCAAGAACATTTTTTACATAGTCAAATTGTTGTTTGATATTTCCAAGCATGCAAGAATGCAAGGAAAAAAGAACTTCTGTGTCCTTTCTTTAAAAAAAATTACTTGAAGATGACAATCAAGAGATGAAAGGAACAGCTGTGGTGGTGAGAAGAGCAAGCACTGAATTTAAGACATGGAAGCAACTGCAACGTCCACTGACAGGTGAATGGATAAAGAAGATGTAGTATACGAATAATGGAATATTATTCAGCAATAAAAAATAATGAAATAATGCCATTTGCAGCAATGTGGAAAGACCTAGACATTATCATACTAGGTGGAGTAAACCAGACAAAGACAAATATCATATGATATTGCTTATATGTGGAATATAAAAAAAAAAGATACAAATGAACTTATTTGCAAAACAGAAATAGACCCACAGACATAGAAAACTAACTTATGGTTACCAAAGGGGAAAGTGGGGGGAGGGATAAATTAGGAGAATGGGATTAACACATACACACTAATATATATAAAATAGGTAACCAACAAGGACCTACTGTATAGCACAGGGAACTATACTCAATATTTTGTAATAATTTATAAGGGAAAAGAATATAAGAAAGAAAAAAATACGTATATGTAAAACTGAATCACTGTGCCTCTACACCTGAAACTAACATGACATTGTAAATCAGCCATACTTCAATAAAATAAAAAATTGGGAGAAAAGGCTTAAGGCTAAGCAAGTATAGGAATTATGACTACAGAATACAATGTAATGTAGAAATGATAATAATAGCAGTAAAATAATAGTAGTAGTAAAAGAAGCAAAAAATGAGAGATAGGGAGAGGGAAAAGCAGTGTAAGCATGAGTTCCTCATCTTTGTAGCACGATTTCCAAACTTACCATTTAAAATGATAAACCAAGTGATGGAGGTGTCAGTGTATTAGTTTAAAGTACAAAGGTAACAACCAGAAGTATTATTGATGATAATAATATAATAAGCCAAAATTGAGCAGTGTAGGATAGGCAAGATGGAGTAGGTGTAAGTGTAGTAATTGTCTCATGTTTTGTAGTGGTGAGTCATCAGGTACTATATAAAGATTTTAAAATATGATAATACATAAAATTATAAAGGTAACCATTAAAAGATCCTAGAACAGACTATAAGCCTTTAGAATTATCAGAATGAAAATACTCACACAATAAAGAAACCAAGGACCATATAGGAAAAAATACATATGTGCGTGTCTTTAATTTGTGTGTGTGCGACATTTAAAGGAAAAATGCAATGAAGGATGATGGAATTGTGACCAAACATTTCTCTCATATCCAGAAGTGTGAACCTATTGAAAGAAAAAAACTCTAAGCTTAGATCACAAAGCACAATCCAAATACATGCTATACTCAGACAAAGGTAGCCAAAATCATGCCAGGCAAATGCAGCAAAAGAAGCAGGGCTCCTGGTACTCATGTTAGTTCAGGGCGAATTAAGACAAAATCATGAAAGATAAAGAAGGACATTTTATAATAGAAAAGGATATAATCCATAATGAAGCTCTAATTTTCATGAATTTTTATGTATCAAATATCAAAGCATCAAAATTCATAAAGCAAAAGCTACTGGAAATATAAAGAGAACTAAGGAGGAACTTGCTGACAAGAGGAAGCTTGATTCTCTTCTCTCATCCCATGAGAGTAAGAAAAAAAAAGTGAGAATAAACCGGGTTTGAACGACATAATTAATAAGATAGATCCAAGCAGTAGACACACACACATCTACTTTTCTAATTATATCACCGAAATGAAAAATACATCTTCTTTTTAACTCTGAAGTTAAAAAAAAAAACTACAGTAAAGTAATCCTCAATAAATCCCACAAGCTGAAAAGGTGTTGAACAGAGCACATTCTCCTAGCTTAATGAAAAAAACATATTAATGACAAAAATAAACAACAAAAACTCTATTATCCAGAAATTTAAAAGCCAAACAGAAAGAGAAGACTCTCCCATGGAAAAAGCATGGATAAAGGCATTACTCATCTCATGCCAGTGAGTTGTTATGTCACCTGTAGGGCTTGCTACTTCATCGACTAAGCTTCCCTGCTGCCCCCAAAAAAGGCAGGAATAAAATTAATTTCTTCAATGTGCTTTTTCTAAACTAGAAACTTCCTAATAAACATGTACAAGTGCTCTGCTATGTTCATCCTAATCCCTTATATAGATGTGTTAAATTTATTTAGAATTTAATTGCACTTGCCACATATAAGAGAATAAGCTATCTTAAAATTCCTTTTTTGAATTACTGCCTTGGGTTTAAATAAACAAGCTTATTTCCTTATGTATTAAGACACTGCAAGTAGCCAGTTGGAGCAGCCTGACTTAGGAAGCAGACAAGGTGAGGCTGTCATCACCAAGGTGGCATTGCCATTGAACTGACTCTGGAATCTGAGGCCAGAACTCCTGGGTGAGCCTGCTCACATTTTTGTCTGTACTTGGCCTGCCTTGGCTGTGTGCTGATGAAATTTCTGCTCTCCCTTCCTGTCCTGCCGCTATACAGACATTCTTTTCACCTCTAGGCTGTGTTCTGCTTTGCCCACGCCTGGTATCTGGAAGCCTTAGGAGCTTGGAAACTACGGATAGCCCACTCCCATTTTCTTGGTGAATATCTAGCACCTGACCCACACGACAGCCTATTGGATGACCAATCTGTCATGAGTTTGTGCTTTCCTGACTCGCTCAGAACTTTGCCTCTTCACTTATCTGGAAGGGGTCTGGTACCTTGCTGGCAGAGCTAAAGTATAACTGTGATCCAGAGACACTGTCCAGATTATCTCCTCCAGGGACCTTCATCTAATATTTAATAGTTATCCTCTACTCATGCAGCTTGGCTTGTGCATACACTACTCAGTTTTTATATTAATTTCCTTTCATCTTTGTTTATATGTAAATAATTGGTAAGAAAATAATATCTGAGGAAAAAAATAAGCACATGGCCATTGAAAACTCACTTCATTTCTGTATGTACATATGGCTTTTAAATTTCTGGATAACAGAGTTTTTGTTGTTTATTTTTGTCATTAATATGTTCCTAGTACACAGTGTACTAGGTCCCAATTCCTTTGTCAAAACCTGGAGTCCGGGAGGAGATTGGAGCACAGTCTCTGATAAAATGTATAGTGTTCACCACAATATTCAAACCAGCCTTCAATATTTGGGGGAAAGTTCTTTGTAGCAAAAGCATCCTGATGCAGCATTATGTGTGATAATGATGAGAGTCTATTTTCTTTACAAAGGCAACAGATCTTGATATTTTTCTTCAGGGGCACCATCAGTGCAAATTGATTCACATATGTCAAGCATTAACTTACGCTTTCAAAAAGCAGGCACTGACAGGATTGAGCTCATCAGTTCCTTTGTAATTGTTTGCAATGGTTCACCAAAGATTTCTTTGATGTTTCTCCTTTATGTATATCACAAACATGGAGGCTCACTACAGCCGTCAACCTCAGATGACTCAGATGAATACCTACTTTGAGAGGACTAATATGGCTATCTTCCACAACTTGCTCTTTAATGAATTCTAGTAAAGATCACATAATTTTCTCAGGAACCTGAAGAGAGGGTTCTTTTCTGCATTTGCTTCCAGTACTATTTTTGGGAGGAATCCCTTTCAATGCACAAGATTCCACTAATTTTTAAATTATTGTATGAAATTTCCTTCTCTTGCCACACAAATACGCAATAGGACAGGAAACTCAGAATAAACAAGGGCTCCTCAGGTGCCAAACCCAAACATTTCAAGACATTTCTAGAAACAGTCTCATATCCAGCAGCATAGCCTTCTCTTGTTGAAAGGTTAGACAGTTCTGATGGTTTGAATTTGAAAAAAAATAAATTACACCAACACATTGAAGTGTATAGCCATTGTAGAATGAACGTCTAAGGAGTGTAGTTCTGCTCCCACTTATGTTTCTTTAACATGGCTCACTCCCAAATATATGGATATTTCCCTGAGTTGATGCTGAGTTTTGCTTAGTGAATTAGCCTTGGCACTGCCCATATTACCTGTGTAAGTGTTGTGATAGCAGCTAACTTTTAACAAGCACTTTCTATGTTCCAGGCTCTGTGCTTTCCAAGCATTACTGCATATAATCCTCACAACAACCCAGTGTGGGTTAGAATATTATCATCATTTTATAGAAGCAGAAATTGATGCTTAAGTATGGTTAAAAGAATGGGTTTTTCAAATCCCATTTCCCACTAAAAGGAACCAGGTGTTCTTGGAGAAATGGCTAATTCTATATCTGGAGAGGAAATATGCATGCTGAGCCTACAATGCCTTGTCTTACCACACAGCAACGGAGCTAGAAAAGACTAGTGAGGTTAGGGTGACCAACCCATCCCAATTTGCCCAGCACTTTACCCATTATCAAGCTGAAAGTCCGTGTAACAGGAAACCCCTCATTCCCAGGCAAATTGGGACAGTGTTTATGTCAAAAGGACCCATGAGCCAACTTCAGTAGCCTCCATGGGACAAAGAGCATAAACAAAGATAATAACTATAATATATTGAAATATATATAAATCCATGAATTCATAATGATACTAAAAAAATAACAAAAACACAACGAATTGGTCACTACTGGAGAGAACCAACTCATTATTTTGAAAATCAAGCATTTATCTGGCCTTTCTAAAATAAACAGTATTCTTGAGTGTTAAAATTGTAGATGAGGTGAAGTTTATTTCTATAAAAGTATTCCAGCTAATACATGAAGATAAAAATCAGAATACTGCCATTCTGCAGCCCCTAATGAATCTAGGCATTGAGTGTAAACAGCTGCTAATTTCACCAAAAGAGAGACAACCAAATATTATATACAACCTGTTGGAAGAACTAACATCACCTATGAAGAATTCGTCTAGATCTAATTACAGGAAACCCAGAGGACACAGGGCCATGTTCAACAATATCCAGGAATGCAATCAGCAAAACACAAACTGTGGTAAATTCTACAGGACAAATGACCAGTTTTCTCCAGCCAGTAATTGTATGAAAAAAAAACGATGAAAGCAGAATGTAAAAATTAAAATAAATTTAAGAAATATATAACCAATTGCAATGTGTGGACATTATCTGGAAAATGATTCAAACCAATAAACTATAAAAAAGTAGAAATTTTCAGATAATTGTAAATTTAAACACTGATTGTATAGTTGATGATGTTTAAGAATTATTTTAAATTTTTAAGTGTGATAATGGTAGCCTGGTTTTATTTGTTTTAAATGAATCTTTATGTTTTAAAGATATGTACTGAAATGTTATGAATAAAATGATATAATATGTTATCTGGGATGTGCTTCAAAATAATACACTGTAGGGGTGGGGGAATGGGTTACAATGTAAATGAAACAAGACTGGCTGAGTTAATAATTGTTGAAGTTGGGTGAGAGAGGTACATGGGGATCCTCTACTATTGCATCTATTCTTGTAGATTTTAAAAATTCTTCATAATAAAAAGGAGAGGGAGAGATAAATTGTTGGTGAGACTTTTTTTCATTTATGAATTTTATTTTTTTAAAAACGTTTATTTATTTATTTATTTTTGGCTGTGTTGGGTCTTTGCTGCTGAACACAGGCTTTCTCTAGTTGTGGCGAGCCGGGGCTACTCTTCGTTGCCGTGCGCGGGGTTCTCATTGCGGTGGCTTCTCTTGTTGTGGAGCACGGGCTTCAGTAGTTGTGGCACGCAGGCTCAGAAGTTGTAGCTTGTGGGCTCTAGAGTGCAGGCTTAGTAGTTGTGGCACACGGGCTTAGTTGCTCTGAGGCATGTCGGATCTTCCCAGACCAAGGCTCGAACCCTTGTCCCCTGCATTGGCAGGCGGATTCTTAACCACTGAGCCACCAGAGAAGTCCCAAGATTAAGTTTTTAATGTCACGTAGCTAGAAAGTAGATGAGCCAGGATTTGAGCAAACAAAATTTTAGTCTAGAGTTGAATTTCTTAAGTTCTCTACTATCCCAAAAAGTATCATGAAAGGTGGGTATTAATCAAACAATGACAGAGAGCTGAACAAAAGCAACTTATCACTTCTCATCTCCCTAGTGATAGTCATTTCAGTCTAAAATGTCAGATGGGCTCTGTGTAAATTTTAGAAAATTGAGCTTTTTCTACATGGTTTGGCTGAGCTACAATAATGCTTCTATATTTATTTTTCTGCAATTTCTCTTTCTCCAAGGAAGAACATCCATTTCCCTAGAGGATGCATACATTCCTAGTAAAGAATTTCTCAGGAGACAATGATTATTTTCAAAGGAAAGTCAGTCTCAAGCCTTTACTTCGCCTAAAAGATGAAACTTAATTTCAGTCATTTCATGCTTCTGTGTTTCGCTTAAGGATTTTCTAAGTCAATTCATGGTTGACTTGTTGACTTCCCTCCTGCTTCTCAGTGGAATTGTATCAAAATTCTGAGTGCCTTAAGCCATCAGGGCATGGGGAAGGAACAGGAAAAAGTGTCTAGTCTTGTTTGCCATCTATCCATGGGGAATCTGCTGCCATATCCTTAGCCATATTGGTGTTCAGACGTTGGCAGATATACACATGTAAGAGCTCTATTCCCCCATCTAGTCTCTGTCCAAAGTCCAATCAGATCGTTTTGCGTCTCACTTGGCCCGGTGGTAGGGATCCTTCAGGCCCACTGACACTCACTGAGCACAGCTCCCTTGGGTGAGCTTCTTCACCCCTGAAGCTGTGTCAGGACCCACTGCCCAGTCTAATCTAGTGCTGTTCCAGCCACTCAGGGTAGGGAGGAGATCTGTATCCTTCCTGCTTTCTAGGTTCCACTTCAGAAAGGAGACACAGATCTCTACTGTCATGTCCTCCAATTTACCAACTGTTCCATTGTTCTTCCCCTTGTAGATTTTGACCTCAGAAGAAGACAGAGTATAGTATCCCTTATCAGACTTCCTTAGTATTGCTTTCGTTTTACTCTTTTTCTTCCCCACGTCCAAGGAAATTTTATCTAGTATCCAGTGGGCAGAAAACTCACTCTGTCTGCTCATGTAATCTTCCAACTCTTTTGGCTCACATCTGGACCTCAGATTTTGAGGTTCAAAAGCTAAGAATTAACATTTAATTTTTGTTCTCTACAGTCAGCTGTGACCTTCGTACAGGCAATAGATTCTCCATATCTAGCTGGCTAAATACGGCAGGGTCATGGGTTAACGGGGAATATGCAAAATAGACCATAGCTGCTGGCACATTAAAACACTGTCTTGTCACAAGGGGATAGTAATTGTACTGAATGGGCTGCAGCAGAAGTCCATAACATCTGGAGTGCTTTCTCTTTACATAGCTACTTCTGAAGGAGAGTGGTTTCAATTTGTTCTTTCCAGCATAAGCTGCTATGACATGCCATTTGCTTTGTAAGTGAGACTAAGTCTTCCAATCTAGGTAGAGATGATTAGACCAAAGAGCAATTTGTTGGACACAGGCTACTGCTTATGAACTGAATACGAGGGAAGATGTCTTGGAGGTAGCTGGGCAAGGTATTTAACCAATAAGTTCAAATATTGACCAAATAGTCAACTTATATTGGACGGGTACAAACTGACCCAATCAAATCTTCCCCTTTATGATTAATAGTTGCTAGAAAAACAAAGAGAAGACAGTTCTGTTGAGCTAAGGTAGCCATCCCAAAGAATGCTGAGTAACTTGTTGGTAACCAGAACTCCCACTGTATACTGCAGTGTGGGGAATTTGGGGGTACAGAAATGATTGTGTGGTTGAAGGGGTTAACTCCCATGCTACCTCATGTTCTCAAATATATTTGCATTACTTCTGTATCACCGAGGTAATCTAGCATGCATTTTCCCTGGGTCTATGAAGAAATTGATGACTACTACAGTTCCTACTGTCTTAGTTCTGGCTACTATAACAAGAATACCATAGACTGGGTGGCTTAAACAGCAGAAATTTATTTCTCACAGTTCTGGAGGCTGGAATCCAGAGATTAGGGTGCCAGCATGGTGGGTGGTGTTCTGGTGAGAGCCGAAGTTCTTCCTGGTTTGTAGACCGTCTTCCTAAGCCCTCTTGTGACTCTTTTTAAAACAGGACTAGTCCCATCACGAGGGCTCAACCCTAAGGGCCTACTTCCCTCCCAAAGGAATACCATCCCACTGAGGGTTAATAATAGCATCCCACTGAGGGTTAAGATTTCAGCATATGAATTTTGGGAGAACATAAATATGTAGTCTGTAACACCTACCTTGTAGGATTTGAAATAAATGACATAAACTTCCTACCACTGTGCCTGCAGTTTACTAAGTGGCAGCCTAATGCATTTAAAATTTCTTATTGACTACTATTGATTGACTCATTGACTTATTGCTACTGTGGATTTTTTAGCTGAACCAGTGCCACTAAAATATTTTCACTATATTTAGAAATCCTCAAGAGCCTTAAGAATCATTATTTAGCGATCATTATTAAACATGTATTAAAAAGTTATGTTTATTTGCTACAGTACTAGGAAACTCAGTGGCAAAAAGTTTTGCATTTATTCTTTCTGAAAGTTATGAAGTCCCTGAGGTTAGAGAGGATAAGCAAGAACCTCTTCTCCTCTCAAAATTTTCTAATCTCATGAAACAGGTAATTCTTGTTGCTTCCTGAATCGAGAGGAAAAGAATGTTACATGATTTGCTAAAAATTATCGCAGACCTGGTGACCATCTGCATCTCCTGAGTGTGTCTGTAATGTCCTCTCCAGAGGGTGGCACAGTTTCTGTAATAACGTGCCTTCGTGATCTATTGCTGTATGATGAATCACCCTCACACTTAGTAGTTTAGAACAACAACATTTATTAACTCATGGTCTCTGAAAGTCAGGAATCTGGGGGCAGTTTAGTTGGGTGCTTCTAGCTTAGGCTCAGTCAGGAGGTTGCAGTCAAGATGTTGGTCAGGGCTGAAATCACATCAAGTTGAAATGAAACGATCTGCCTTCAAGCTCACTCGTGCCTCGTGGGCTGTTGGACTGAGGGCCTCCGTTCCACATTGCCTGTTGACTGGAGGCTTCCCTCATTTCCTTAGCATGTGGGTATCTCCATAGAGCAGCACCCAACCCAGAAGCTGGCTTTCCCCAAACTAAGTGACTCAAAAAGAGAGTAAGAAACAGAGTGACCCCAGACAGAACCTTAGTCGTTTATAACCTAATCTTGGAAGTGTCTTCCCTCACTTCTGTCATGTTCTTTTTGTTAGAAGCAAGTCATGGAATCAGGCCCTGCTCAAAGGGAATTACACAAGGGCATACATACCAGGAAGTGAGGTCATCGTGGATCATCTTGAAGCCTACCTCCCACACAAGGACACGTCTGACACTGTCCCAGGCAAAGAAAAGGCTGGGCCTTAAACCTCTGTACCACGGCTGCGTTGCTTGAGGGGTTTTTCTGACTATGTGGAGAGTTTTAGTGTGAGGACATCACATGTAAAAGAGAGAACTTACAATGGATCTGAAAGTAGATCTAACACCACGTTGCTAAATTCAGTTTAACAGAGATAATCAGAGTAGAGGGTCAGAAAGAGGGCTCTGCTTCTTCCATGTTAATAGTCTCAGGCCTGTTTAAACCTGCTGGCCATTCAGCAAATGTCACTAAGTTTTTAGGGATTTTTGTTTAGAAAACAGCTCCAACCCAAAAGACAATGAGGGGGTATCCTTAGAGACTATCCGTGTTTGCACGTTTACAGATTTCTCACAGGAGGCAGCTGTCACAGAGGATATTAGAAGAGCCTGCATCATACCAGGGTCAGCTGCCTCTGCATTCACTGAGTCTCTTAGTAATATATGATAATGATTTTGTCTTTTAAACCTTAAGGTCTTCTTGAAATATCTCTACAGTAGTACCTATACTTATTATAAGATTATTCACAGAAGGTACTTTGACACAAACACGTCTTCAGCCTTCCGCAGTCTTTGAATCTATGACCAAGGCCAACAATGCACAGAAAAGAAATACATGTGGCTGGTAGTGCATAGGGTCAATGGGCAGCAGGTCTCTAACTTCCTGCAAGGGCCATGGGAAGGAATGGGTGAAGAAGGGTTTCAGTGGGAAAGAACAACAGTCACCATAGGGGAACAGACACTCCCACATATTGCCAGTAGGAGGGTATGTTTTTACAACCTTTATGGAGGTCAATTTGGCAATATACATTAAAATTACAACATACTTATACCCTTTGATCCAGAAGTCCCACTTGAAGGAATTATCTTGAGAATACATTTGCACATACATGTGAAATGATATATCTAGAATGTTATTTATTGCAACTCTGTGTGTAGTAGCAAAAGCCTGGAAATATTTAAATGTTCATCAGTGGAGGAATGGTACAAAAAAATAATGGCATGTCTTCATAATGTAAAATTATATAGCTGTAAAAAAAAGTATGAAGCTGTCCACACAAAAATCTGGATGTGGACGTTTGTAGCAGCTTTATTTATAATTGCCAATATTTTGAAGCAAGCAAAATGTCCTTCAGTAGGTGAATGGATAAACTGTGATACATCCATACAATGGAGTATTATTCAGGACTAAAAAGAAATGAGCTATCCAGCCATGAAAAAGCATGGAGGAAACTTAAATGCATATTACTAAGTGAAAAAAGTCAATCTGAGAAGGCTACATTCCATATGATTCCAACGATATGACATTATGGAAAAGGCAAAACTACAGAGATAGTAAAAAGATAAGTGGTTGCCAGGGGTTAGGGATGAGGGAGGGATGAAAAGGAAAAGCATAGAGGACTTTTAATGCAGTGAAGCTACTATGTATGATCCTATAATGGTGGTTAGGTGTTATTATACTTTTGTCCAAACCCATAGAGTGTATAACATCAAGAATGAATTTGAACTATGGACTTTGGATAATAATGATGTGTCAGTGTAAGTTCATTGATTGTAACAAATACACCCCTCTGGTGAGGGATGTGATAGTGGGGTCAGTTGTGCATGTGTGAGGGCAGGAAGGATACGAGAAATTTCTGTAGTTTCAAATGAATTTGCTGTGAATCTAAAGCTGCTCTAAAAAGTTAAGTCTATTAAAAAAGGTATGAGGATGCTCTTTGTGTAGTAACATGGAACATCTTTAAGACATACTGGTAGACAAAAGCAGGGTCTTTCCTGTGAGATCATTCAGTGGAAAAAGAACTTTGAGTGGTGGGGTACCCACCTTCTTAATGTAGCTCAGTGGTGTGGGGAGGTATTTATATAATTTTCTACCTGGACTTATTTGCCTTTCCTAATATGCTATAATGTTTGGGGAGAAGGACTATACTCAAAAACATACCTTCTCTTATCTTTTTGGTTTTTTTTATGGTAAAAATACTTATCAGGGGCTTCCCTGGTGGCGCAGTGGTTGGGAATCTGCCTGCTAATGCAGGGGACGTGGGTTCGAGCCCTGGTCTGGGAGGATGCCACATGCCGCGGAGCAACTGGGCCCGTGAGCCACAACTGTTGAGCCTGCGCGTCTGGAGCCTGTGCTCCGCAACAGGAGAGGCCGCGATAGTGAGAGGCCCACGCACCGTGATGAAGGGTGGCCCCCGCTTGCCACAACTAGAGAAAGCCCTCGCACAGAAACGAAGACCCAACGCAGCATAAATAAATTAATAAAACTCCTATCCCAACATCTTCTAAAAAAACCAAAACAAACAAACAAAAAAACCGAAAATACTTATCAGATGTTCCCTCTTAACAAAATCTTAAGTGTACTATATATTGTTGACTGTGGGTATGATGCTTTAGAGCAGGTCTCTGGAGCTTATTTATCTTGCTTAAGTGAAACTTTGTGCTTCTCATTTATGCCCCTTAGGGTAACTCCTCATTTCCTCCTCTCCTCAGCCCCTGGCAGCCACCATTGCACTCTTTGATTTCATAAATTGGACTTTTTAGATGCCTCACATGAGTAGAATCATGCAGTATTTACCTTTCTGTGACTGGCTGATTTCATTTAGTGTGATGTCCTCAAGGTTCATCCATGTTGTTACATTTGGCAGAATTTCCTTCTTTTTTAAGGCTGAATAATATTCCATTGTATATTAATACCAAATTCACCTGTCGATTGACAATTAGGATGTTTCCACATCCTGGCTATTGTGACTAGTGCTGTAGTGAACACAGGAGTCCTAATACCTCTTTGAGGTCCTGATTTCAGTTCTTTTGGATAAATACCCATAAGTGGGATTGCTAGATCACCTGGTAGTTCTACTTTTTTATTTTTTGAGGAACCTCCATACTATCTTCTGTATGCTATACCATTTTGCATTACCACCAACTGTGGGCAAGGGTTTCAATTTCTCCACATTCTCACCAATGCTTATTGTAAAATACACTTTGTCTTATTTTGAAAGTGGTGTTTGACAGCATCTTCTGTTGAGAAGTACAGATGTATGAACTCCAAAGGCCTTCTGTGGGTGGCTCAGGATCAGGTTACAAATCCATAGTACATCCAAATTAGCCAGTTTATCTTGATTCAAAAACAAACAGTTCATTAATCGCACCATAACCTCCTCTCACCCTGTCTCCCTATTGCCTGCCTGTAAGGGAAGCTACATATTTATTTGTTGAACAAAGCAAAGCTCCTGGTTCTAACTAGTGGAAGAAAAGGTCAAATTGCCAAGCCATGATGTAATCAAAGGCTAATGGTGAATAACTTTGAGGTCACATCTATGGTATAGAATTATTTGGAAGAACAGGGGAGTCTTAGGCAGTTAGAATGCCTTTAATGACATTGCCATGGAAAGAATGTGAGCGTGTTGGCAAAGTTAACTGTATGGGGACTGCTTTTGGCCATCACCTCAGAGGGTCCAAACAGGCCTGAAATTGGTGGGAACTCAGAGCTAGTGCCCTTTAAAAGAAAAGAAAAAAAGGGGGGAGGTAGAAGAATGGAACTGTTGTTTCTGGAAGATACGAGCAGCAATTGTCAAACTCTGATCCTCTGGTTTAGGAGAGAAATTGTAAGAAATGGGAATGACCTAACCCAGAAGGCAAAGAGCATATTCCCACTGGCTCTGATGACCCTAAAAATTCTTTCCAGATGCGTGACTTCATGGAAGGGGAGAAGAAGTGCCAAAGAGGAAAGTGGGAGGGAAGGGAAGGTAATGAACCACCAACAGAAAATAACGGGAGGAAAGTACTTTATATTTCCTCTGAAGAAATCTTGTTATTCTTAGTTCTCACCAGAATTTGATCAGAGAAAAAAAATTTTTTTTCTGAAACAATAGATACAACTATTAATGGTGTGTAATTCCATATCAGCTTCCACTCTTACCAGAGTAGTGAAAGTGAGTCTCTCAGTACTGACTGAGTCCCTGAGTCAGGTGCTGAGGAACAAAGGTGAAGTCAAGGAACCCAGAGGACCTAGTGACAGATCCCTGTAAAACATGGTTTCTCTGAGCACAAGCCAGCTGGCCAGACATGTGTCTGCTAGGGCTTCTCTGTTCACAGCCAGACCCAGCCACATGGGTTATAGTGACCAGCTGTGGTAGGGCCAACCAGGGGCCAAGGTAGCCAGGGATCTGGCCTTGAGCCAGCCTGGTACTTGAGCTTTCTTCCCCTGGAAGGAAAATGAGAAAATACTGGTTATATTAATGTTGAGTATTTTTTAATAAGCAAGCTTGATTTTTATCATGTTATAAAATGCTTGTTCCCAAGAATTCTCTTACACTCTTTAGGTGTGTGGTATACGCTGCTATGTCAATTTGATGCCCTTATGCCGAGAAGCCAACGTTTCGATTTCACGGGCCCTAGGAGCTTCCGCTTTTGCAGGCTTCTTTCTCCCCTCCCGCTAAATTTAAATTATATTTTAAAAATATGTTTTAAATTTATTTTAAAAAGTTAGATTTTATAACTGTATTGTATAAAGAAAAATATATCAATATTATATATCATCCTTTTCTTCAACCTAAAAGTTTATTTTTCCCATCTGATTTTAAAAGAATTTAAAACATTTTTCTGGGTCCTTTAAGTATTGTGGCCCTAGCACTGAGACTGCCATGCCTGATGGATAAATTGGTTCCAGATGCCAGCCTAAACCTCATTGTCACATTAATGCCTCCAGTGGAGATGGTAGTAGATGGCATGGTTCTGAATTCACTGTAGCATTGTATACCAACCAGCTGGCATGTAGAGATGCCAAATTATTTCATTTTTTATGCATGTATTCAGATCAGTGTTATTTCTTATTTCTTGTATCAGCTCAGGGCATTTCAAATGTCTTTTCAACTTCACTGCTTGCTATATGTCCCACAATGGTATTCAGGGAGATGAAAAGTAAGAAAAATAGGATTCAAGCAACAAACAGAGCCATTCTGAAACTCGAGGGAGAGGGAATTGCTTACAGTTATCTTATGGATGATCTGAAAATCAAATGCAAAGAGTCAGTAATCATTCAATTCATAACAAACATTGCTGATGAAAAGAATCAATAGAGAATAAAATTGACAAAGGCTAAAACCGCACAACATGAACTTTGTTGTTGCCGAATATGGATAGGAAAAGTAAAATCTTGGCAAATTTTGGATCTGCAAAATTTGACACAGGAAAATTGGATTTTATAAAAATAAAAGATACAGATCAAAATTCACTTTGGCAAAACTATAAAATACGATAAATCAAAAAGTAATCAATGAATAAATCCTTGAAAAGGTGAAAAGGCAAAATAAAAAGAAATCCTGATCCCAATAACTTTTCTAACACAAATGCAAAATATAAAAATATAACTGCATTGCATAGACAATTTATCATATATTAAAATATGGGTAATAGAATTCAATTTGGAAAAAATAATCAATGTGAGTAGAATTCTAATTAAAATGTTGATAGTCATGAATATGTACTCAATACATTCTTATAATTTAAATGATGGAAATAGCGAAAATTCAGAGTTAAAATGGTATAAAAAGATATAGGATGTCCCAAAAGTCTTAGTGCAGTTTTAAATTATTAAAATAATTTACTTTAAAAATCTATCTTCCTGCAATAAAGTTTCAAATGTTTAATTTAGTTGTACACCATATATTATTGTAACTGCCTAAGGATGTTCTAGAAGGATAGTCCCAAACAGATACCAGTGGTAACCTCTGGGGAGGGATGTGGGATCACATGGAACAGAGTTTATGAACTTTTTGAGTTTGTAAGAGTTTGAGACTTTCTGCTTTTTATTCTATATGAAGTTGCACTAGCCCCATGAGCCAGCTAGGAGCCAAAAGAGGCAGATTCTGTCTTTAAAAAAATCTCTTTGGCTGCCCATTGCTGGTCCTGCTTTTCCACCACAACAGTAGCACTTCTAGTGTCTTCGTCACTTCCCTTCAACCCTTTACACACTTAGCCTCGCTCATTTTCTGGAGTTGCAGCAAATTCCCCTTCAGCACTTTTTCTCTCTCTCATATAGGAGTATCCATCTTGCTTTATAGTCAGAAAATATATACAACTTTGTGGAGTAGGTAAGGTAGGTATTGTTACACCAATTTACAGATGAACAAGTGGAGAAGAGTATAAAGTACTTCTCCCAGTCATAAGACTGGGTTTTATGACCCACAGTCCCAGCTCAGAGGTCCCTCTATTGTAAGGTTACTCTTCTGAGCTTTTAACCTGGAAGGTGTAATATATATAATAAATGTGCTACTTTTAAAAAAAAAACAGATCCACAGTCCACTTCCTAGATCAGTCAGCTACAATGGATCCCCATTGCCTAATTAAAATAGTCCAACTATAGATGTATTGGAAAAACAGGGACTTAGAAGAATTTGGAAAAAATTATAGTGCAAATATAATGATTTTCTAAAAATTCCTTTACATCTTCAACTCCCTTTTAGGTCTGTGTGATGATTTTGCAGTTCACTAATTTAAAGGTATACTTAGAGATAACAAGGAGAGAGTAAGGAGGACAAATGAATGCTCTTGTCTCATTGCTGAAAAGGATATGCAGGCTCTAACATAGCCTAATAAAACTCCGATCCTCTTAAGAATTAAGACTGCAGGAAGTCTTGAAGTTTTACAGTCTAGAGAAGAGGGGGATCCAGCACCCCCTCTGCCTCCTGCTGTGCTCTTTCTGGATTTCCCTTGCCACCTGCATGTAACCTCTATAAGTGCACTTGTCTGGCCCTAGAGTGTGTGATGGGGCGCTGTTGAGTCTGTGCCTAGTCCACATTTCAGCAGTGAAGCTGCCGGCTGCTTCTCAGTCTAGGAAAAGTCAAAAAGTCACTTTGAGTTGATCTCTTGTGTTCTTCATGAAGACCTCTTGGTTAAGCAAGTATAAGGTGAGCAGACACTCCCTGCTCCAGGAGAAAAGTAACAAAACCTTTTCTATCACCTGTATTAGTTGCCTGTTAGCATGCAAAGCTCTGGGAAGGAGTGGAGCAATTTTTCACCACCACCTTTGTTATCACTACTTTAATTGAAGAAGCCACTACGGACTAAGGCAAAAGCCTTCTCACCAGTCTGCCAGCTTCTATTGATATTTTTATTCCTCTACAATTTGTCCTTCATGCTATACCCAGAGCAATCTTTTTAAAATGTAACTCACGTTCAGTTACTATTTTGCCAAAGCCCTCCAGTGGTTTCCCACCACATTCAAAACACAGTCTAAATTCCTTTCCCCGTGGCCTACAGGACCTTCCTCGTCGCCTGTGACTCTGAACCTTGCTTTGTCTACTTTAGCTACTAGCCTTCTTGCTATTCCTCACATATCAGTCTGGTTCTGCCCAGGCCTTTGTGCTTGCTGTTCCCTCTGCTCTCAACACTCTTCCCAGATCTTCACATGACTTGTTATCTCGGTTTATTTATGCCTCTGCTCTAAGCTCTTCAGAGGATACTTCCCGGCCGTTTTATTTAAAGTGGAACCCATCCACCACTACTACTTGAGCCTGACTCTGTGCCCCCATGGCATCTGTTTCTACCTGTCATTACGTTATTTGCTTGCTTATTATCAGTATCATCAACTAGAATGGGCACACTCTGAAGCCAGGAATTTTGTCTTATTCACCCCTGTATCTCACATAGAATACTGTCTGACCAATAGTCAGCGTTTAATAATATTTGTGAAAGAAGGAAAGAATCTTCACCTCAGTCTTATAATTTTTATACATTTTCTTTCTCAGAAAACCTGAAGATAGCTTTGATACATCCCTTCAGAAGATAAGACAGTGTTTCTCCTCAGCTGTTTACTTGTCAATCATTGTCAGACCTGTTTCTTTGAGGTTTTTCCAAGTCACCATTGTCCGTGGATAATCGTGGGCAGCCTGGACAGAGAGCTTCCACTCAAGGTCGTCTAGTCTAGTCCTTGACTTTAGATGCACTATTGCATTGCCATCTCTAACCTGAAGTTGGAGTTCTCATTTGATATTACCTGAATTACTTTTCTTTCTGGATAGAATCTTGTTAACTCCCCATTGTCTCTATGTTGTTCCTTCCCCCACCCCCAGTTGATTTCTCTCAATGGGAGCTGACCTAATCAGCAGGTGGGGATTTAGAGCTATCCACCCATGCCTTCTTTTTTTTTTTTTTTTCACCCATGCCTTCTTGACTTTCTGTTTGTGTCTGTCTCCACTTAATGAAATTACTCTTCTTCTTCTAAAGAGGCAATTAAAATGCTTTGATTTTTCACCAATAAATGATATTCACCCAACTTTTTGGAACTCAAAATAGAATAACTTGCTTGAGGAGAAAGTGGTCCTGTCCTTGCCTTAAGAGAAAGAGAATAACCTTCCTTAGGCTTCTCTCCATTTCCTCCTATGAAAACCAATGTTAACAGTTGGTGTATATCCCCTTAATAACTTTTTTCACACTCATGTAAGTATACAAAGAGAGTTGTTATTTGATTAATTTCATAAAAGTTAGTATCATCCTATGTACATGACTCCAACTTGCTTTTCTCCCTTAACATGACCTTACGCATGGCGCTCTTCTAAAATCAAGTAAGAGCTCCTACACTGCTTTTTAAAGTAGCAAAAGATTCCTTGATTGAAATATTGCCACAATTTATTCACTCATTTTCTCCCATTGAAGGTCAGAATTTTGCCTTCCGTGTGTTCACTGTTAGTTGACAAGCCCCATTCCATGACTATTGCCCTACTGAGCATTTTAGATAATTTGACTTCCTGCTGAGCGTTTCTACAGAAATTCCAACTCATCATCAGAAAATGGAGATTTGCTTGAAAAGCTTTAGGTAATTTTCCTAGTGCCACCCTCCTTCCCTTGCCATTGATCTCATGCAATAATGTGGTTAGAAATTGTGAGGTGGTGTGGAGTGTTTAATGGGATAAAGACTTTGCATGTGCTTGTGAACAGAAAATAGGCACACAGAGAAAGCCCTGTAACCAGAGGCTACGGGCCAAATTCCAGTTTTAATTCCAGTATCTAATTAACTGTGTGATCTTGGTAAGTCATTGGCGCTTTTAAGGTCTTAAGTTCTTTCAGGTTCAATTAGGGAGGTAGGTAATAAAATGCTTCTCAGTCTAGGGAACTTTTGCCATCAGAGTATGCAGCAGCTGAGGGTTCCCCAGGCTATGGGAAATAGGGAGCATGTTTCTAAGATACGTGATTTAAAACTTTTTTTTTTTTTTTTTTTTGTGGTACGCGGGCCTCTCACTTCCGTGGCCCCTCCCGCTGCAGAGCACAGGCTCCGGACGCGCAGGGTCAGCAGCCATGGCTCACGGGGCCAGCCGCTCCGCGGCATGTGGGATCTTCCCGGACCGGGGCACGAACCCGTGTCCCCTGCATCGGCAGGCGGACTCCCAACCACTGCGCCGCCAGGGAAGCCCATTTAAAACTTTTTTAACACAACATTGTAAATCAACTATACTCCAATAAAAATTTTAAAATATTTTCTATATTTAAACATTCGTGGACATCTTATGGCATACAGTGAAAAACCTATATGAATGAGAACAAGACTTGGGACCCAAAAGAAAATCCTTAATTGTAGTTGGCTGTCATGGGGATTGCTCTTTCTTTTCATCATTTTTACAAAACAATGCACTGAGCAGAAACATCCTACTAGGTTCCCTCCAACTCTAAAAATGGCGAGGATAGGACAGTGTTCATTCCAAGTGCACCTGTCTCTCAACTTAGGCAGTGGATAAGTTTCTGAAAAAGGTTGAGAAATTTTAAATGACCAGGTAAAAGAGTATATTTTAGTGGTGCAGACTTCTTAAATCAGTCATACCACGTTGCATTAATTAGAATAATTTATTCATTTAACAGATACTTATTGAGTGTCAGCTCAAGGAGGAGTGAAACAGGAGGAAAGGCACGTGAGGGACATGTGAGGCCTGAGGAGGAAGTGTGCTTAGAGGCCAGTGCACCTGCAGTGAGGGTGGGGAAGGTAGTAGGAAATGACGTTGGACAGGAACCAGGTTCTTTCTGGGCCCCACCCTGGACCAATTTAAACCTAATTGATAGGGGTAGCACAGGTATATGTATAATTTAAAGCTCCCTAGAGGACTTAGATGCCCACTAGGAGATGAGAATCACTGATGTGGGACCTTGTTGGCTTTTACACTGAGTAAGGTGAAAGTCATCAGAGAGGCTTTTATTTTTTTTAATTAATTAATTTATTTAATTATTTTTGGCTGTGTTGGGTCTTCATTTCTGTGCGTGGGCTTTCTCTAGTTGCGGCGGGCGGGGACCGTTCTTCATCGCAGTGCGCGGGCCTCTCACTGTCACGGCCTCTCTTGTTGCGGAGCACAGGCTCCAGACGCGCAGGCTCAGTAGTTGGGGCTCACAGGCCTAGTTGCTCCGCAGCATGTGGGATCTTCCCAGACCAGGGCTCAAACCTGTGTCCCCTGCATTGGCAAGCAGATTCTCAACCACTGCGCCACCAGGGAAGCCCATCAGAGAGGCTTTTAAAAATAATTTTTTATTGTGGTAAAATACATATAATATAAAATTTACCATCTTAAAAATTTTTAAGTGTACCATCTAGTGGAATTAAATACACTCATAATATTGTGCATCTATAACCACCATCCGTCTCTGTAACTCTTTTTATACTGTAAAACTGAAATTCTGCACCTGTTAAACAATAACCCCTCATTCTCCTCCCCCCTCAAACCCCTGGAAACCACCATTGTACTTTCTGTTTCTATGAGTTTGACTAGTCTAAGTATCTCATGTAAGCTGGAATCATACAGTACTTGTCTTTTTGTGACTGACATTTCATGTAGCATAATATCCTTAAGGTTGATCCATGTGGTAGCATGTGTCAGAATTTCCTTCTTCTTTAAGGCCAAATAATATTCCCTTGTATGTATATACCACATTTTACTTATTTATTCTTCTATCTATGGGCCCTTGAGTTGCTTCCATTACTGTGAATAATGCTGCTATGAATATGGGTGTACATGGGTGTATGGACTCTGTTTTCAGTTATTTTGGGCATATACCCAGAAGTAGAATTGCTGCAACATATGGAAATTCTATTTAAAAATTTTGAGGAATAGCCATGTTGTTTTCCATAGTGCGTGTACCATTTACCTTCTCACCAACAGTACAAAGGGCTCCAAGTTCTCCATATTCTTATCAACATTTGTTATTTTCTGTTTTTTATAGAAGCCACCCTAATGAATGTGAGGTGGTATCTCATTGTACTTTTGATTTGCATATTCCTAATTATTAGTGATGCTGAGAATCTATTCATACTCTTATTGGCCATTTGTATATATTTTTTTCCTCCAAAAAATATCTACCTATTCACGTACTCTTCCCATTCTTGATTTTTTTTGTTGCTGTTGTTTAGTTTTGGGGTTTTCTATATATTCTGGATATTAGTCCCTTATCAGATATATGATTTGCAAGTATTTTCTCCCATTCTGTGGGTTGCCTTTTTACTCTGTTAATAGTGTCTTTTGATGCATAATATTTTTTAATGTTCATGAAGTCCAGTTTGTCTACTTTTCCTTTCGTTGCCTGTGCTTTTGGTGCCATATCCAGGAAATCATTGCCAAGTCCAATGTCATTAAATTTTGCTCTATGTTTTCTTCTAAGCGTTTTACAGGTTTGGACTTCCATTTAAATCTTTCATCAATTTTGAGTTAATTTTTGTATATGGTGTTAGATAATGATCCAGCTTCATTTTCCAGTATGAGGATATCCAGTTTTCCCAGCACCATTTGTTAAAAAGACTGTCCTTTCCCCATTGAATAGTCTTGACAGCCTTATCAGAAATCATTTGACAATACATGCGAGGGTCTCTGTTTTATTCAATTGGTCTGTACATCTGTCTTTATGCCAGTACCACATTGTTTTGATTACTGTAGCTTTGAAGTAAGCTTTGAAAAGAGGAAATGTGAGTCCTCCAGCTTTGTTTTTTCTCAAGATTGTTTTGTCTATTCAGGATCTCTTGAGATTCCATATGAATATTAGGATGGGTTTTTCTATTTCTGCAAAAAAAAAAGTCATTGGGATTTTGACAGGGATTGCATTGAATCTGTAGATGACTTTGGGTAGTATTGACATCTTAACAATATTAAGTCTTTCAATCCATAAACGTGGAATCTGTTTCCAATTATTTATGTCTTCTTTAATTTCTTTCAGCAATGTCTTGTAGTTTCCATTACACGAGTCTTTCACCTCCTTGGTTAAGTTAATTCCTAAGTATTTTACTCATTTTGATGCTATTGTAAATGGAATTATTTTTTAAATTTCCTTTTCAAATTGTTCATTCTTAGTATAAGGAGATGCATCTAATTTTTGTGTGTTGACTTTGTATCCTGCTACTTTGCTGAATTGATTTAATAGTTCTAACAGATTTTTGTGGAATCTTTAGGGTTTTCTCCATATAAGATCATATCGTCTATGAACAGAGATATTTTTACTTCTTCCTTTCCAATTTGGATGCCATTTATTTCTCTTTATTGTCTAATTTCTCTGGTTAGAAGTTGTAGTACTATGTTAAATAGAATGGAAAAAGCAGATACCCTTGCTTTGTTCCTTATCTTGGAGGAAAGGATTTCAGTTTTTCAACATTGCATATGTTGTTTGTTGTTGCTGTTTTTAATATATATAGCTTTTATTATGTTGAGGTAGTTTCCTTCTATTCCTAGTTTGTTGAGTGCTTTTATTATGAAAGTATGTTGAATTTTGTCAAATGCCTTTTATGTATCAATTGAGATAATCATGTGTTTGAGCCCTTTCTTTCTGCTAATATTACGTATTACATTGATTGAGTTTTGTATGTTGAACCATCCTTGCACTTCAGGAATATATCCCACTTGACCATGGTGTATAATCCTTTTAATTTGCTTATGAATTCAGTTTGCTAGTATTTTGTTGAGGATTTTTGCATCCATGTTCATTAGGGATGTTAGTCTATAGTTTTCTTGTAGTATCTTTGTCTGGCTTTGGTATAGGATAATGCTGGCTGCATGGAATGAGTTTGGAAGTGTACTCTCCTTTTCAGTTTTTTGGAAAAAAAATTATTTCTTCCTTAAATGTTTGGTAGAATTCACTAGTGAAGCCATCAGGTCCTGGGCTTTTATTTGTAGAAAGATTTTTGATGACTGATTCAATCTCCTTACTTGTTATAGATGTGGTTTACTCTTGGTAGGTTTTGTGTTTCTAGGAATTTGTCCATTTCATCTAGGTTATCCAATTTGTTCTTCATAGTACTCGCTTTTACTCTTTTTATTTTTGTAGAATCAGTAGCAATGTCCTCACTTTCATTTCTGATTTTTAGTCTTCTCCATTGTTTTCTTAGTCCATCTAGCTAAAGGTTTTATCAATTTTTTGTTGATATTTTCAGAGAACCAACTTCTGGATTCATTGATTTTCTCTATTGTTTTTCTATTCTCTACTTCTTTAATCTATGCTCTAATTTTTATCATTTCCTTCCTTCTGCTAGCTTTGGGTTTAGTTTGTTCTTCTTATTCTGGTTCCTTAAGTTGTAAAGTTATGTTGTTGATTTGAGACCTTTCTTGTTTTTAATGTAAGTTTTTAAAATAAAGCTTACAGTTTCCCCCTTAACACTGTTTTTGCTGTGCCCCATAAGTTTTGGTATGTTTTTCTTTCATTTGCTTGTAAGTGTTTGCTGATTGCCTCATAATTTCCTCTTTGATTCATTGGTATTTTAAAATGCATTTTTAATTTCCACAAATTTGTGATCTTTCCGGTTTTACTTTTGTTGTTTATTTCAAACTTCATCCCACTGTGGTCGAAGAAGATACTTTGTAAAATATCTGTCTTTTTAAATCTGTTGAGAATTAATGTGTGGCCTAACCTATGGATTATCCTGGAAAATGTCCCATGTGCACTTGGGAAGAATGGGTATGCTGTTGTTGGGTAGAGTGTTCTGTACATGTCCGTTAGATCTAGTTGGTTTATTGTGTTAAGTCCTCTTTTTCCCTTAACTATCTTCTGTCTGGTTTTTCTCTCCATTATTGAGAGTAGGGTATTGAAGTCTCCAACTATTATTGTAGTGATATTTCTCCCTTTGATTCTTTCAGTTTTTACCTCATATATTTTGCTAATCTGTTATTAGGTGAAAAATGTTTATAATTGTTATACCTTGCTGTATTGAAACTTTTATTAATATAAAATGTCCTTTTTTGTCTCTTGAAAACTTTTTTGGTTAAGGTCTATTTTGTCTGACATTAGTATAGCCACTTCTGCTCTCTTTTGGTTACTATTTGCATGGAATATCTTTTTCTATCCTCTCACTTTCAATCTAGTTTAATCTATTTTTGTCTTTGGATTTAAGGTGAGTCTCCTATAGACAAACCATAGTTGGATCATATGTTTTTATCCATTCTGCCAATCTCCATTTTCTGACTGGAGATTTTAATCTATTTCCAAGTAAGGTAATTACTGATGAGAGCCTTACTTCTGTCATTTTGCTGCTTGCCTTCTAGCTTTTTGTTCCTCATTTTCTACATTACTGTCTTCTTTTCTGTTTAGCTGATTTTTTATAGTGAAACATTTAAATTCCTTTCTTATTTCCTTTTGTGTATAGTCATAGCTATCTTCTGTTGAGTTTGGGTATTACATTTAATATCCTAAAGTTATAACACTCCAATTTAAATGTATACCAGCTTAACTTCAATCATAGTTCTTTTTTTTAACATCTTTATTGGAGTATAATTGCTTTACAATGCTGTGTCAGTTTCTGCTTTATAAAAAAGTGAATCAGTTATACATATATATGTGTTCCCATATCTCTTCCCTCTTGCATCTCCCTCCCTCCCACCCTCCCTATCCCACCCCTCTAGGTGGTCACAAAGCACCGAGTTGATCTCCCTGTGCTATGTGGCTGCTTCCCACTAGCTATCTATTTTACGTTTGGTAGTGTATATATGTCCATGCCACTCTCTCACTTTGTCACAGCTTACCCTTCCCCCTCCCCATATCCTCAAGTCCATTCTCTAGTAGGTCTGTGTCTTTATTCCTGTCTTACCCCTAGGTTCTTCATGACACTTTTTTTTCTTAGATTCCACATATATGTGTTAGCATACGGTATTTGTCTTTCTCTTTCTGACTTACTTCACTCTGTATGACAGACTCTAGGTCCATCCACCTCACTACAAATAACTCAATTTCGTTTCTTTTTATGGCTGAGTAATATTCCATTGTATATATGTGCCACATCTTCTTTATCCATTCATCCGATGATGAACACTTAGGTTGTTTCCATCTCCGGGCTATTGTAAATAGAGCTGCAATGAACATTTTGGTACATGCCTCTGTTTGAATTATGGTTTTCTCAGGGTATATGCCCAGTCGTGGGATTGCTGGGTCATATGGTAGTTCTATTTTTAGTTTTTTAAGGAACCTCCATACTGTTCTCCATAGTGGCTGTACCAATTCACATTCCCACCAGCAGTGCAAGAGTGTCCCCTTTTCTCCACACCCTCTCCAGCATTTATTGTTTGTAGATTTTTTGATCATGGCCATTCTGACTGGTGTGAGATGGTATCTCATTGTAGTTTTGATTTGCATTTCTCTAATGATTAATGGTGTTGAGCATTCTTTCATATGTTTGTTGGCAATCTGTATATCTTCTTTGGAGAAATGTCTGTTTAGGTCTTCTGCCTGTTTTGGGATTGAGTTGTTTGTTTTTTTGTGATTGAGCTGCATGAGCTGCTTGTAAATTTTGGAGATTAATCCTTTGTCAGTTGCTTCATTTGCAAATATTTTCTCCCATTCTGAGGGTTGTCTTTTCATCTTTTTTATGGTTTCCTTTGCTGTGCAAAAGCTTTGAAGTTTCATTTGGTCCCATTTGTTTATTTTTGTTTTTATTTCCATTTCTCTAGGAGGTGGGTCAAAAAGGATCTTGCTGTGATTTATGTCATAGAGTGTTCTTCCTATGTTTTCCTCTAAGAGTTTGATAGTTTCTGGCCTTACATTTAGGTCTTTAATCCATTTTGAGCTTATTTTTGTGTATGGTGTTAAGGAGTGTTCTAATCTCATACTTTTACATGTACCTGTCCAGTTTTCCCGGCACCACTTATTGAAGAGGCTGTCCTTTCTCCACTGTACATTCCTGCCTCCTTTATCAAAGATAAGGTGACCATATGTGCGTGGGTTTATCTCTGGGCTTTCTGTCCTGTTCCATTGATCTAATAATAGTTTTTAACACAGTAATCATTTAATAGTTTTTAACATACAAAACTCCTACTCCTTTAGAACTCTATCCTCACTCCTTTCAGTTGTTGATGTCACAAAATTATATCTTTATACATGTGTGCCCCAAAATATAATTTAAGAATTCTTTTAAATGTATTGGTGTCTAAAATTATGTGGAGAACAAAGTGTGAGGTTACAAACCAAGGGTGTAATAATATTAGCTTTTAGACTAATCTTTTTTTTTAATATCCTAGTCTCTTAAATCATGTAGAAAACATAAAATGAACTTATACACCATTGTCACAATAATACCAGCTTTTATAATTACCCATGTGTTTACAATTATTTACATTATTGAGAGACATTTCTTCATACAGTTTCTAGTCTTTCTAGTGTCCTTTCATTTTACCCTGCCGGACTCCCTTGAGCATTTCCTTCAGGGCAGGTCTAGTGGTAATGAACTTTCTCAGCTTTTGTTTATCTGGGAATGTGTTAATTCCTCTGCTCTTGGAGGGCAGTTTTGTTGGATGTAAGATTCTTGGTTGAGAGCTTTTTTTCTTTGAGCACTTTTAATATATCAGCCTACTGCCTGCTGGCCTCCAAAGTTTCTGATGAGAAGTCTACTGATTATCTTCTTGAGGATCACTTGTATGTGATGAGTTGCTTCTTTCTTGCTGCCTTCAAGAGTCTCTCCATTTGATTATAGTGTGTCTCAGTGTGGATTTCTTCAAGTTCATCTTACTTGGAGTTCATTAAGTTTCTTTAGTGTTTATATTCATGTCTTTTGTTAAATTTGGGAAGATTGTAGCCATTGTTTTTTCAGATATTCTCTCTGTCCTTTACCTTCTCTCCTTTTCTTCTGGGACTCCCACAATGCATATTTTGGTCCACATGATAGTATTCCCTAGGTCCCTTAGGCTCCGTTCACTGTTTTTCACTCCTCTTTCTTTCTGCTCTTCAGACTCAACAATTTCCTTGCCCTATCTTCAACTTCACCAATTTTTCCTTCTGCCTGATTAAATCTGCCTTTGAATCCTTCTAATGAAATTTTTATTTCACTTATTGTACTTTTCAGCTCCAGTTTTTTTGGTTTCTTTTTAGGTTTTCTAACTCTTTGTTGATATTCCATTTTGTTCACACATCATTTTCTTGACTTTCTCCACGTCTCCCTTTCATCCTTTGAACATCCTTAAGATGATTGATTTAAAGTCTTTGTCTAGTACACCTGCCATCAGTTTCAATGACAGTTTCTGTTGACCTATTATTTTTCCTTGAATGGGTCATACTTTAATTTTTTGTATGCCTTTTGAGTTTTTGTTGAAAACTAGGCATTTGAATCTGATTACATGGGAACTCTGGAAATCATATTGTCTCCTGTCCCCAGGGTTTGCTGGTTCTGTTATGGTTTCTGGGTTTTGTTTTGTTTTGTTTCTCAATTGTTGTAGTCTGTCTCTTTGCCAAGGATCATCCTGGTATAAACTTAAGATCATCTCAGGTCTTTTCTGAGCCTATGCCTTTCCCTGGACATGTGCATTTACTTTCTAATTTTCCCCATATATGCAATTGTTTTTGAACGTCCTAGCCTTAATGTCTGGATCCCAAAAGGCAGAAAAAGAGAAAAATGAGGAGGTGGGGAAGGGTTCCAGTTCTTTAAAACCCCTGTAAGTTACTTTAGCCATAAGGGAAGAGGCTTGCAACAATGCAGGGAGGTGCAACAACAATGGTTGCTCTCCTCTTTGTCTGCATCTCTGTGATCAGAAGCAGCAATCAGCTATCAAAGCACAGATCCCTAACATTTGGTGGACAGGGTAGTTTTTGCCTGCCCTGGCTCCTACAAGCTGTGTGCAGGCTGCTCCAGGAACACATGCACAGCTGCCTGCCATGCAGCTGGGGGTAGAGGATAAGTAGCTGTTACTGTAGTCTGAGCTGAAACTGACCAAAATTAATTACAATTTACTGTTCAAACCTTTCCCTGGAAGTTGCAAGCCAGACTCCAGAGTTCCAAAATAGTTACATCAGACAGATTCTGCCAGTGCATCTGTTGTCTAGATGGGGAGACAGGTTTTTGGTGCTTCCTGCTCTGCTCTCATCCCCAAATCCTCTCCCATTGGTGAGTTTTTAAACAGACCTCCTCTGTGTCTATGAATCACTCTGGATGCTGCATTAAGAACTGACCACAGGGAGGCAAGGGTGGGTAAAGGGGGACCTGATAGGAGACCACTCCAATAATCCAGGTGAGATATAATCATACTTGACCACCATAGGGTTCTTGTGTTGATAAATATTTGAATCTGGAACTATTTTGAAGGTAGAGCCTCCAAGATATGCTGCTGAATGAGAGGCAAATAAAAATTTATGCAAAAGAAAGTGAATATAAGAAATGCCTATTTTTAGGCTTCCCTGGTGGCGCAGTGGTTGAGAGTCCGCCTGCTGTTGCAGGGGACATGGGTTCATGCCCCGGTCCAGGAAGATCCCACATGCCGCGGAGCGGCTGGGCCCGTGAGCCACGGCCGCTGAGCCTGCACGTCCGGAGCCTGTGCTCCGCAACGGGAGAGGCCACAACAGTGAGAGGCCCACGTATCACACACACAAAAAAAAACAACCAAAAAAAGAAATGCCTATTTTTGAAATGAACAAAAATAGTCATGGAATTGTCCCAGGAAGCCACAAGGAACATTAGTTTTGACCATTTGCTCTGACATTCCCGATCTTCTTCATTAAAATTCTTACCACCATTTTTGGTCATGGGCACTGGTTTTGCAGACCCAGCCCTTTCTCTCCTCTGAACTGCATTAGCATGACCTGGTCTTACCATGTATTCTCATGGATGAAGCCTGTGACTACCCTTTTCAATGGGCCTGAAAACATCCATATTGGCTCCAAAGATGAAAGCCATTTTCTGCTTCTCAGCTGAGGGCCTCCCAGAGATGATAGCCGATATTTTTGCAGTAATAGCTTTATTTGGAAACACACAAAACCACCTGGAAAAATAGTATAGCCTATTGGTAGCTCTCCTGAACTACTCTGCTAGCATCAGAACCTCTAAAATTTTAGCAAGTATTTTAAATTGTATAATTCTGAAATTAGTATATCTTTCCAACAAGGAGTTGGCCTGCACTCTTGAAGACTGTAATATGTGACAGTAAAACACATCACTCATCTGCTTTCTCAGTCTCTGGTACTCTCTTCCAGGGTCAGTTTATCCTTGAGAACCAGAAAATATCTTTGAGATCCTTCGAATCAATGAGGAGCACTGGAGAGAAGGGAGAAATCCCTCACATGTGACAGACATTTTAGGGGATGTAGTTATAATTATTCTTGTCTTCAGACTCCCAAAAGTACAGTTCAGTCAACATTGTGAATCACGGAATTCTCTCACTGGTAAGCCCCCTTTCAAGGGTGTTAAATGTCTTGCTTGGCACTTTGTTTTATTTAGCTAACTTTTCAGCCTATTTTAACACGTGGAACCTCCTGAAACATGAGCCAGAGAGCGTACGAATCTAGCTCCATTTCGTTCTGGTCTGTCACTTTGGTGTTAGCATTTTCCTCACTCTTGTTTCCAGTTTGAGTTATGAAACCATTTCAGTTCAGTTTTAATAACCTCCCTGGCATGGCAAGCTCTACAAGAGCTGCCAAACTTAATACGTTGACTCCTTGTGAAGAGGGCAGCAGCTCTGGCCAGTGGAGGACGGGAGGTGGATTTTCTATAAACGCATCCGTTTTCCATTACAGCCCTTTCTGATTTGGTAGCAGACTGCCAGGTGCAGCTGGTTTCCTCTTCTATACACAGTCATTTTTGACTTTGGTTTCTGAATTTCCTTGTCTCCTGACTCACCCATGATCCTCTGACTAAATAAACTACCTCGTGATCAATCTTCCTGCCCGCAGAGTAGGTCCCAGAGCTCAGCAGCCATGAGAGAGCTAGCTTCACCCTGCACGACAAACCTCTGATCAGTGACTTCCATGTGTGTTTATGGAGGCTTCCACGACCACCATAGGGAAACAGCTGCTCTGGTGCAGAGAGAGTGCCGTCTTTGTGGAGTGAAAGCAGGATTCTATTCTGTAGATGGATTTCCACATGAGCTGCAGGCATACCACTGAAGGTGTCAAAACTCTCTGAAGCTGCACTCGTGAGAACTTTCCCCCCAGCCGCTCCTCTGCAACAAAACAAAGGTCAGGCTAGGAGTCTGGGTCCCTAGTCTTCAGTCTCATCCTTTCCTAGATTCTGTGCTTATTTAAGATGAAGACACACTCATCTCATTGGATAAAGGACATGAAAATATTCATTTCTTACAAAATGTGCAATAAACTGTAGATTTCATGGGCAGGTTTATAATATAGAGATGCCCTGCTTTAAGCCAATGAAATGCATGAAAGTCCAAATTTATAAGCAAATAGAAAGGTTAAGGCAGTATAGAATTACTTACTTTACAAGAAGCGTGGCGATAAGAAACTTTAAGTAGCTATTCTCTGTAAGGACAATAATATACCATCATTTCTTTATTCAGATCAGGTGAGCTACTCCTATAACAAGAGTATTTAGTAGAAAAAATAGGTCAGGGACAGATTAAAAAGGCTGCCCAAAACTGGTGTGTAAATTCCCATTTGGGAATGTGGCCACCTATAATTTCCTTTAGAACCTCAGCTTAATCTTACTACACTTCCACTAAAATTCTCTTGCGGAATTAAGTGTTGGGGGTTGAGGGGTAAGGTGTCCTTGGGTTTTAGCTGCTTCTTACCACACATGTGTTTGTGGCCTCCGAAAGCAGAGGCCTCAGAGCAGAAACCTCAGAGATGCAAAGTCACTGTGTGGAAAGAGCGCAGACATCTGGGCGTCTTATCACCTGGGGGTTCTCAGTCTTTTCTTCTGCTACCACCTGTGATGGGTGATGATTTATTTCCATGGGCATAGACTGCAGGCTGCTGCATCAATAAAATAGACCAGGAGTGAAGTGCAGCTCTGCAGGTGCTGGCTGAAACCCCACCACTTTCTCGACCCTGCTCAGGAAAGTGTCTTAGAGCGCAAGTGAACAAAAGAAGCAGCATTGGAGGGGCAACTTGGGATGTACTCTTACTGCTTTTACGTTTATCATCTAAAAACTTTGGTATCTTCTAACTCTTTTTAGTAACAGTTTGCTTGTTATAAACATCCCCCCTGAGATTTGCTGGTGCAGTCTGCCATTATAAGGCTACAAACTGGAAGCCTGGAAGGGATTTGTCCTCTGAGCATCCAGGTCCAAGAAGTCAGGAACAGCCTCCCCTTTGGACAGCTCCAGGTCCTGGCAGACCTGCTTAAGGGATGGAGCTACAGAGAGGAAGACGGAGGGGAAAACTCTTGCAGGACTTGGAAAAACCCCTCTTATGCTTTTGAGTCAGATCCTCCCATGCAGGTAGATGCTCATCATTCTGATCCAGCCAGTTGTTTTTGTTTTGTTTGTTATTTTTTCCTTTTTCTGTTGCCAGTGGTCTTCAAAGGCACAGCCCTTTTCTGAAACATCACAGGACCTTCTAATTAGCAGTCTCTGGCTGTGTAGAGCTGCAGCTTGTTTTATGTGTCCCAGAATAACTAGGCTTTTGCAAGTTTTTAAAACCCAAAGTTTGATTCAAAGATATATCCTTAATTTATTGGTCCCAAGTTAAATGAGCACAAATTCTTTTGTAATATTGAAAATTATTTTTAAATTTAATAAAAATGTTCATGGAACTATTTTTTTTCCTTACTGGAAAAATAAGATATTATAGCAACAAAAAATGATCTTTAAAAAAGTAAAAAATCTCTTCTTATTAAAACTTTTCTTCTCTCTCCTCCCCTGACCATTGGGGGACTTAACAGAATTCAGGTTCCTTGAATGGGAACTATTCTGGAGCCTGGTGTGGGGCTGGCCACTTTGATTCATCAAGGTTATATGTTAATTAGAACAAATGGAAAAGGAGAAATTACCTCCTTATCGAAGGAGTGTCCTCAAGAAAGAAGAGTCAATGGGGACAACAGGGGGCTTCTAAATTTGGCTTTGCAGAGTCTCTTGTAGGCATGGGTGAAAAGTGGGGAGGGAGAAGGGAGCAGATATGGATTGAATGTTTGTGTTCCCCCCAATTTATATGTTGAAGCTCTAACCCCCAGCGTGATGGTACTTGGAGGTGGGGCCTTTGGGAGGTAATTAGGGTAAGATGAGGTCATGAGGGTGGAGCCCCCATGTTGGGACTAGTGTCCTTAAAAAAAGAGGAAGAAACCAGAGTCCTCTCTTTCTCTCCACCAGATACAGCAAGAAGAAAGTTATTTGCAAACCAGAAAAAGGGCTCTCACCAGACACCTTGATCTTGGACTTCCTAGCCTCCAGAACTGTAAGAAATAAATGTTTATTGTTTAAACCATGTGGTAATTTGTTACAGTAGCCTGAGGTGACTAAGACAGGAGGAGAAAAGGTTGAGGGGAGCAAATTCAGGTTTTTTCTTCCAACTAGAGAAACTCCACTTTCAGAAAAAGAGGAATTATCTTTTCTTTATTCAAACTGCTGTGTGTGTGTATGTGTATAGACATTCTCCAGGCTTATTATTTGATACCAATGCTTTATTGTCATTTAATGCCAAGTGCAATTTAAAACTTGGGGGTGAGAAATGATTATATTCTAAGAAATTGCCCAAATTTCCTGTCTCCTAAGATTACTAACTTACAGAGGAGGGAACAGAGAAAAAAATTGGATTAAAAACAGTTACAAGTAATGAAAAAAGGCAATTCTATCTTTTTTTTTTTTTTTGGTATGGGCAACTGCACTTGATATTGTGAAATCAAATGATATTATACCTCCAGGAACTCTTCCAGAAAGAGCTACTCAGTAAGGGGAGATTCATCATTAGTGCATTCAGAAATTATAGCTCTGGTATGTTTGCAAAGCATCATACATAGTCATGAAACCTCAAGAACAGCAAAGTCAATGAGTGTATTTAGAAGTGTGTATTCCTCTCCTGTCAAAGAATCTCTCTGTACGTGAATGGCAATTGTGTCCTCGATTTGAGTAACTGTTTCTTCTAAACAAACTTCAAGCTAACAGACCCATAGATCTTAACAGTACGGACCATCCTGTAACAGAATGGAAAGAGATGTTTTTGAAAGCTTGATTGTTAGTGATGCCCATTAGTGTCTTTCAAGTAGATAAATAGTACAGCATGTAACCATAAATATAGATTACAATGGCATGCAGTATTATCATAAAAGAGGGAATTAGACCAGGGAACCTCTTCTCTATGCTAGAAACTGTTCCTCAAAATGCATGTAGTCTACTAACTGAGGAGATCTGGCTTTTATAATAAAAAAAAAAAAGGTACCTAATAACACAAAATCTGTGCCCAATAGCCTATTGTTTCTGGTCATTATGAGAGACATCAGCAATGAGACTCAGAGATGGGATGGTGGTAGGAACATGGGCTTTGGAACTTGATTCACCCAGATCCAAATCCCAACTCTCAGCAGAGTTATCTGAGAAAGTTATGAAGCTGCTCTGAGTCTTGTTTTCCTCCTTTGTAAAATGAGAACAAAATGACACATCTCACAAGGTCAAGTGAGATATGAAAATCATCTAGCAAAAAACGCCTTGCCCTCAGTAGCCACTCATATATATTGCGTTTCTTCTTTTCTTACAGTCTGAGAAAGGATGTATTATCTTATCGGGAGACAGGAATCTTAGTGATTCAGCTAGGCTTCCCTTTTGATATTTTTCTGCATGATCCAGAATGCAAGGCCAGTACCTGGAGAAATGCATGGACATGTCCAGGTAGAATATTAATGATAGGAGCTGCGTGGAAGTTGTTCCATTCACTAGCATCAATGTGAGCTTACCATCTTCAGGTTCTGCTGAAGTGCACGTGGTGCCTGAGTGTTTACCTGCCTGGTAATGGCTCTGCCTATCAGCAGTGATGAAACCTTTAATGAAGAAGTTTTCAGAAGTCCTTTGAATTCCATTTCTTGGAGATGAAGTAGGGAAAAATCAGTTTTCTTGGAAATTATTGCAATCTGGCAAGAACTTTGAAAATTGTTGGAGACACTGAAATTGGCTTGGAATTATCAAGCAGTTCTACTCTGTTTTAAATATTAGGCTTCCTGATGAGATTTCATTGAAGAAAGATTTCTGTGGCTCCAAAGAATTTGTAAACCATTGGCCTAGTGCAAGAGAGCCATAGTCTGAGAATGAAGAACCCTGTACTAAACTGAGTTCTGTCACTCATTTGCTGTGGGACACTCTACTTTTGTGTGTCACTTTCTTCAGAGTTAGAACAGGGGAAAGATCATATATTGGGGGTATGACAGTAGTTTTTTTTTTTTAAGCCTAAAGCAGTATCTACATCACAGAGATCATCTGAATACCCCAAGTTCACTTTTTCCTCAACAGAAGGTTTGCTGTTGTTTAAATTATCTCAATATCATAATTGCCTTGATGGCCCATCTCAAAACGCAGCTGAAATTAATTAGTTCATTGTGGAAAAACAGAACATCTTTTTGCTTTCTTATGTTTTTTAACATTAAGCAATAAGAAGTTTCCTAGTTCTTTCAGTTAAAGAAAGGACATTTATTTTTATATAAATTTGTTTTCCCGCCCATTCCAAAACAATATTTTCATGGAGCAAACCCCAGGAATAAGTAGAAAAAAACTTCCCACGTTCCAACTAATCAGTGTCTCCTGTGAGTTCATCAATCCAATTCAACTGAGGGCGAAAACCACCTTTGTTCAATTAGAGTATGTGGAACACTATGCCCTTCACACCTGCTTTTCTAGTACACACAATGTGCAAACATTAGGCCAGACAGGCATTGCAAATTTACACTGTGCAAACATGTATCTAAATATTCTCACAACAAGAGCTAGTTTCCAGGGCAATGCTTTATAATTAATGAGAATGCTTGTGAGCATTCCTAAGAACATTGTGCAATAACCATAAATATTTGATTACTTAATAAATGTAAATGTGATATGAAGTATAACAAACACTGATTTAAAAGCTGACATTAATTGCCAATAGAAATGTAATCATAAGCTATTAATTTACCATAACATCTGGGAGTCTTGATTAAAATTCCAATAAGGCAAAGAATTGTAACCTATTACACTCAATTTAGAAAAAGCAAATAATGACCATTTCAATTATAAGCTTTTGTCTTACTCACCATGCACAGCCCTTACCAAATGTAATCCTACCATGAGATAACTTTCCTATTTTTTGAAAAGTGGCAGATAGAACACAGTGTACAGCAGGTTTCTATAGAAGCAAGATATGGAGCTGAAAGGAGTGTGGAAGCTTCATAAAGATTTGCATCATTCATATTTTTATTGAAATGAGGATTTGGTTCAGGAAGAAATGGTAACAAATTGGGCTGAAGAATCCAGTCATGGGGAGCTCTAAAATGGATTCCAGTCTTTATTGGGAGGGGGAGAAAAGGAGGCAAGAAAATCACTTTCCTCTTTACCCCTAGGCTACCAGCCGCAGCCCATGAAAAAGATCTCAGCCTCTACGCTTGCCATTGGAGACCTCCTTAACACTTGCCATTACAGGAGTCACTAATCTGATTGGTCAGAATTTGAAAGTGATCAGACCACATTTGCAGAGGGCATGGTGTGCAAAGGGGCCACCCTCCTGCTGTTCTACCTGTGCCTAGGTGGGCCATTAGCCTCCAAGTCTGCCCCATAGGCACAGGCATGTTTCCTCTCTCCCTCTCTCTGTAGGACACCTCACCATACAGAATCCAAGATTTAGATTCAAGGTGGAAAGCCTCACTCTCATTTGCTTTGGTTCTAAGTCCCATTTTCCTATCCGGTTTACCTGAAGTCTGGCCTTTTTCAGTTTTCAGCCACTTACCCAGATTAATAAGTTGATATTTCATGTTCCACTTCTCTAGTTATCACTATTTGTTCTGTCAGACATGAGTGGGAAAGAGAGGCAAGTAATCATCAGGGAGTATTTTGGGGCGAGAAGGGGCATAGGGTACTTAAAAGGAGTCTTCTTCAGTTCTCAGAGCAAAGAAAACAAACAGAAAACAAAGACAGAGCATGCCAAGGAGAGACATCCTGGAAGGATGTTTTCTCTTCCCATCCCATCTCTTCTGTAGCAGCCACCTGATGCTGCCTGTATGAAGACTTTCTGGAGGTGACAGCTGACAGAAGCAGAGCTGCATCTAGTGCCTGAACCATACATGCTCAGAGACAAAAACAAGTGACCAGGGAATGAATAACTGGGAAAGATAAACTGAATGCAGTGTTTTGTTTTTCAAAATAACATTTTGTTTCCTGATTTGATGTGTATGTGGAAAATAGAAAAAAAGCATAAAAAGGAAAGCAAATATCATCTGCATCCTACTAACCAGGAATAGAGATTTTCTGTTTCCGAGTTCCCCAAGGCCACCTCTAAGCTGTCGGCTGCCCCGCCTGCTTCTGCTTAGACTCAGCTGCTGGTTGGAGTACAGGTGTTAAAGACCTCATTAGCACACTTTTGCTACTCACTTGGAGAACTAAATACTCTCAAGTGACTCTTAAGTTCTCCCAGCACAATCCATTTCTGCAGCTGGCAAGTCCAGAGTTTTAGAAGCTTGTGTGTCTCTGCGGCCTTCTCTTGAGCCATTCTGATTTGTCTTTCAAAAAGGACACATGTGTAACTGCACTGTGTTAGGCCCAGCTGTTCCTGATTTCCCTGCTCCAGCTTCCTTCCGCACACATATTACTGGTTTCATTTTATTTGTGGGGCAGGGAGGTACTACCATTTTTATTTCTTTCCCACCACTGAACAGAGAAACAAAACAAGAAGCAATGGTTTAAAACCATTTCTTTCTTCACAGCTCCAATCTAAACTGTCCAAGGAAATTAAGTCCCCACGTGCTGGGGAGTTGTATTTCTGGCTGAAATGCAAGTAGAGGACAGGACCTTTCTAACTGTTGAATAGTAGGGCACAGAGAAGCCAGAATCCTAGACATGGTATTGGGTCCAACGTGCTCCAGCATGCATGTGCCCATGGGTGTGGTGAACATGCTTTCTCCTTAAAAAGCAGGGCGAGGTCTGAAGAATACAGTTCAAGTAACAGAACAAAGTGATTTTTTTTTCCCCACAAATGTATTTTCTTCCAACATTTTAAGCAATAGATCACATTGTTATATCGTTTCTTTCTAATCATTCCTCTTCTGTTTCCTTGTCAGCCTTCTCTTTCTTCTCCTAAGTATGGATGTCTCCAGGGTTCTATTCTTGATTCTTTGTCTTCCTCCTTTATAAACTCCCTCTCAGGGAACTGCTAGCTCACCTTGACTTCAGTTAGCACTGCTCTGCAAAGGACGCCTAGACCCTCCCTGAACTTTCCTGAAAAACAGTGTAGCAAATCTAAGAGCGTGCATTTTCAAGTCCCAGAGCTACACTGTTGCTGTGTGCCTTTGAAAAAGTTTTTCAGTCTCTGGGCCTCCATTTCTCCATCCATACAGTGGTGAGCAAAGCATGAGACAGTACTTGAAGGCATTTAAGTATTAGTGAAGGTGTGTTGGTCGTAAATTATCTCAGGAGAGTTTGTTTGAAAATGTCTGTATTTCATTTTGATTAAAACCAACTTAGGGTCCCTTTATCTTTTGAAAAAGTCATGCACGCACGTGGAAAATTTCAAAATTACAACAGGGTATTCATACATGTAAGTCCCTCTTAACTTTTATCCCTCAGCCACCTTCAAGAAGAAACTACTTTTTCATGCCTCACCTTTTTCTAGCTGCTAAGAAAATTCTCTTGGAATATCTCTTGAGATATCTTGCTGGATATACAATAATTTATTATTCATTATCCAGTGTGTGGATTTCAGGTTAATTTCCATTTTATTATTAAAATCAGGGGTGGACAGGTTTGAATATAACTGAGGATAGATTCCTAGAACGGATATTGATGAGTGAAAGGATATATGCAAATTCTGTGATTAGGTTTTTTGAGCTATAATTTACACACAATAAAATTAACCCTTTTAAGCGTGTAGATCTATAGGTTTTGACAGATGCATACAGTTGTACAACACCACCAAAATCAAGACAACAGAACACTTCTATCACCTCAGACGTTTCCCTTGTGCCTAGTGACTCCACAATCACACAGCAGATTGTGAAACTTTAAGGAATTTTCAAAGCCCGTTGTTAAAAACAGTCATTATTTAAAATTAAATTACATAAACTTACAATTCAATATAATTATATTTTTTAAAAGGTAATAAGTACTAAAAACTTGTTGCTTCCTCATTATTTTACACTGCACTATTATCTGTGGCTGTGTAGTTATTTATAGCTATTTTATCTGTATGGTGGAAATACCATATAATAATGTGCTGCTTTGCATCTCTTCCCAACTCCATGTTCAGTGTCATCACTTTGGGAGGTTAAAATTGGCCATGGTGGGAATATTTACACTAGAGAAATTGGCAAATGCTACAAATCAGAGAGTTTTTATTTGGAGAGCTTGAACATTTACCAGCATACTATGTTCACACCCCTTTATGCCACCCTCAGCCCCTGGCAGCAACTGATATATTTTCTGTTCTTATAGTATTGTCTGTTCCTGAATGAAAGAAATCATATAGAATGTAGTCTTTTGAGTTTAGCTTCTTTCATTTAACCTAATGAACTTGAGATTAATCTATGTTGTATGAGTAGTTGTTCCTTTCATTGCTAAGTAATATTCTATTGTATGAATGGATACACCACAGCTTGTTTACCATTCACCTGTTGATTGATATCTGAGCTTTTTGCGGTTTGGGGTGATTATGAATATAGCCATTATATATATATTAACATATAGATTTTTAGTGAATGTTAGTTTTTGTTTGTCTTGGGTAAATACCTAGGAGTGAGACTGTGGGTTCATATGAGAAGCATATGCTTTACTTTATAAGACGTTGTCAAACTGATTATCAAAGTGGTCATACCATTTTGCATTCTGACAAGTAATGTATAAGAGTTCTAGTTACTCTTTTTTTTTTTTTTTAAACATCTTTATTGGGGTATAATTGCTTTACAATGGTGTGTTAGTTTCTGCTTTATAACAAAGTGAATCAGCTATACATATACATATGTTCCCATATATCTTCCCTCTTGTGTCTCCCTCCCTCCCACTCTCCCCATCCCACCCCTCCAGGCTATCACAAAGCCCCGAGCTAATATCCCTGTGCCTTGCGGCTGCTTCCCCCTAGTTATCTACCTTACTACGTTTGTTAGTGTGTATATGTCCATGACTCTATCTCGCCTTGTCAAAACTCACCCTTCCCCCTCCCCATATCCTCAAGTCCGTTCTCCAGTAGGTCTGCATCTTTATTCCTGTCTTACCCCTAGGTTCTTCATGACATTTTTTTCCCTTAAATTCCATATATATGTGTTAGCATACGGTATTTGTCTTTTTCTTTCTGACTTACTTCACTCTGTATGACAGACTCTAGGTCTATCCATCTCATTACAAATAGCTCAATTTCATTTCTTTTTAAGGCTGAGTAATATTCCATTGTGTATATGTGCCACATCTTCTTTATCCATTCATCCGATGATGGGCGCTTAGGTTGTTTCCATCTCCGGGCTATTGTAAATAGAGCTGCAATGAACATTTTGGTACATGACTCTTTTTGAATTTTGGTTTTCTCGGGGTATATGCCCAGTAGTGGGATTGCTGGGTCATATGGTAATTCTATTTGTAGTTTTTTAAGGAACCTCCATACTGTTCTCCATAGTGGCTGAACCAATTCACATTCCCACCAGCAGTGCAAGAGTGTCCCTTTTTCTCCACACCCTCTCCAGCATTTATTGTTTCTAGATTTTTTGATGATGGCCATTCTGACCGGTGTGAGATGATATCTCATTGTAGTTTTGATTTGCATTTCTCTAATGATTAATGATGTTGAGCATTCTTTCATGTGTTTGTTGGCATTCTGTATATCTTCTTTGGAGAAATGTCTATTTAGGTCTTCTGCCCATTTTTGGATTGGGTTGTTTGTTTTTTTGTGATTGAGCTGCATGAGCTGCTTGTAAATTTTGGAGATTAATCCTTTGTCAGTTGCTTCATTTGCAAATGTTTTCTCCCATTCTGAGGGTTGTCTTTTGGTCTTGATTATGGTTTCCTTTGCTGTGCAAAAGCTTTGAAGTTTCATTAGGTCCCATTTGTTTATTTTTGTTTTTATTTCCATTACTCTAGGAGGTGGGTCAGAAAGGATCTTGCTGTGATTTATGTCATAGAGTGTTCTGCCTATGTTTTCCTCTAAGAGTTTGATAGTTTCTGGCCTTACATCTAGTTACTCTTTATCCTTGCTAACTAACATTCATTTTGGTCAGTTTTTAAATTTTAGATATTCTAATAGGTTTGTAGTGGCATCTCATTGTCACAGGAGCATCGGTCTTACATAACCTGTTACAAGGTTCTTACAAGTAGAATCTTTTAATTTTTGAAGAATATTTTCACAAAATACATAATTTATAAATTGACTGTTATTTTCTTCAAGAACTTTGAAGATATTATTCCATTGGTTATTGGCTTTTAATCTTTACATTGTGAAACGTCAACAATCAGTTTTATTATTTCTCCTTTGAAGGTAATATGTCATTTTTTTCTGTACCTGTTTAAGAGTTTGTTTTTTGTCTTTGGTTTTCAGAAGTTTTATTATTATGTGCTTATATGTGATTTGTGTATTTATCCTGCTTGGACTTAGTTGAACTTCTTGTACCAACGGCTTGGTGTCTTTCATCATTTAAAAAAAAATTTACAACCATTATCTCTTCAAATATTACTTCTTCCAAGACATTTTCTTTTCTACTTCTGGGACTCAAGTTACCTGAATTTTAGACTTGTTAACCTTGTATTAGGTTCTTTTATCTATTTTGTCTACTTCTGTCTCTCTACACCTCCATCTAGATATTTTCTCCTATTTTTTACTAACTGTGTTTTAAGTCTTCTGTTAAGGCTATCCATTGATATCTTAATTGCAGTTACTGTTTTTTCCATTTAGTTCCATTTTCATATTTGTAATAATTTCTATTCTTTCTGAAACTCTCCCACTTGTTATTTAATTCCTCAAAAATATTAACAATAGTTATTAAAAGTCTATGTCTATTCCAAACGTGGACTTAATAATAACTATTTTGTGAGTCTGTTTATAGTGTCTGATTTTTTTTTCTTGGTTTTCAGTCAAGATTTGCATTTTTTTTACGCCTTGTTACTTTTGATTGAGTGTTGGACATTGTGTATGGGGCACGGTAGACATACTTTAAGTTTCTGGCTTATATTATAATGTTATTTTGACCAGAGAGAATTTATTTTTGTTTCTAAAAGACAACTAGACTAGGATAAGATCACCATAATCCAATTAGGGAATGAGATGATCAAATCGAGGCTCCAATTCTTATGAAGTCTGATTTATTTCCAGGCCATACTTATTCCTAGTGTGTAAATTTTGAGGGTCCCAAATGAAGTCCGAGGGTATATACCAGGTCCAATCCACCTTGGTAGGCTTTGAACTCCAATTTTCACCAACCCTAATCCCCACTCCTGTGAAACTACTGGAAACTCCCCAACTTTTCAATCTCTCAGGCACTGATTTTGAAATAGGCTGTCAATCCTCTTGAGGGAAAAAGTTGCCCCAAATGTCAGATCACAACTCTTGGATTTCCTTCTCATCTGGATCTTGGCCCTCCAAATTCTTACTCTCTTGGTAGTTTCAGATGCTCAAACACATTTTTAAAATATATTTTGTCCAGTTTTATATTATATCAATAGGAGGGTGGACCCTGAGCAGTCTAGATAGTTATTTGGGGATGCAGTACTCCATCAGTAGTTTTCAAAAACTTCCCAGGTGATTCTCTCTTTTTTTTTTTTTAAGTACCAAGGATCTTTATTCTCAGGCCTGATATTGAATCTGTGGCTGCAAATGATGTCACTATCTTGAGAATAAAAGGTCCCATTATCTTCATCCTTTGCAAGTCTTCAGCCACAAAGTTACACCTTATTCTCATAACAAGATAAGTGAATCAGGCTGGAAGGGGATTTAGGAGGTACACTGACGATAAAAGCAAAGGGGAACACACACTTTTACAGGCATATTGTCCCAGTTACCTTGAAAGTTAAATTTCAGATTAATTTACAAAAGTAGTGACAGACCATGATTTCAGTGAAAATCAACACAAGTTATACCTTAAAAAAAAAATCAGTTCAGAAATACTAAGTCAGGCAAGCATACAAAATTCAGCATATTAAAAAATGCAAGGGCTGGTTGCCCAAACAGATATATCCCTCAGAAAAAGGGATTTGAAAATGCTGAGCAGAACCAAAGGAATTAGAAGCTGAATTAGCAGACAAATTCCCTCATTTTATAACTGTGGGCAGACATTAACTGGCGAAGTTTACTCAGCTAGATTAAGGGTGTACATAGATCTAATTCCTGGTGCTATTTGCAACTACACATATCTAAAATACAAGGAGATAAATATCTGGAACACATTAGGCCCACTGATTTAAACAGAACAGTTCAACAGTGGGGGTGAAGTTATTGTAGCACAGCAGCACATTATATATATTTAAGAGATTAAATGGAAAGAAATAATCTCTTAAAACTTTTAATGCTCAGTTTTGATACACAATCAAGTTTCCATCCAATTTTCTGATGTATAGCAAACTGTACTAGCTTAAAAAAAAAGTGCTTCCTTCAGTTTCCTTCTACACTTTTTTTGGCCTTTCAAAACTGAGCACTGGGTCATTTTACTGTAAGTAATGTGATGTTATATATGTACCTTCTAATTGCACGTTTTAGGAATAAACAAAATCCATATTTCAGTAACTGAGAGTGTATTTATAAAATGAAAACCTCTCTATCAAAATACACTTTTCACTGGGAAAAATAAATAAAACGACAAATGGATCTACACAAAGTAAAAATTAACTTTGGTAGATTTCAGTGCAGGACAGTCCATAACAAGCGTATTTGCCCTTACTCCCCCAGAGCTGATCATCTTCCAAGTTCAGATTTTAAAAATATTTTTTTTTTTTTTTTTTTGGCGGTACGCGGGCCTCTCACTGCCGTGGCCTCTCCCGCTGCGGAGCACAGGCTCCGGACGCGCAGGCCCAGCGGCCATGGCTCACGGGCCCAGCCGCTCCGCGGCATGTGGGATCCTCCCGGACCGGGGCACGAACCCGTGTCCCCTGCATCGGCAGGCGGACTCTCAACCACTGCGCCACCGGAGAAGCCCTAAAAATATTTTTTAATTGAGACTATTATGTTGACATTTGTTTCTCATTCCACATCATCTTCAGCCAAGCTCTGAGCACTTACAATTCTCTGACTAATTGTTGGGAGCTTAGTCAGAAGCATCTGGAACACTGGTGGTGGAAGAGTTTGCTGCAATACTTACAGTAACTGCTGTGGATGTCTACACACAGCAATTGCATTTGTCAGATGGTCCACACCCTTCTCATATTCACCTTGAGCTATTAACTCTTCACCAAGCTGTATTTCTTCGAGGAAGAATTTCTGAACGGCTTCACCATCTTTAAGGTCAGGTAATTTGGAAAGTCCAGCTCTCTCCTTGGCAAGCTTCTGTTTCTTTCCTCGTTCTCGCACTCTGTTCTTGAAGTTGGGGTCACTCCGTCTCTTGCGGTCGAAGTAAATGCAATACCCGATGGAAACAGCGATGGCGCTGTTCTGGCCCACCATCTTCTCTCCGACGAGGAGTGGGGGTCGGCGGCGGCGGGGCCCGCGAAGAAGCTGTTGGCTCAGGACCCTCGGAGCAGACTCCGCCGCTTAGTTCCGACGCCCGCTTCCCTGGTGATTCTAACGGGCAGCTGCAGTAACAAACCACAGACATAGAACATAAAAGGCATGTAAGATTCTTCATGAATTGATTCCTTCAAATCTATGTAACCTAATGTTTTACCACAGTCTTTTCTCTATCCACTGGCTCCCAAGCCCATATGCTTTCCAGCCTGATGGAACTACTTACTATTTCTGATGTGCCAGACCACAGTGCTCTCCCTTATCTTCAGACTTTTGCATTTATCACCCTTCTTTGCCTGGCCCACTCCTTTTTTCATCCTTTATATCTCGTTTTAAGTGTTACCTCTTCGGATACCACACTTAACTGTTTTAAGTGTTACCTCTTCGGATACTACACTTAACTGTTATGTGTCTTTTGCATCAGTTTGTAAGGCTTTCTAGGATCTGTTTGCTGCTTTAAAAGTAGGACTAGGTCTTCTGAGCTATTCTGTCAGTCTGAAGTTCCACTTCTTTCCCTTCAATATACCTCCCATTTCTTCCTCTTCTGTCCTGCCACCACCTTATACCCAATCATTAAGGCTGTGAGGTCCTTGAAGGAAGTAACTGACACGGATCCTTAAATAATTGTTATTGAGTTGAATTAAATGAAACATTTTTCAAAAGTAAAACTTCATGAAAACAAGACTGCTTCAGAAATCTGAAGTCTGTATTTAATCAGTTTTTGTTAAATTCAGTCCATATATACCTGAATAGTAGAGAGAAAATAATATCTGCTCACTGTAAATGAAAATAATGCTCAATTCTTACTCTGTTGAGTAATTATTTACTCTGTGATGACTTTCCTGGAGATACCATGTAATTGACTAACTTAGTGCTTGATGTGTACCAGGCATTATATTGATACTATCTTTTCCCATGTGTCTTCCCATTTAATACTCACAGTAATTCTATGTAGTAGATGCTGTTGTCATTAAAGCTAAGAGGTGCTAGGTCTCCTTACCAAGATTATATATCTGGTGAGTGGCTGACTCAGGACACAAACAAGGTATATCTGACCCTAAAACTCATACTTGTATAACATTATACTAAACACTAGTAGAAAAAGCACGGCTTTACACCTGTGCTCAGACCTTATTTCCATCAATGGTGTATCATAGTACAAACTAAACTTTCAGATCCTCCGTTTCCTCATCTATAATAACTGAATTCAATACTTCCCTGAAAAGTTCTGAGGAGATGGTCTGGCATGATGTCAGGTGTGTTATAGGTGCTTGATAAATATGATTACACACACACGCACTTTGTCCACATCTTTATTTCTTTTATTGCTGACTTCTTCATACCATCTGTTATTTGACTATAACTACTTTAGTTATTTATGCATTCTTTTTCTATACTCTAGGCGGTGCTAGCATGGTTTTAACTAACTTCATATGAATTAATTACTTACCAGTAGTGACATATTTATTATCAATTGCACAATTGCTTTATGGAGTTCTAGTAAAACATTACTTCAAGTGTAAAATATGTCTAGTTAAGAACAAATTACCCATGCTAATAAACAAATTTGACACAAGCCATTATTTGCTGAGCTTAAAGCTGCATTTGTTGAAAAGCCTCAAGTCATTTCATTTTTGCTGAAGACTCATATTTAAGTAATTGTGTAACATAGTCATTCATTACTGTCAAGCTACGCTTCTCTCTGCCTTTACAACAAAGAACACAGTCCAGCATTTAGTGCATGTTCTACGGAATTATTTCTCATTGGGGGGAAAAAAAGACAGATTTCTAAGAATCCTGGATGAAAGGAAAAAGTAATGGATTAGTACTGTTCAATATATTATTTCATAAAGTGGTCATATTTCAGCACACTTGCTTTTAGATTGTCCGCCTAGGTTTATCTCATCATTTTGATTAAAAAAAAAAAAGACCACATTGATATTAGTTCCCTTGGTTGGTTTGAATATTAAGATCTGTTTAACAACTGCTTTCTGCACATACAATTGGTTCATCCATGCAAGGGGTCCATTTGTGACCCTGAAGTGGGTGAGGACACCTGCAGGCCATTTATAGGACTGGCCAGAGAGGTGGCTATAGTGAAGGGATTGGTTTCCTAAATTTTTCTGTTAAGAATCACCCTGGGCACTTGTTAAATGCAGAGCTTCCCAGGTCTTGCTCCTAGAGACTCTGATTCAAAGGGTCTGAGCACTTGAAAGTCTAACAAAAAGCCCAGGTAACTTTTCAAACATATCCTCAGGTACATTTGGAAAACACTGTGGTAAAGGTTATATGAGCTTTAAAAGTACTTGTTTATTTGAGAAAATGGATGCAGTTTATCCTCTTGTGCTTCAGTATGTATATATCCAAAACTCTGCAGGCTCTACCTTCAAATGTGTGCATGTTTATAAACCTGCTTCTCAACGAAGCATATTTCATTGTTTATCTAAGGCTATCGGGAAGAGATGGATTTATACAAAGGACTCTGGAGAAGGGAAAGGAAGCAGCAGCTCCCCTTGATATAACACTTGGGACCCAAACTCTCACAATCCATTTTCTGGGAGGATTCAGCACTGGAATAGCTGCACTGGGGCTGAACAAAACCCCACTTACCTGCCACAAAACAGTTGCTACATTTTAAAGGGAAGTAGCATTCTGTTTTTTCCATGAATGGCTCTTGCTACCCTGGCTCCAGCGGGCTGAACCAGGGATTAATTGGGAAACCAGGAACACTAGGCACATGAGAAGCCAACTCCCTTTGCAAAGGCTTGGTGAGAAATTTTGTCCAATAATCACAGTTCCAATCCAACGAAAACCCCTTTTGGAAAAGAGTAAATGCCAAGGTACAAAGAGAAGGCAAGATTTTCAAGTTTAGACTGCATACTGAATGACACTGGCCAATTATCCTGGTTTCCTAAAGCACTGAGACCCTGAGTGACTAAAGCTACTGAGATTCGTCACCTATTATACCACAATTCCATAAAATCTTAGCATAGAGACTTTTCCCCAAAGTCATCTATTCATGTCCCTTTCTTGCAGGCCTAATTAGCAAAGTAATATAAGCACACACTGTCCAAAAACTGAGCACTAACCCCATGTCAATCAACCACAGAGAGCTGTGGGTCCTGGGAAGTTCAGCGTACAGCATATATTAGCTACTTTGCCTTTAATCTAAAAACCTGACTCTACTGGTGAAGGTTTATGTAATTTTCAGTGTATATAATGACCAGTACATCATGGCACCATCTAACCAGAACGGATGCTGGCTATCAAATACCAACTTTGTTCAAGGTTCCTAGTTGAGAACATACAATCTACTCGAACTAGTTTAAGCAGGAAGGGATTTATTTAGAAGTGCTGAACGTTCACATAATCATTGTGAAGGCTAAAGAAATAGACTCTGATCTCAGTTTTCAGGATATGTCTCAAAACAACGCTGCAGAACTGGAAAGTCAAGGGAGCTGCCACCTTTGACATGATCAAAAGCTAAACCGTCAGCAAACTGCTGCTACAGCACCTGGCTCCAGAATCATACTGCCCTCACCGCAGTCCACGTAAGCAAAATAGATGCTTTGTGATCTACCTCTCTCCCCACATGTAGCTAATACTGTAGTGTGTCAACTCAAACCCCTTTAAGTTCTAAAGCGCGGTCCTGAAGCATGGTCCTGCAAATGCCAGGAACGTTGGCTACAACTCACCACTAAGAATTTCCCTTGGCCATAGGAAGCTGCATAGCCTAAAGAATGCATTCCACGACACTGACTTGTTGCTGCAGGGCTACAAAGACCCAGCCTCCTTGCTTCAATTAGGGGCAACTCTGAAGAGCCATCCTGGCTACAGAGCATTTTTTTTTTAACATCTTTATTGGAGTATAATTGCTTTACAATGCTGTGTTAGTTTCTGCTTTATAACAAAGTGAATCAGTTATACATATACATATGTTCCCATATATCTTCCCTCTTGCATCTCCCTCCTACCCACCCTCCCTATCCCGCACCTCTAGCACCGAGCTGATCTCCCTGTGCTATGTGGCTGCTTCCCACTAGCTATCTATTTTATGTTTGGTAGTGTATATATGTCCATGCCACTCTCTCACTTTGTCACAGCTTACCCTTCCCCCTCCCCATATCCTCAAGTCCATTCTCTAGTAGGTCTGTGTCTTTATTCCTGTCTTACCCCTAGGTTCTTCATGACCTTTTTTTTTTTTTCCTTAGATTCCATACATATGTGTTAGCATACGGTATTTGTTTTTCTCTTTCTGACTTACTTCACTCTGTATGACAGACTCTAGGTCCATCCACCTCACTACAAATAACTCAATTTCGTTTCTCTTTATGGCTGAGTAATATTCCATTGTATGTATGTGCCACATTTTCTTTATCCATTCATCTGTTGATGGACACTTAGGTTGCTTCCATGTCCTGGCTATTGTAAGTAAAGCTGCAATGAACATTTTGGTACATGACTCTTTTTGAATTATGGTTTTCTCAGGGTATATGCCCAGTCGTGGGATTGCTGGGTCATATGGTAGTTCTATTTTTAGTTTTTTAAGGAACCTCCATACTGTTCTCCATAGTGGCTGTATCAATTTACATTCCCACTAGTAGTGCAAGAGTGTTCCCTTTTCTCCACACCCTCTCCAGCATTTATTGTTTCTAGATTTTTTGATGATGGCCATTCTGACCGGTGTGAGATGGTATCTCATTGTAGTTTTGATTTGCATTTCTCTAATGATTAATGGTGTTGAGCATTCTTTCATGTGTTTGTTGGCAATCTGTATATCTTCTTTGGAGAAATGTCTATTTAGGTCTTCTGCCCATTTTTGGATTGGGTTGTTTGTTTTTTTGTTATTGAGCTGCATGAGCTGCTTATAAATTTTGGAGATTAATCCTTTGTCAGTTGCTTCATTTCTTACAGAATCAGCAGAGGCCTCTGTTGCCATTGTATCTCAGTGTAGCTTCTTCTTCCCATCAGAAGCAAGTGGGTACAATTGTTATAATGAACAACAAGGTCTGAGTGGCCGCCAGGGAGCCTGACTCATAGAGAGCCATGGAGATGATGAATAGAATATGGCATTCCTAGGGGCAAGAGAGATAGGCAGCTAAAAAGGGTATTTCTCAATCTATACAATCAAAAGAAATTAAAAATCGATGGTTAGGAGACTAAGGGCAGCAACGCCAATAAGTAGTTCCTAGACTTGAGCTGATTCTTAGATCTGGAATCCACGGAGTGAAGAGGAAGCTGGGTCACCAGGACGAAGGATCCCAGAGCACCATGGTACTTGTATATCGTAGTGATTCTCCCTGCCCCTCCCTAAAGGGATCTTTAGCTACTTGCTTGGGTAACTATATACTGAGAAAAGGAAAATACTCAGATATTTTGAGAACTAGTGGACATGGACTCCAAGTTGACTTTGATAGCTGGGTACCTGAAGCAACATGGCCCCACTGTTGGATATGAGAGGTAATAAATGGAGTTCGGGCCCAGGTGTGGATCACTGGGTCCACAGACCCACCTACTGGTCATTAAATTGCTTTGCTAGGTGCCTGTGTTACAATTCCAGCACGCAGGTGGTACCTGAGCGGATATTTTGAATGGACATATGTAGTAGTTGGCAAATCTTCCACACTGGTTTCTTGGCCTGGGAGGTTAGCACTACCGTAGTGGGGAATGGCAAATGGAAGGCTTTGAAACTGCCTGCCTCTTCCTGCCAAGATTGTAAATAGAAAAATGAGATCACATCTTGGGGTCAGTGACAGAGGGAAATGCCAACACAAATACTTTGGAAGCTTTGGTAAGTCTATGAGCTTCAGAGGATAGGAGGTAACCCTTTGAAGTTCAGAGGCCCCATATCAGTACAGTTTTTAGGGTCTGGGCATGCCAGGGCATCGATTCCAAAGTAAAGGGCATGTTATTGTATCTTGTACTTCCCACCACTAAGAAGGAAGCACGTGTGTGATAGACCTCTTCAGGTTTTGGGCACAGCAAATTGCACACCTTGGAATATTTGTCCAATCCACTTAAGTAAGCCTGCCTGCTGGGGCAGCTGGAGGTGGAGCAGGAAGGGCAGAACAGTAAGGGGCTGTGCAGCAGGACCAAGTCTCTGTACCATAGCCAGGCCACTTTGGCAATACCAGGGCACTAGGATAGGGATACCTGTGGTGGAAACAGTTGCCCTGTGGAGTTTATTTATCCTTATAGGGGAATCATAACACAGGCACCTAGCAAAGCAATTTATATCTGCGGCATAAAATTATATTCCATTTGAAGAACCATTAGGCCCCTAGCAAGGCAATTGATATCTGCAGCATAAAGTTATATTCTATTCCATTTGAAAAACCATGAGGCCCTGACCATGGGCATCAAGTGGCCATCTGGACAGAGCTGCCCATCTGTCAGATCCACCAAGTCATATGGTTTGTGGCCCAACAGCAGTCTGTTGTAAGATGGAAGTAGTGCATCTGGGACTGGCACAAATTAGTTGCACAAGCAAGTGACCCCCAATCCCTCTGTCATCCACCACTCTTGCACTGGTGTCGCTCAGTGCACACACATGGCCACATGGTGAGTCCCCTGTCACCAGCTGACAGAAGTGGAAAAAGGCTCAACTTCATTCACAGATGGGATGCTGTCCTCTAGGACACAATACACTCAAAACCAACCAACATGATATGGTGCTGTGCCCCCAGTAGGTAGAATGCATGTGCCTAGGAACTAAGGGGTAGAAATATGAGTACCCCAAATTATCACACTCCCAGTGATCTACTTGAGGGAATCTGTGCTTTCTATCCCTGAACCTTTAGGCACGATGGCTCGTCATGCCAAAAGACCAGCAGTCAAGGAAAGGAGTCATCACCGCAGTTAGGAACAATTAGCGCTGATCACCAGAAGGAGGTAGGGAGTCGTCGCACAAAAGATGCGATGAACTACAGTTCTGGCATTCTGAAGATTGACTGGAATTGACATCTTTTTGTTTGACCCTGTACAGTTTTGATGATCAATGGACAAGTGCAGTAGTCAAGCCTGGAAAGAGCATGCTGACCAGGGATTCAGACCTTGCTTCAGGGAGGAGGATTTGGTCACCGCAACAGTGAAGCATCTAGAGCAGCGGAGGTGATAGCTAGGAGTGAATATAGAAGGAGCAGTAGAGAAGGGAGACCATGAGTATCAGTTGTGGCCTTAAAACCAGCCGCATCAGTGGAGACTGTATTCATTTGACCAACCTCCTTTATAAATTTTCTCCAGAAATGATGCCAACCAAAATCCCAGAGAAGCTGTTTGCAGGTGGGGTAAATATAGTATAGGCAAGTTAGTCTGAGCAGCACAGTGGGTGCTCGGTAGTAGACTTCAGGGATGTGTTCTGGGCCGTCCACATTCCCCCTTCAGGACCCAGGCACGCATCCTCCCAGCTGCCAAGAGAGTTGATTGCTGATCGCTCTGTCCATCTTTGAAAATCGCTCTTGACTATTAGGAGCTGCCTTGCCCAAGGTGTGCCTTGTCCCTGGGGGCAGCCTATGTCCATCGCCTAAGAGATGCAGGATACAATATACTAGTCCCTTCCGTCCTGATTAGGGACTCCTCTGACTGGCCTTCCCAGTGCAGAACACCCGTGGGATTGGTTGAAGTCCGCTTTACAACTGCATTACAGTTCAGTTTCTCTAAACTCGGTCCGTTCCTGCTTCTCTCTTTTCCTTCTGGGTGTTGTTCCTGAAGACAGTCCCTGATAAGTCTTCTGTATGCAAACTTTTGTCTAGGAATCTGTTTTCAGGGGTTCCAAGCTAAGTGACCATATAAGTTGATTTCAAATCTAAGATGCGCTGCATCTGATTACCGCAGTCTACTTCACATGTGAAGCGCTGTTAGGGGTCTGGGAAGTGCAGTAGTGAGCCTTGCAAGCTCTGAGCTACGGGAAGGCATGCCTGGATGGGGTAGACTGTGTGCAGAGGGGGTTGGTTTGCGGTATCCACCGTGCCAGCCCACGAAGATACATCTCAGAAGCCTGTACAGCATGCTGATCTGCCTTCGAAAGTAGGAAGTGGCGGCTGAAATTATTATTAAAGTTTTAAATTATGCTTGGAGCAAAGAGAAAACGTGCTTCTACCTCAATGTCTTTCTTCCCCTAATTGTCAGCACAGAGTGGTTTCTCCTTTGGAGTTGGCTAAGCACTGCCAACAGGCCCAGTAACAAATTGTTCAAATATGTGCATAGAATAATTCTCTGTCATGTGGGTTTGGAAGCTTTGTGAAGGGCACTGATATTCATGATGATTTACTTTGTACCAGGCATGGCATAAGGTGATTTCCTGATGGATTCAGGAATAGCGACTTGATGTTTTGGGTATTACCATGCAGGAAACTGGAAACAGAAACTGGGGACTTAAATCAGTGTTTTGTTTTATTTTGTTTTGCTTTTGTATCGTAGTGACAGCTGTGGGATTTGAACTTTCTTCTGACTCCTAAGTCCATTCTCTTTCCACAATACTGTGATGGCTACTGAAAAGCAGGGAGCAAGTCTTCCTTCTCAACCAGAGTCTAAATGAGCAGCTTGCTCTGTAGGGCTGATGGAACAAAGGGTCCTGGTTTTAGATTTCCCCAAAAGATGTGTCTGTCGTGTGCGGTCTCACTGCCATGGAGCGTATCCTAGGCAGCAGTCCATCCCATGTGCCACTGGACACAATGGGAATCAGTCCAGATAGACTTCCCAGGCTGGCCACAGCTCCAATACCATCCCCATGCAAACAGCTTGGGGGTCAGGATCTGCTAAAAGCAGAGCGGAAGGAGTGCTTTTGTGTCTTAAAAGCAGTGCACAAGTCATTCCAGTGCTCTGTAGAGAAGATGAGCTTAAAGCAAAAACATGCAACTGCAACATCTCAAGCATCTCTACCATGCCAAAGGACAAGAGGTCAGAACCTTTGTTGGCAAATTAGAAGGCAATTTGGACCTTGTCAATTACCTACCTGAACACATGGGAAGAATTTTTCCCATCTCTGCTCAATCTGGTCTAAGAATTGCATTTATGGGAAAGGAACTAATATTTATTGAGTGACCACCATGCCTGGGTACTAAATTCCCCCAGTTACACTGTGAGTTTGGGCATTGTTACCAGTTTTTATGGGTAAAAAAATTGGGACTTGGGGAAATTTAGTAAATCACCCAACACCCCCACACTGAGGAATACCTGGCTGAAATGCAAGTCCAGTCTGTCTGGCCTGAAGCCCACGCTTTGTCTAAGACACTGTTTAGGGAGAAAAGCAAGACAAAGTGAATATTGCTGAGTTAGTTTCATCAGAGCTCTTTTGCTGAAATGCATTTGCTTCGTCTGTCTTAGGAATCAAAGGTGGTTTTGCAGCATCTCTCTGGAAGGGATGTGTTCACAGATGGTGCATAGATTTCTCAGCCAAGAGCTCCTAAATATTATGTGACTATATTCTCCTGAGGAATTCCCTGAGCACACTGGGTCTTCGTGCCTTAGACTACATGGACACCTGCACACACAAAACTCACACTCTGCCGTCTGCGTTCTCACACACAGATGCACATTTTCTCCCATTCTCTCACACGCTCCCTCTCTCACAACACACCTGTTACTGCCTCTCAACAAAGGCAGTTTTGTACTGTGAAAGCACCAATTCAGAAGGAAAACATAAACCATATGGAGGGAATGGCAGAAGGGAAGTTCTTAAGCAAATAAATAACATAACTTGTCTCATGAATTTTCCCATTTTCCCTTGGGGTGAAGATGAAGTAAAGGGAACTAGTGCCCACCTGCCCGGTGTTCTTGCCAACTGCAGTTTGTTTCCAATTTTAGTGGAGAAAAGTAGCCCTTTCCTAGGACTAACCAGTCAGTGACCAATGGAGGCAGAGCCTGGAAATGTCAGCTGCTTGCAGGAACTGAATGTAATGCAACAGATTCCAGAATATTGAGGGAAATTAAGATATTCCTTTGTTGAGATTAGCTCCAAGTCCCAGATACCCAGGAGAAGATGTAATCTGGTACCAATTCATATAATTTTCCAACGGTAGTCCTACTAAACTATATGTATCTATAAATGTATAAGTTGTCAGGTCAATAAAATATATTTTTTTCATTATCCCACTGAGTAGAAAACACCATGTTGAATCCTGCAGGAGGTTTTCTAAGTTGTTTTTTACAAAAGTGTCCTGAAAAATCCAAGTGCTTGATGTGAGACGCTCAATTCAAAACTGAAGAGTCACAGGGTTTTCTCCCATTTTCTTTTGCCTATCTTTCTCATCGTGGAGAAAGCAAACCTTGGCAAAATAAATAAAAGCAGATAAAGTGGCCTGTGAAGAAGTGACAAGCGTGGAGTTGATGGAAATAAGTTTTTAGTGATCATTTTCCCAGTTTCTTCATTCTACAAATACACAAGAGGCCCACAGATATTGCCGAGATGGTTCTCCAGGATCAAAAGCTGGCAAGGAGGGAGCAGGGCAGGGCTCTGACCCCATGTCCAGTGTTATTTTCCACTATATTACCCTGCCTGGAAGGAGACTGTTAGAGGGTAAAAGGGAAGCCTGGAACTTTCCCCACAGGTATAATTTGTTCATAAGACAACATGAAAATGAGTTAAGTTGATTCCATCTTCAGAATGATCCCTGTGTCCCAGGAGTCATGCAGTTGTGACTATCTTGGAATAAATTTGGAGAAATATTAATTTTCTCTCTCCTGTGCCCTGAAATGAATTGGTTGGTGCGGTATTATGCATCGCATGGCTCCTGATCTAATTCCAGGGAGTGTCTCAGGCACCAAGAAGGCTGGAAGCCAACATTTGATATTTCTGTCTTAAATTACACTTGCAGGGCCCATGAACATCTCATTTGCTAATTCCATTTCTCACAAAACAAGCCAACATCTGCCTTTTGTTATTTCTAACCCTCGTTGTTTTTGAAACACTCATAATACGTTTTGAGTAAAAGTGCCTTTACAAAAACTGCCTGGCAGGGCCTGGGCACAGTTATACCACTGGCAGAAGGTTCACACCCTACCTCTCCCCTTGTCACCTACACTCAGAATGCTTCCTGAGGCTACCTGGAGTTTGCCCAAAAGGTGGGACTTCAAGATCTCTGGAAATGATAAAAAGAGAAAGAATGAACCAGGCAATTTGTGGTGAAGGCATCTTACAGGGTCAGGAGGGGACAAAGGCTAGAGCCTCCTTTCCTTTCCTCATCACACATGGCCAACTTTGCTATTTTCCCTTGAACCCCCATTTTTCATAAGAGGACATTCTCCCACATCCCACTGCTATGTGGAGAACAGAAGGGAATGCTTGAAAGAAGGAGAGAGGGGAGAATATTTTCTGCTTTGGTCCCGTGGAAATGAAAAAGGGGTTTAGGAGATGGGAGGAGGGCTTTGGGGAGGGGGGCTCCCCATAATGATTTTTTAAATTAATTTTTATTGGAGTATAGTTGATTTACAATGTTGTGTTAGTTTCTGCTGTACAGCAAAGTGTATCAGTTATGCACATACATATATCCACTCTTTTTTAGATTCTTTTCCCATATAGGTGAAGGGGGGGGATAAATTGGGAGATTGGGATTGACATATACACGCTACTATATATAAAATAGATAACTAATAAGAACCTACTCTATAGCACAGGGAACTCTACTCAATACTCTGTAATGACCAGTCACAATTTTTCATCACAAGTTTGGCTAGTCTTTGTAAGATATAGCACAGCGGCCCCATTATGAAGGAGATCGTTTAGGTCACATTTTTAATCTATCTTTTATTCACTGGAATCAATCCACATTCCTTTGCAACAAGTGAATCGCAGTTGTTCACTGGAGTCACAGAAAAACTGAGGCTTTGGAGTACAGCTGACGTAAGCAAAGGTATCCCCCCACCTTCCCCCGCGCAAGGAATTGTATAAAGTTCCTGCTTAAAAGTCTTACTGCTATTTCACAAATTCAGCCGAACTCAGGACACCTGGGGATAAAGGGTAGCGTGTATGACAGAAAATGAGGAATCAAATTTAGAGCTGAATGTTCGAATTAAAATTCTGCCTCTGCTGATTTCTGACTGGATGGCCTTCTTTGAGTGGCCTGGTCAGCTGGTGGCTGACCACTCCTCAGGGGTCTGTTCTCCCCCAGGAAAAAGCAGACTCCTTGCATTGAGTTATTAGACTTTATGAAACATGACCTCACTGTGAAATCTTAAGCAAACAGAAGCTTTTCCATTCTTTTAATTGAAAACATTGCTAAAATGTTCGCTTGGCCCATTTTCTTGCCTTATGAAGTAGCACAGAAAGGACAGAACAGAATCTTGATTCCATCACTTTCAGAAGCCCCAGCATCACCAACTGGCACCAGAGATGTGAACGTGGAAGAGGAGATTTCACTGGGAAGGAAGCAGAGAAGAAACGGGGGCTCAGGGAGTTCAGGGCACATCCTCCACTTCATGTCTGTCCATAATGGAGCCTGAACCAGCTGGACTGTGCCGAGTGCCTGCTCCTCCACCCTCCACGCCCCCTTCTCTTGCAGTCAGTCCTCTCACACTCAGGTCATGGTAACTCCTTCTCGCATTTACTCAGGTCCAAACCTCTGAGTCCCCTTTGACTCCCCTCTCACACTTTCCACATTCACGCCATCAGCAAACCCTGTGGGCTTTGCCGTTCTGTCCCAAGAATCCCACTGCTCTTTACCATTTCACACTGCCACTCCAGTCCAAGCTGCCATCGTTTCTCCATAGATGATTTCAGAAGCCTTCTTGTTTCTGCCCCCATCTCAAGGTGGCACCAGAGGAAGTCTGTTAAAGTGAAAGTCAGATCATGTCACTCCTCTGCTTGAACTCTCCAGTGGCTCCCCACTCTACCCAGATGGAAGCCGAAGTCCTTGTGATGATCTAGAAGATCCTTTTATCGTGGCTGCTCGTTTTCTCTCTGCTTCTTCTCAATATTCTTCTTTCACTCTTTCCTGGCCTCATCATTGTTGCTTAAACATACCAGGCATTCTCTTGCTCCAGGACCTTTGCACTTGCTGTTCTCTTTCCTGGACAGCTCTTCCCCTGGACACCTGCAAGGCCGGCTATCTCATCTCCTTTTGGTCTGTATTCAAATGTCACTTTTTCAATGAAAACTTTCCTGGTCACCCTATCTGAAAAGGTAACTTCCTCTCCATTCCCCTCCCCCTAAACTTTCTAAAACTCTTTTTGTGCTTTATTTTTCTATTAGCACCTATGATTATCTCGTATATTACACAACAGACTTACTGTTTTATTTTCCTCCCCAACTAGGATGTAAGTTTCATGAAGTCAGGGAGGTTACCTTTTGTCTAGAGCAGTGCCTAGCACAAAGTAAGTACTCAATAAATAATTTTTAAATAGATGAATTGAGTGACCTTGAAAAACCCTGACCACAGTAGTTTAGACAGAGAATAGAAATCTTACACAATTGAAGTTCTGATTGGGCAGGCTAGGGCTCTACAACAATGCCATCCGGGGCCCAGTTTCACTCCATTTTTCCATTTCACCACTCTTAACCCATAGGTCTTTATCTGCAAGCTTTTTGCTTCACAGTTGCAAAATGGTTACTGCACCACCAGATTACACATTATCTTTCCAAAGCAGAAAGAAAATGAAGTAGAAATAAGAAATGGAAGCATGAGGAAAACAACAACTTTCCCAGAAATCCTCAGCTTATATAACATTAACCAGAACTTTGTTCCATGGCCATCCCTAGCTTCAACATCAAACAAAATCTGGGGTTTTATTAGTGAGGAAGAGAGGGGAATGGATGTGGGGCAGCCAGCTCACAGCATCTGCCATAGTGCTAAGTCTCTGTTACTCTTCAGCACCAGCTCTTACTTCTCTGCTTCGGCGGGGTGGGAAGGGGCTTATGAGACCTCAAGGCAAGCAGAAGGACATGGGGAGAGCCTTAGGTCAGACTGCTGCTGGAGAAACAACTTCAGTCCTAACCTGGAACAGGAGCTCTGGAGTTGAACACTTAAAACACTTCAGCAGCCACGTTCCCAGCTTGGGGATGAAGCTGACCAGAAAGGCTAATGGAAGCGCAGAGAAGGGGAAAGATGCATGCAGTCAAGGGGGAAAGTCCCGGTCGCCTTCAAGTGTTTGCTTCCAGGGATTTTCTAGTGACACTTTCATTGTATGCTTTCATGTAAGTGAGAGACAGGTGACTTTAGACTTGACTAGCTGTCCTATCTAAGCCAGCAGTTCTCATCAAGTAAGAGTCAGCTGGGGAGGTCTGTCAACTTATACTGTGTGTGCCTGTCCACACTCCTCCATAGCAAGAGGGGACGTGCAAAATCTGCAGTGCAAACCCTCTTCATTTCCCCCAAGCCGTGAATATTTTCAAACACCTCCCCAGATGATTCTGATACCCACCCCTGCTTTAACAGTGAGGCCCCTCTGTTCTAAACCCAAGGCAGAAGATTTGGTGCAGAGGATCAAGATGATCTGCGTGAATGGCCGATTGGGGTCCCTGCCCCTGGAGCGATACAGATTCCCTGTGCGATGAGCTATGCAGAAAGCATGCTGTGAGGTCTGAGCCTCCTCATATCCTGTGTTCAAAAATAGGTCCGATGCCACTTGGGGGCAGGGGAGTGAGGAAAGTGACAAGAGAGAGATGGGTCTATCTCCTTTTTCTCAGAAAGCCAGTGTTAGGAACCTGGGCTGCGGCTTACTTATGGTGTCTCTGTTAACTTCCACCTCACTGCCAGTCACCACCCTGTCCCTGTCCCAGCTCTGAGGCCAAGCCCTGTCCTGCAGCTGTGCCCTGCTTGTAAGGCTGAGGGTCACCATGGAATGGGTTGCACGCTGACTGAGAGCAGTGCTGCTGGAGGACTCCAAATAACAATGCTCGCTGCAGAGCCTCGGGTGGGAAAGCAGTCACTAGACTTATTTTTTCAGCTCCTTTTTCTTTTCCAAATGGCCAGAATCCTGGACTGAGAAACAGAGTCTGACCCCTTCAGCACTCTGGTAAGAAGGGCTCACTGCCCTTCTGGGGAGAAAGAGAGGTTTATACCACGTGTCTGCTATAATTATGATGACAGGAAGCGCCAAGAGCTCAGGCTCTTTCCCCAAAGAGTCCTGACAAGGCTGAGGTCAGAAGATGGAAACTCAGTTTCTCCACCAGCTCAGAGGCATTGCCCAGGCTGCCTGAGAGACTTCCTTGTCTTTGTAACCATGGGCTGGGTATGGACAAGAGAAGCCCTCTGTGTGTATTGGTTCAGTGGGAGGGGGGAGGGGGAGGACCTACATACTGTGATTTAAAAGCACCATGACATCTAGAAAGGTCTCAAAACCTGTTACAAAATGGGTAGTGGAAAGGTCTGGAAGTTTGACTTGTGAGAAAAGATTTGGGGCATCTGATAGGAGATTTCAAATAGTTGAAGGAAAAATGAGGTATGTTCTTCAAAATATCAGCAGGAAGAGCAAGGGAGAAGTTGCAAAAAGTTACACAAGTTCTTCCTGTTTTCCTTTGACTCAGCAAGAGCTGTAACACAATGGAACAAGCTTCCTCTGGAGGTAGTGAGCTTCCTGTCTCTGGATGTATTCAAGCAAAGACTGAATGGTCACTGAGCAGGCATGTTGTTGAGTGGACTTCTCTTTGGGTGGAGGCATAGCCTAGATGGCCTCTTCCAACTTTGAGCGTCTTAAACCTATGCTGTCCCCTTAGCCTGTATGACTCCTGAATGTCCACCACTGCAGACGGCAGGTCTCTCTCTTTCTCAAATTACTCTTGAGGGAACAAACACTAACAATTCTCACTGGAGGGTTAATGCCTCAGAAGCTTTTCTCTCCTGACAGTGGGCATGACTAGGCTGAAGCTTGGCTGGGCTTCAGCTCACTCCTCAGTCAACTCTTACAGGTTAGCTGGCAGTCTCAGTACAGTCAGCGTGGTTACTCTGCAGGGCAGCTTCCAGGTAAGTTTCTAGCTCTTCAAAAACAGATTCCCGAGGCCTCGGATGTGATACTGATTCAGCAGGTCGGAGGTAGGGTTATAAAAATGTTTTCAGGTGATTCTGATGGTTAGTCAAGATTTGGGAACATTTTCCTAAGCTTTGCCTCAACCAAACCCCCAAGGATCAACTGGGAAGGATGGTTTTGACCTTAATCTATCAAGCATGTAAATTTCTGTGGGATGTTCGTAATCTGATCCATGTGTTTGCCCAGCCCTAAAAAGCTGCCTCTGTCTTCTGCTCGGAGTCCCAGACCCACTGGCCACTGGCATTGTACCTTCACTGTGTCTTTGATGGCCAGCGCTCTTCCATCCCAGCCACACTTCTCCCCCACTTCTTCAACCTACATCTTTTGAGACTACTCATTTCAAAAGGTGTCATGACCCCCACAAAGCTGGCTAAATTTCTTCAACTATTTGTACATAATGTTCATCTGGGATTTGAACCTGATGTGCACGTTTCACTGTGTGGTCCTGGTTTGTTTGTGTATCCTTTCCCCAGACCCTACCAACTCTCTTCCTCGAGGACCGGGACTGTGCCTTCCCTCTTGGGATCTCCTGCATCTAGCACAAAACTAGGCACAAACCCTGTGCTCAGTATTTGAGGAGGGAAGGAAGGAAGATGAGAAGGAAGGACGTGTTTGTCCCAAGGATTACGTCTGGTTTCAACAAAGATTGCTTGAGCATTGTGCTGAAATGCTCGTAACAGACACAGTTGGGAGTGGGGCAGCACGCATGAGTGTGAAATGCACAGATTGGGGACTCTGAGTGCTATTAATTTTTTCTATGTCTTATCAGAGTCGTAAGACATCATTAGGCTGAGAGCACAACACACCACTCTCACCTGCCTTCGGCTTCTCCCAACATAAGTGTCCAAGGTGTTACACTTCTGCTCATAAAGACAGCCGGTTATTCTGACAGCAGAATTTTCTAAAGTCATTTACTGACACTTTTTTAGCAAAAACCATGAGTACCATGAGACGAATACATTATGGAGACAACTGTCATCACGACCACATGTGGTATTATTTACTCACGTCAGTTTGAATGATTAATGTGGAAAAGTGGCTGGGCAGCTAATAAGATTGAGGGCCGTGTAGAACAATTTCTGTGTGATTTTAAACAATGCCCACAGTGTCTGTGGCAAGTCACAGAGACATGAATCGCTGGCACCACTGCCCCCCTCTGCTGACTGGCTTTCTCGGCTGTGTTCTCCCCCGACGCTCCCCACCCCCAGAGACTCCAAATTTTCCAGCTACAGCCAAGGAGGAGAAAGTGGGGACGCTTTTCATTTCAGCAGCCTGGGGTTGTGAGCGGTGGCAGCTATCTGGCTGACGTCACTGGTGACTCCTCAGACAGCCAGAGGACAGAGAGCCTCATGGGGCCTTGTAATAGAGTCCAGGACTGCTGGCCAGTCTTTGCCCCCTTTAACGCGTGGCTACGTAGGCAATGTTAAAAACCAAATAATGGTTCATTCTCCAGAGAGCCATCATTGAAATGGCAGAGTTTAAAAGAGAACAAAGTGCTACAAAAAAGTCAGGGATCTGTTCTGTAGGCCTGTCAGGTCTGTAAATATCTAGAATCTTGCTTACCAAGTACTGGTTTGATGTACGGCCCCAGGGAATGAGGGTTTTCTGTGTTCTTTTCTTTGTGGAAAGCCTGAGGAATGACTCGATAAAGCAGTTTATCAGCATCCACGCTGACTACGAGCCCCATGCGTATTACTATTACCTCCCTCTTACTGAGAGCTCGGTGTTGAGAGTTTGCTAGAACCATACTATATGCCTTGAGCGTGTTGCCTTGCTTTAATCTCAAAGTTGGGGCGGAAACGGAGGGGTAGGGAGTTAAAATAAGCTGCTCAAGGTCAGGCGGTGGTAAGTGACCAGCTGGGACTGGAATCCAGGGCTGTGTGACTCCAGAATCTGAGTTCGTCACACATCTTGCCTTGTGTGTCACCCGCTTTCATTCCATTCCTTTGGTTTTTGTGGTGTGTTGGGGGGAGGATATGAGGCTTATTAGTCTTATAAGAAAGAAGTAGAGGACTGCCTACCACATGGTGATGAGCAGGCCCATGGGTGGGATGTGGGAACAGTGGCGCTGGGGGTGAGGTGATAGGCAAGCGGGCTACTGTCTCCAAGAGAAGACAATGAAAAGAAACTGGCTTTCTCCTTCCAGCTTATAAATCATGGTGCCAATCTCAGCAATGTTGGTTGAGGGGTATTCTTTTCCAAGAGTACTGGAAGGATTCAGGATTCAATGCAGCTGTGAGGCAGGATTGTCTAGTGCATACGATACGAGACAGATTCAGCAGAGACGGAAAACTCTGAATGTCTCTTAGAAATGTCCCTCGTGGCTCTGACCCCTGCTGAGGAGTTTCCTAATACTCTGAAAGGGATCTCTGGCAATCTTGAGGCACACGATACACACGTTTGGACATGGCTGTGCTCCTCGTGGGGCCCTTGGTCCTGCTACAGCATTCAGATGGTGGTCACGCTTCTTATCACCCCTGCAGGCAAATCCCTGTGAAGGATGCTCGGGGACAAGATGAGAGGCTGTCCGTAGGGTGCTGACACCACTGGCCCTTGTGTGTGTGGTTTGTGATACTAATGTCAGACAAGACCTGGAAACAGAGTCAGTAGCTTATTTTCCTGTTATATGAAAAAAGCTATATTTTTCATGCCAGCAGACAGCAACAGACAAAAAGACTCTTTTTCTGTCTGAGAAGTTTATAAAAGTGTTCAAGGTGAGATACAAGGAAAACCAAAATGGAGTGACAATGTTAAATCTAAACATTTGGTTCCTTTTACTAAGAATACTAATTCCTATTATTAATTTCTTTTATTTTGGAGGTCTTTTTTTTTTATTCCTACTTCTTTCCTGTTTTTGACTTTTGATCCAGCATTAGTCATGTTTGACCCAGCATAATCTCATACCACCATTGCGTCAATGTTTCCCTATCTTCATCCTGCTTTGGGGGACAGGTATGGAAATAAATTTACCTTTAAAACACAATTATTTTGTAATTATCCCTTTTCACTAAAATGTCTGGCTAGAGCTACCTGGTCTGACTTACTTTTTTTTTTTTGATGTCTCCTGACTTGAAGACAGCCCCAATGACCAAGTCTAGATGGTAAGACAGAAGCATACACATCCATTGAAACCTTCAAAGTACCAGCCACAACATCAGCTGAGCCAGCTTCCCAGACTCTTTACTCTTGGTTAAATATTGGACACAATTTTAATTAATCATGTGACTAGATCTATTAGTGTCAATGATCCATTTTGATTGATAGTAGAGCTCCTTTCAAGCTAACAATGCCACAATATTTTGTGCCCATGATACGTATGCAGTGTTTCTCAAAAGATGTTCCTAGAAGAGCATTGCCCAGAGTGCTGATAAAAATGCAGATTCCTGGTCCCCACTCTAAGCCTACTTAGTAAGACCCTCTGGAGGTGGGCCCAGGGACACACATTTTTAAAATAAGCTCTGTAGGTGATTCTTGGATGTACTAAAATCGAAAACCACTGGTTTAGAGCTCAGGTAATTTGAGCAACACTTGTAGCTCTGCATGGTCAACATTAATGACTAGGGAAGGTTCAGAAGTCCTGAGAACTGGCATTCATCTATTTATTCATTCACTGAGCCTTTATCGCATACCTCTGATACTCAGTCTTGGACCGAGAGCCCAGATGGGTGTGGATTCTATAGAAGCCTCGTTTTCCTTGCCTTTGGGATGGAAACGTGGGTCTAAAATCGTGGCTCTCTTGGTTTTCTCAGACAGCAGGAGGCTAGAGCTCCCTGTGATAGGCCCGTTCCATCCTTGCTGCTCATTTGCTGCATCATTCTCCTCTCTGTGACACCGGTTGCCGAAATGTTGAGAAAAACTAAAGAAAGAAAGAGCTCTTAATATTTAAAACTTTGTTTTAAAAATGTTCGAGGGCACTGGTGAGCTTGAGGATGTGAAAGAATCAGTTTCCATTTATTTATACTACTTCCAAAACACATTTTTAGCAAGGTTTCCCTGGAAATTTTATTGTTGCCTTTTAAAATATTCAATAAAATCATCATGTGATTAAGATAAAAGAAACAGTGGTTCCTCAAACCTGCATGTGTATCGACACAATGGGGAGCTTGATAAAAGTGCATAGTCTCTCCCTACACACCCCCTCCTCACACACACACACACACACGCCACACACACACACGAACACATTCTACAGAAACCTGCATGTATATCGACACAATGGGGAGCTTGATAAAAGTGCATAGTCTCTCCCTACACACCCCTCCTCACACACACACACACGCCACACACACACACACACACACACACGCCACACACACACACACCACACACACACGCACACACACCACACACACACACGAACACACACACGAACACATTCTACAGAAACCTGCATGTATATCGACATAATGGGGAGCTTGATAAAAGTGCATAGTCTCTCCCTACACACCCCTCCTCACACACACACCACACACACACACACACCATACACACGCACGCACACACACACACGACACACACACACACACACACCACACACACATGCGAACACATTCTACAGAAACCTGCATGTATATCGACACAATGGGGAGCTTGATAAAAGTGCATAGTCTCTCCCTACATACCCCCTCCTCACACACACACACGCCACACACACACACCACACACACACACCACACACACACCCACACCCTCCTCACACACACACACACCACACACACACCACACACACACACACACCACACACACACACCACACACACACACACCACACACACACACACCACACACACACACACACACGCCACACACACACACACCACACACACACACGCCACATACACACGAACACATTCTACAGAAACCTGCATGTATATCGACATAATGGGGAGCTTGATAAAAATGCATAGTCTCTCCCTACACACCCCTCCTCACACACACACACACACACACACACACGCCACACACACACACGAACACATTCTACAGAAACCTGCATGTATATCAACATAATGGGGAGCTTGATAAAAATGCATAGTCTCTCCCTACACACCCCTCCTCACACACACACGCCACACACACACACACACACACCACACACACACGCACACACACCACACACACACACACACCGCACACACACACACACGTGAACACATTCTACAGAAACATGTTTTTCCCCCCACTGGTTACACTTTATATCCTTTCTAGAATGAGATAAAATGTTAGATAGATAGCCCATATTTTAATTAATCACCCCACTCTTGTTGTTCAAGGTGATGGAGTTCAATTCTTAGTTTCATAACGAATACATACCATGTTGATTTTTTCATGATTTCACCATTTCCTTAGGACAGATATCTAGAAATGAATACTTCATGTGGTAACTTCTCTGAAGTTGGCTCCGCTCTGCTTTGCCCACTCTCAATGCCAAAGTGAGACTATGTCCCTGAGAAAGCGTGGATATGTCTATGGGCTGGTCTCTGACCTCAAACCGTGGGGTCGTTAGGATAGAGGGGAGCTGCTATAACAAAGACACTCCACAGTACTGTGGTGTCAATCAGATGGAAATTTATTTCTCTCTCACTTTACTGCTCAGATTAAGAATGGTTCAGGGCCAGTAAGAAGACTCTGACATTCTTAACACATGGCTTCCATTTCTGGTTTCAGAGTGACACTCCATTCTCATTGTTTTATAGACAATGAGAAGGAGGAAATAATCTGGGGGAGCACCCACCAATTATCTTAAATGCAAGATCCAAAAGTGTCACACGCCATCTCAGATTGTATCCTTTTGGTGGGGAACCAGTCACTGGTTTCACGTAGCTGCAAGAAAAGATAGGAAATGAAGTAGTTACCTGGACATCCGTGTGCTCAGCTAAAATAGGGAGAAGAGGTTTGGAGACACAATTAGCAATCAGCCATACTTCCAACTGAGGTCTTAGAATCCAGAAGGGATTGTGTACTTGGTCCTTTATTCTATGATCCCAGTCTCGCTCAACTTTGAGCCTTTGAGATGTAAGCATTAGAAACATTAGAGTCAGATGGTGAAACCTTTACTAATCTGACAAAGAATCAAGGTTCACTACACTCCTAAATGTGGCATTTTTATAGAGTATGGACAGACTGGAGTTGCCACAGTGCAGATGTCATTGCTGCAGGTTCATTTGAACTCCACAGTGCATTTTTCCTCTCTCTTTCTCTCCCTCTCTCTTCTTCACTCTTTTCCTCTCATTCTCTACATTTCCATTCTGCTTCGGAACTCTCCTTTTTGCTACTGATAGGTACACAAGGAAAAAATTTAGGGCATCAGTGGAAAAAAAACAAATTCTAAAGTAGAATTTTCAACGAGACGCCCAACAATGGTCTATTCGCACAGCTGAAAGCTCTACTCACAAATCTCTTTCTCTTTTAGATTTGTGAGGAACAAGGGGTTATATTCTCTGCGTGGGATTTTGCTTCTGGGCTAGGGTTGACTGCAAGTTTATTGGAATGAGCACTACGTTTCGTTTTGTTTTTTACCATAAGGGACTTCTGCAAAGAGCCCCAGTGTTGCGAGGAAAATGGAGAGAGTTTGAAGAACAGTTCTTTCCCTTCATTCAAAATTAGGTTCAATCTGGAAACCACTGGTGATTTTTCAAGTCTTGTTTTGAATGAAATAAGCAGACATATTTGAATTAATTCACAGTGCAAGGTGACTCTTAGCACTGAGACTGAGTTAGTGCCTGATAGAAGGAACTCTGAGCCAGCAATCACAAAGCCCCTGTCCTAGCCTTGGCCTTGCCACAAACTCTTTGTAGGACTATGGGCAAGTCACCAACACTTCTGTGCCTTGTTCCCCCAGTTATATAAATTCAGAGACACTTACACTTCTGAAAGAAGAATAATTATAGATACTCTAGTGTGACTTTCTTACGATAACACAGGAAGACTGAGGTGCAGTGAACCCTTGTTGATCATCCTCTTCTCCATGAACCAGGTAGAGTAGACCATTCCCTTCTTGGAGATCCCTGGACCCTACACCCTAGCACTCTATACTATAAATCTCACAATACTGGCTGGCTTATATTTTATTTATGGGTCTGCTTTCCCATGGACTTCTTAAAAACAAAGCCCATTTCTTACCTATATATGTTGTCCCCGAAGTGCCTAGTACTATTGTTGGCTCATAGTAGGTGCTTGATGTTGGATAAATGAATGAAATAAAGGACATCCAAAGTCAGATTGCTGGAAGGGGGCTGGTTAGTGGCTGGTTAGGGCCAGGTCAATCTCATTTTTCTCAAACCAGTCTTTTTTTTTGGCGGTACACGGGCCTCTCACTGTTGTGGCCTCTCCCATTGTGGAGCACAGACTCCGGACGCGCAGGCTCAGTGGCTATGGCTCACGGGCCCAGCCGCTCTGCGGCATGTGGGATCTTCCCGGACCGGGGCACGAACCCGTGTCCCTTGCACCGGCAGGCGGACTCTCAACCACTGCGCCACCAGGGAAGCCCTCAAACCAGTCTTTTTCTTATTCAGCCTCTTAGTACCCTCAAGAATAAAAGTAAAATGTGATGTCAAGTGAAAGAAGTACTTGAGCGCTAGAGATCCTGGTACAGGATGTGAGTGATTTCCTCTGCTCAGGCTTGATCTACTGTTTAGTCTGTTGGTCCTTCATGACGATTTGTTCTTATACTTGAATTCCTCTGCTCAGGCTTGATCTACTGGTTAGTGTGTTAATGATGGTCTGTTCTTATACTTCTCTGTTCCTTTTTTCTCAAGAACCTTTGTTTGAAGTGGTTGGATAGAGGTACCTCAGGCCAAACCAAGGAAGAAGATATTCTGCTGAGGCCCAGGTCACTTTGCAGGAAATTTTAATGTCAAAATCTGAAGCCCACGGTATCCACTGTCTAAGATGAGGGCTAACTCTCCAAGATGAGGCTTGCAGGAGCTGCCCTAAGAAAGGCAGAGTGCCTCCTGCCTTTGGAATTGGGCACACGACTAAGAAGCCTATGCCTGGGGCTGTCACCCAGGTCTTCAGCTGACAGTGTTGGGCCTGTTTAAGAATGGGGTCCACGCTCTGGTCGTCAAAATAACTGCTCAGAGCAGGGAAGGACATAGCCCAGAGTCTCAGGAAGTCCTGAAAGGGGCTGCTTTTAGCACACAGAGGGTCTAAGACAACCAAAGCCACAGCAACAAACTGAGGAGGAAGGAAGGCAACTGGGGGTCACTGGGAGAAACGCTTCCTGCCATTGTCTGGCCACACGGGGTGGGTTGAAAATAAAAATAGGTGGAACTTGAAGACTGGTTGTGTGTATCTGGAGCCAGATCCATGCAGAGAATCCATTTGTGCTGTGTTTGGGGGCCATGGAGAAATGACCCAGGGCGTTTCAGCCCTGTGAATATGGGATACGGAGGTTGGAGACCCAAGGAGCGAGGCTGATAAGCCTCAGCCACGCTTTAAGCCTTCTAGAGAGGAGTTTCTCAGCCTATGGGTCCTCCCCAGAAATGTTTGATAGGACAAAGAACCATACAATACAAAACACTAGAGTCATATAACACTCAGGGCAAAGCACAGAGCAGCAACATACTGTTTCATAAATGCTAAACAAAGGTTGAAAGTCAGGTTTTCGAGCCTTCTTGGATTCTCACCTTGTTTCTTTAAGATTTGTTGATAGTCCAAAAAGGGCTATTTGGGGATCTTGTATTCTAGTCACTTTTTTTCTTCAGTTTTTTCTTTTTTGGCATTTTGTTTTAGTTTGTACTATGGAGAATATCAACTATGTACACAAAATTAACATAATAATCTAATGAACTTGTTGTACCCATCAACCACTTTCAACAGTTATCAACTCATGGCCTGTCTTGTTTCAACTGTATCCCCATCTACTTTTTCATTCCATATTATTTGGAAACAAATTACAGACATTATATAATTTCATCTAAAATATTTCATGTTGTATTTTTAAAACATAAGGATGCTTTCTGAAAAACATGACTATTGCATTATTATGCCTAAAAATATTAAAATTCTGTAAGGTCATCAGATATCCAGTAAGTGTTCAAAATTCCAACTCCTGACATCTAACCATGTCTTCCTCCTGGTTCCCCTCAGACCTACTGAATCCCCTGTCCAGAGAGAAAACCAAGGCAGACTTATCATACGAGGAAAGGAACTCTGATGCCCTGGTCCTTTTGTTTCCACATATAGTAATGTAACAAACACATGGTATGCCAGGAGCAGAGAGGGCGACCCCCAAATTGGAGGCAAGCACACTGGCAACATAAAGAGAAAGTAACTGACAAATCCCTAATTTGGAAGATACCCAGAGAGGCTGGGCCTGGAGCCAGGATCTTAACAAGTTTCCATTGTTATTGGCAGCCAACGAATTTAGAAGCAGACAGGGGACCTTCTTATCGTGGGGAATTTTGTTAGCTGAGGCTGTATGCATTTAAAAAGCATAATCAACCTGCAGTGAGCTAAGGGATTAAACATGATTTTTCTCAACTTGAATGACCCCTCTCCCTAAATTAAGCTGCCTATTTAGTGCCCTTAATAAATACATAGATAATTTAAACCATGTGGCAGCAAATTGAAAACATGGGCTTTTTGAACTATGTATTTTCTTTCTCATGTTGGAACATTTCCCTCGAGAAAATCTCAGGTCTCATGATTATGGAAAAGAAAGAACTGTATATCTTTCTGATTAAGTGTTTCATGATACACACATACACATTGATCAAGTTTTTTTTTCTTTTTTTCTTGGCTAAAGTGAAGCATATGCTTCTGAGAAAAGTGTTCCATTGACACTCCTCTGGCAGCTGCCTGGTATATTTGTCAACAAAACAAAATGTGAAAGGATTATATTTCTATAAAAGTAATTACATTTCAAAGCAGCTTGTTATTATATACCATGTGGCATTATATTGAACCAAGATGCTATTTTCTGCCTGATTGTTAGAAGTAATGATCTGTATTCACAAGTCAGTAAAATATTCAAATATGTATCTTCTCTTTTGCTTGATTGCGGAAAATAATACTCCCTGCTGGAATACCTGGAGGTTTGGACTGAACGATTTGACGTGCCAGTTTTCAGACATCTATATTCATCTACTGACTCAAAATACAGCCTACACACATGCAAACACAAAATATTTATTTTAACATTAGGAATCTTGATTTGGATCAAAAATAATGTGGCAAAGTTTTTTTTATAATTTCTGTATATGATTTTCCCTTTTCCTTGAATTAATGAGTCACATCAAAAAGTGTCTCAACTTTTAGAAGCTTTGTTACAATTTGCTTTGGCGTCTTTCATGTATGTCCAAAAAATGGTCCATAAACAGTTTTCCATGCTCATGGACCCATGGGACTCATCTGGTCTCCTCATCTTCTCTGTGGTCTAAGTACTTACCCACGCAGTTTTCACCACAAATTCTCTAGAGGTACAGTCTGCAGCTTCCATTCTGATTTCAAGCTTGTGACCCTCCCCATTATCAAGCAAAGAGTCTTAGACAAAATTGGACAATAGGACAAATCTTAAACTTCCAGTTTTGATCTGTACTGGCTTTCTCCTGCTACGAGTGAGGCAAGTGGAGGATCCTATCGGTAGACCAGTCTTGGCTTCTGCAGACACCAAGGCTATTTTAAAAAGAGGAGATTCAGCCACCTGAAAGCTGGGGAAGTACTCCTGTAGGCCAGTTTCATCTAGTTAAAACTTTTTGTTTTCTCTTGGAAGACGGACATCGAAAAACAAGTCTTCAAGGCCAGACTTTAGCAGGACAAGAAAGCCTAATTGTCTGGTAAAGCATGTAAGGAGACAAGAACGTGAGCCTTTTGAGCCCATTACATAGTAATAGGCCATGGAGCTAGCACCACCCACTCTTTGAATTAGTTCTCTGAGTGTCCACCGCCTGACTTCTTTGTGGCCGACTGTCTGATGTCGGTAATCAGTGGTATCATTTGAAGGAGCCAGTCTTTCAGACCCAAAGCATGAAAGTTTCTGAGGAAGCCTTTATACTGTATTAATTTGTAAATCTAAATATTGCATGCAGCTCTCGGTTCAACAATGCTCCTATTTTTCTAATAATGGACTGAAACTAATTGGATACAGGACACAGCTAGCTGGTAGGCAAGCTGAGATGTTTCAGTTAGCTTCTGAGACAATACATGGCAGAAGAAAGCAAAACTCCCTGGCCTATTTTCTTAACGATGTGATTAGTGCATATCTCTGCAAGAAAGCAGCTAAGAGATTGGCCTTAACAAATTATTTAGAGGTTATACTTAGAAATAAATAATTTTTATTTATTTTAGAAATCATCTGAAAAGTTCAAAAATAAAAAGACATGGGAGGGTTATAGATAGCTAGTATACGTTTTCATGTTTTTACCTCCTTACCAGGACTATAGAAAAGATAGATTTATTCAAAGCAAAATGACTGTTTATGATGACTTTCATATTGAATCTAGTACTACTTGTGTAATCAAAATGGAGATGCTTTTTCTTCTCATTTTCTCACATTGAACTCCTGGTATTTATAAAATGTATATAACACAGTGCTCTAACAAGTGGTAGGTACCTTTTGTGTTTAGACATAAACAAATCCTAGTAGAGGATGGTACAACAAGCCCAGTGAATTTATTTTATCTAGACTAGCCCTCTAAAGCATTGCTGTCCAGTATGGTACCCACTAGCCACCTGTACCTATTTATATTAAAATCTCAGTTGAAAACTCAGTTCTTGAGTTGCATTAGCTGTATTTCAAACTACCGTTTTAGACATTTCCGTCATTGCAGAAATTGCAGAAATTCCGTCTTTTAGCAAGTGCTGCTCTAAAGAATCCTGAATTCACTGGGTAATTATTCCAGCTGTCCACACTTGATCTCTGTGTATTTCTCAACTGGGAAATAGGAGGGTGACATTACATAGTCTTGAGGATCCTCCCATTTCTGAGCATCTCGTCCCAAGCTCTTTCTTGATACCTGGGGGGCAATTCTGCATGACAACTCTCAGAAAGGCCACAGTAAGAAAGAGAGCAGTGTTGTGGAGAAAATGTCTTGGAACCTACAGAACTTGGATTTAGTAACTCCCAGCACCATCAGTTGAAGCTACATAAGTCGGGAAATGTCACTCTATTACCTTGAGTCTCTTTACTCATCCATCAAATGACGGCACTGAGCTGAATGATGTCTAAGACGTGCTTTGCTCTAAAATTCTAACACATTACTGGCTTTTAAAAATATTCCTTGCTTATGAGGTCAAATCAACCAGATTTTGGTATTGTGTAGTCTATGCTATTTTCTTTGAAAACAGTCTGAATTCTCACAACACCCAATCAAGGACAGGGAAACATTACTGTTTTCCTTTCCCTGAAAGGTTTGCAGCAATGGAGTCCTCCCTGCACCCAACATTTGGAAGACGTGTGAAAAATGGCCACTCAAGCAGCTGTTTTCGATATAGAGATACTTGGTATCTGTGTGCAGGGTATCAGAATGATCAAGGTTTTTACTTTTCTTCCAAGAATTTGGGTGTCTTGCAGACTTACCATGTGAAAAATACTTAGTTTAGTATTTTAATTTGATCTTTAGCTAGTACACTATGGCCTTTACTTTTTAATATTATAAGCAATATAGAAAAAAAAGTTTTTTAGACATTTCATTTAGAGGGTTTGGCATAAATGTTTCCATCAGTGTGGTCTTTGTTCAACTGACACTAAATGATTAATTATGGAATTTTTCATGTGATGAGTTTATCTAGAACATTAGAAGACCAAAGCTAAAATTAAGGAGAAGGATCTATACATTTATTCAAACGATATTTATTGACCACTTTCTATATGGTAGGCACTATTCTAGAAACTTAGCACTCAGCAATAAATAAGAGAAGCACAGAGCTCTCTTCTAAAGGCGCTTTTGTTCTAGAGGGGAACCTCTGGTAGAGTTTCTAAAGCATATTCCATGGAACTAGATTTTCTGAGATGTTAACAGAGATTACACAGGCAAAGACTATCCTCAGGTAAGGTGAGGAAATTGTGTGCGAAACAAAATTAGAATTTTGTTTGTTTATTGCTGTGGGATTTCCAGAGTTTTTTCATTGCCAAGTACATTGTGAATTTTTGAGATTAGAATATAGTAGGGAGTATGAAATAAACTCCTTTGGTCACGGAACCCTTTTTCTCTCATAGAAATCTTCAAGAAATGATTAAAGCTCTGTTGAAAAGGAACAGCTTGGTAGAAAACCTTTATAGCTGAATGATTAGCTAAGTCATTAAGACAAAAACCTCTTACAGTCCTTAAATAGAGTCCAACTGATACTTTCAATTCACGTCTCTTCATGGTGGGGTTTAGACGTGGACACCATTCCAGGCATGTGAAATAGTTGGGCAGGCTACCGAACGCACAGCTGGTGCTTGGTCATCTTCAACAACCTAAAGATCCTGAGAAGGGTCATAGGGGATGATGGGGAGTTTGCTTTTTAAAGGTGTTTTTTGGTTTTTGGTTTTTTTTGGCCGTGCTGCGGCATGCAGAACTTCCCCAACCAGGGATCAAACCCGCGCCCCATGGCGTGGAAGCACGGAATCTTAGCCACTGGACCGCCAGGGAAGTCCCAGGAGTTTCCTTTTTAAATCAGAGCTGTAGCAACGCCACACCGACAGTGCAGGATACCCAAAGTCCTTGGGCTTTAGACTCAGAAGGACCGGCTTGGAATCCCAAATCTACCTTTTCTTTGCTGAGCAGCCTCAGATGAGTTGCTTACTTCTCTGAGCCTTTTGCCCTGCTTGTAAGAAAGAAGATATGACGGCCACTTCTCGGGCTCATTATGAGTCTCAGATGAGATCTTGTGTGAGCACAATTCATCATCTTGGCTCTGACCACAGAGCAGGCTACACTGGCAGGAGCCACCTGGTCATGCCCCTCATCCAAATGGGTATTTTGGCAAAGCAGGGAGCTGGGATCCACACTCTCTTATTATATACCTAAATGACAGAACATGGCCCTTGCCCGGCTTATAAAGAATTCTTGCTCCAGCCAAAACACTCAGCATCGAAGACTCAATAATAGATAAAAATCACATTCAGATTACAAAAAGTATGCTTACATTTCCAGTCACTGTTAAATATGGCATTGCTTATATGTCATTATGTCATTCTTTATTTTTAAAAAGGGGGAACGGGCTTCCGTGGTGGCACAGTGGTTGAGAGTCCGCCTGCCAATGCAGGGGACACGGGTTCGTGCCCCGGTCCGGGATAGATCCCACATGCCGCGGAGTGGCTGGGCCCGCGAGCCATGGCCGCTGAGCCTGCGCGTCTGGAGCCTGTGCTCTGCAACGGGAGAGGCCACAACAGTGAGAGGCCCGTGCACCGCAAAAAAAAAAAAAAAAGGGAGGGGGGAACATGCTTACTTTTGTATTTATTATGCCATTCTTTTTTTTTAAAAAAGGGGAAACATGCTTATTTTTGTATTAATTATGCTAGCAAGCTGACTCTTCTCAAATAGACCAGTGCAATGCAGAAAAGATTGCAGAAAAAAAATTTTTTTTTACCAAGATTGTCATTTGATTATTGGGAAAACTGGACTTTCCTTGAGTTATTCTGTGGAATTTACCATCTTCTAACTGCTATTACAATTCTTTGGTTAGCAGCCTCCCTCTTCCCAGTTGAGGGGCCAAGAAGAAACTGTTGAGTGAAATCCTCCATCCACCCCAAGTGGTCATGGCTGACATGCAGGGCGCTCTGGTAAAGAGATAGTTCTCCCCACCAAAAGCTTTGAGAAGGAAAAGAACAAAAGCAAGCTCTCTCCAAAACAGGCATTAGTGATGGTTGAAAGGTCTAAGGGGAGAGATTTGCTGACTTGACAAACCATGATTACTTTTTACAGCTCATGAAACTGTCTTCTTAAGAGACATGCTCTATGGCCTTAAGTTTATTGCCCTCACGATTTTAGAAATGTCATCTTTTGGAATCACAAGAAGCCTCAGTGAGAAAAGCCGAGATTAATAGCGTAGCTTTGCCCTGATGCTGAGCATCTTAGCATTTGTTGCCAAACAGAGAAGAAAATGGAGAACAAGTTTTCAGAAGCCCACAGGCTGGGGAGCTATGCTATCCCTTGGCACAGATAACCCCCAATCCCACTTTTTTCCTTAATAGTAAAGTTTGTTAGTCTCCTTTATTTTATAAACCGTTAGTAAACAGTCCAGGTTGAATCATGGATTTACTCCTTAATAGGTGGTGACCAGGAGCACATCACTTATTAACCTCTGTGAGTCTTGATTCCTTCTTGTGTTAAAAGAGGGTAGTAGCAGGCTTCTCTCTGAGTGTTGGGATAATCGACAGCTAAAGAGACCTGTTGAAATGTAAGTCACATAATGTCACTCATCTACTCAAAATCCTCCAAAGGCTGCCCATAACATTCCGAGTAAAAGCTAAAATCCTGACGGTGGCCCACAAGAAATACCCCACAGGATCTGCTGCCCCATCCTCCCCTCTGATCTCTTTCCCTAGTAAGCTCCCCTCTAGCCGTGCTGGCCTTCTTGTTATTGCTTACACAGGCTGGGCTCATGCCTGCCCCAGGGCTTTGGCATATACTGTTTCCCCTGCCTAGAGTGCTCTTCCCCAGATGTTGGCATGGCTTGGATCCTTAAATCTTAGTGTCTCTACTCAAATTATCTTCTTCTCAGAGATCCTATGGATCCTATTCAAAATTGTGAACTCTCTTCCTTCCCTGCCTCAATTTCTTTTCTCCTTTCCTACTTTATTTTAAGTGCTATGGATAGCACTTATTACCACTTAACATATATATTTTACGTATTTATTCTGTTTGTAACCTGCCTGTCTTCTCCTGAATGAAGCTTATGAGGCAGGGATTTCTAATTTGTTCACTGCTGTGTTTCAAGCCTGGAACAGTGTCTGACACATAGTAGACACTAAATAAATACGTGTTAGATAAATGCATATTAAATTATAACACCATGAAAGCACCTAGAACTGTGCCTTAAAAAAAAAAAAAGATGTGAAGAGATAGGGGGAGAAACATTGACTTGAACGTGCAGCATGTTCAAAATGTTACTCCACTATCTTGTAGCGAATGTTAAAAAACCAGCCCACAGATGACTTGAGAGTCACAAAGGAAACGCATGTTTAAAATAAATTTTTAAAAAGGAAAAAACAATTTTTATAGAAGAATGCCATGTAATGTTGAAGGAATGATAGAATTAAATACAGCCCCTAGTGAAATAACTGATTCCAGCATGGGTCATCGGTGGATGTTAAAACTAGGAGATGAGAGATGACTGGGGAAGTGGATAGTTAAGCGGGGCTAAAATATCAGCCCACAGATTTCTTGCTAGTCATATAGGTAGACATATTTTTTAAACCCAATTATTCTATCGCCTTCATTTGCTGTGTCAGAAGCCTCAGGAGATAAGAGCAGTGCAAGGAGGCGGGTGCTCCTACATGAACACTTCCACCCCCACTAGAGCCCCAAACCCAGGGCCCCAGAGCTTGTTCAGGACTAGGCCTGTAGCTCCTGGCATCATGGCCCAGAGTGTTCTACGTGGTGTGTGTGTAGCAGGCTGCAATCTTAGACCTTACCAATGGAGCTAACAAGCGAGTTATATTTACTAATGAAAACAGCTTTATACAGAACTTTATTTTCCCAGCTTACCCTATTTTTACTTCTCTTCCTTTCATTCCTAGATAATTTGATTCAAAGTCTACTTATGTTTACAAAAAAAAAAAAAAGAAGAAGCAACTAATGTCAGTGATCCCTTCTAGTCCCCATTGTTCCTTATCACTTTCATCTGATGGCAGATCAACAGTTTGGTGAGGAGAGAACTTCACCAGCCCCATCTGTCCACCCACCTTCTCTGTAAACTGTCACAGGGAGAGACTGGAGCATGAACTAACATTGCTGTCAGTTGTAAAACCATCCAGGGACTAGGTTTCCACAAAGAGGGAGAAGACAGAATTCAGTTGTCAATTCAGTTCCTCAGTTGACTCCTGAGGAAACTAGGAATGTGGCGCCTCTAATGGAGTCATCTGGCCTTAGGCATCCTGATGACTAAGCGCTCTGCCAGGAGGGCTCTCCCAGCCCAGTCTTTCTTTTCCTCTTCTCCTTTGTTCTGTTTATTCCTTTTGAAAGGAAAAGCAAAAATACCTTTCCATCCTCAGTGGAGAGTTTATCATGGGGAATAGACGTCAACAAGTCTTGAGAGTAGCTGGGCCCTAGACAGCATGAGGACTTGCTTGTAAGTGATACCATTTTAAAAACCAATATGAAACGTCACAGGAAAGCAGTATAACACCCAAGAGCACAGTGGAGAGAAGGGCCACTGGGCCCCAGGATGGAGGAACCTCACGAACCACATTCCTTTTTCTCAGCCCAACCTTAGGAATCCCCCCTCCTGGGTTTTGCAGCCTGGCTTTTGATTAGGAAGTTTACATGTGATTTAAAAAAGAATACAATTGCTCTATGGATTTGAGTATGCTGGCGTTACAGAAAACAGACCAAGTATGGAGTTGGTGTTTCTGATTGTCACAGCCAAAAGGCAGTTCTGTGGTGGTCCCGATAGATCCTCCCAGTTCATTTTCTTCTCTTGCTTTTTGAGAGTGGGCTTCCAGTTTTTATCTCCATGGACACCATACTTTAAAAGTTGATTTTAAGCATGCACTGTATTATAAGTAACTGTCTAGATAGCCTTAGGGTTTTCATTTAGCTTTATAAAATATCCCTATCTGATATTCCTCCTGGATGAATGGGTTGGGAAATACAGTTGGTGAGGTTCTGGAGGGCTAGTCTGAGCCCAGTGAGAGGTGGGGTGAAAGAATCTATCCCACGTTTCCTCTGATATTCCACAATCAGAGTCAAGACCCAGAATTAGGAGGCTTCAACAGGGCAGTCCCAGAGGATCAGCCCAGAATAGGCAGCTATGAGGTCAAAGCGTAAAGTGAACAGTCAGAGTGGAAGGACTAGCGGAGACCTGTAGAAATTTCCTAGGCCATGGGGTATTTTTCAGAGGTTTTAATGTAGTACCCATTGCCTCAAGCATAAATGGGTGAATATTGGAAGAATCTAAGGAAAACAGACATCTTCAGGCACCCAGTACAAATTTTGGGGACCTGCATCAGCCCAAGGGGGCATGCAAATGGACAATGCAACCCATACATGCCCAGAGAGCTCTGACCCACGAACTCTGCAGAACTGGCTCAGAATGAAGGACCTGGTCAATGACGGTCAGCTTCCTTATTTTTTGTCCTCCATTTACGACTCACGACCGATCAGAGAAAATCAAACATGTTCCCCAAACCCATCACATAATATGCCCTGCTTCTAGTTTGCCCAGCTCCAGGTTCCATAGCAACCTCCAGCCAGCATACCTGAAACCTTCTCTTTTTTCACTCTGAAGCTTTCCAACTCCTCTGCCTGCCTAGAGTCTCTGCCAAAGGCTAGTGATGAGGGCTGGCTCCCTCGACAACAAGCTGAATAAATAGCCAGTGTGTTCCCCTTTGAGTAGTTTTTGTTTATTTCCACAGATCTATAGTAGACATATGAAGATCCATTATTTAAACAAACATCCCAGAACCTGCAAATCTAATTAGCACTGCCCTTAGTTCTCCAGAGTAGTCTCTTTGAAGAATCAAGATCTTTCTAAATGATCGCATCATCACTCAAAGTGGTTTTGGCGCTCCTTTTTTCAGCGTTGAATTTGGAGCCAAGATAGGGTTATAGGGTTGTGTATGTGGAGGGGGCGCTCTCTTTCCATTTTATCATGGTTTCACAGTTTCATTCTCTCTCTCTCATACATACACACACATACCTCCCAGTACATCTCATTTCTGGCTTAGAATATGCCCTCTGCCATGTTAATGTTAATCTTACTCACCAGCCCTATCTCCAAAATGATTTTAAATCATTTCCCTAATTGACCCACTCCCCTACAAGAGTTTGTTATTTACCAAAATGATATTCCAGAGAGTGACTCAAGGTTTTGCCATCTATTTGACAGATTTGTCACAGACTCTTCCTGTCTTTGCATTTTGCAGTTCCCGCGGTCAAGTATTTAATACATTTTCCCTTGTCCCAAATCCTCCCTAAGTCCATTCTGCATGAGGTCCTTCCTCAGATGGGAGACACCACTGGCATGCAGACCAGAGTGTGGAGGGTAGATCTTCTCTCTCTCTGGCAAAGGAGATGGTGTGTTTTCATTCCCTAGATACATGCACAGGACAAGCTCTTTTGTGTCTGCTCTTGTCATGCCCTGGAAATGGTACATCAGCATCTGTAGGAGAGATCGGTTGGTTTTGGAGACTTGTAAAATTTGTGAACAAATGTAGATTGCAAGCAATCATTCGGGCTTCATTCTCCTTACGAATTCCTATGGTAAAATGGTACTTGTCCCTATACATCTCTATTTTTGTTCTCAAGGTTCAAACATCAGAATTCTGCCAAGTGGCTCTTTCAGTCTGGGTAGGCTTATAGTGATTCTGCCTCTTGTAAAGGAACTGAACAAAGCAGCCCCAGGTCAGCAATGTTCATTTCTTTGAAGTCTGGAGTGTACAGATACAAATGTTAGAGACATGCTGGAGTGTTTATGATGTACTCAGGCCATAGAGCTGAAAGCCCACTGAAGGACAATTGCTGGAAATGGTCTACAAACAATTCATAATAAGCATATTCAAAATGAGCACTTTGCTTTGAAATGATAAAATCACTGAATTGTTTGGAATGCCCACATTGATCCTTTGAAATTCTTCAGACATTCCTCCTGTGGAATGCTATGAGGTTGGGGATAACTGGAAGGATATTTCAGCAGTTTCATTCTAATTTTTCACCCTATACCAGCTGCTGGGGGTGGAGGGTGGGGAGGAAGTCTTCCCAATCCTTCTCTTCTCATTCCTATAGCTCAAGAAATTTCCTGTCCTCTTGGTCCTTCTAAAACGTTAATTACTACCCAGGGATACGTATATTGGCACTCCCATCCTGTCTGCACAAATGACCTTGGGGGCTGACAGGAAAACCAAGGGGACTCAGAGTCTGGTGGTTGCCTCTGTGCATATTATCGCCTCACTGGGACACCAAGGTAATGAGGAAAGGGCGCTTCTCCACCCATGTTTCCTGATTCAGGAATGGCAACCATTTTTCAGGATCCTAGGCAGCTCTAGGGAAGAGGTCATCCCCTTAGCCTGCTGCCTTTTGTCCCTCCCCTGCCCCTAACCTAGGATTAGACACCTCTCCTCAATTCCTCTCTAGCACCCTGTGCTGATCTCCATCATAATATGTCACCCTAATTGCTCATGTACACATTGGTCTCCCAAGAGACTGCACATTCCTTAGGCAAGACTACATCTTATACTTGCGTTACCTGCTGAATCAAATAAGTAATAGTGAGAAGTGACTCAAATCAGAACTCAGTGCTGAGCATCTCAGGCAATCAGGGAATAAAATGCATAAGTATAAATACATATATGTTTGAATGACATGGTTTCAGTCCTCTGGGAATTACTTGTAGAAGTAAGAAATAAATCTATGTAAAATAAATCACAGTGAAAGTATGCCATAAGACTACATGACCATTTCCAATTGACTTCTTGTGAGACCCAAAGCACTTAACAGATATAAAATCACTTAAAAACTTAAAACTTTTAGGCCATACATAATGTCATTAATATAATGTTGAAAAACCTCATCCTATTTCTCTCAGCGACAGAAGATTTCAGGCACTGAAACTCTAGCAGAAGAACCTTCTATTACTTCAGAAAGCCTAATATTTGGAAAAATATATAACTTGGCTAATGATATTAAGGCTATTTTGTCTGTGGGTTTGATCTTGTTCACTGCAACCTTTAATTCACTTGATTTCTCTGTGTATCATTTGGATTAGATCGAAAGCTTTCTTGCAGCTTTGAAATATTATAATTTATTTATTTGTATTTGCTTTATTTTTCTCATAGAGAGATAGATAGATAGATATACAGATATAATATATAACCAATATCATAACACGTCACTCAGAACAACTTCAGCATGCATTTCCTAGGAATAAGGGCAGTCTACTACATAATGACATTTTCTTTATCACAGCGAAGAAACATTAGCATGTATCATATAATATGCAAGCCCTATTTAAATTTACCAAAATTGACTTTCATATTTTCTTTCTCTGATGCAGGATCCAATCAAGATTCACATATTTTATCATAGTACAGTTCTCATTTCTCCTGCCTTTGCTTTTTTTTTTTTTTAATGACATATGTCTTTCTGAAGAGTTCAGGGAAATTGTCTTCCAGAATAGTCCACTGTCTTGTTTTATATACTTGTTTCTTCATGCTTGAATTCAGGTTAAACTATTTCATAAGAATACCATATAAGAATAATACATAAGTGATATTGTGCATAAGTGAAATGGTTTTCATTATTTTTAAGTATTTTTAATCATATGTAGTATAAAAGTATAGCAGAGGGCTTCCCTGGTGGCGCAGTGGTTGAGAGTCCGCCTGCCGATGCAGGAGACGCGGGTTCGTGCCCCCGTCCGGGAAGATCCCACATGCCGCGGAGCGGCTGGGCCTGTGAGCCATGGCCGCTGAGCCTGTGCGTCCGGAGCCTGTGCTCCGCAACGGGAGAGGCCACAACAGTGAGAGGCCCGCGTACCGCAAAAAAAAAAAAAAAAAAAAAAAGTATAGCAGAAAAATTATAAAATAGGAAAGAAAGGAAGCCACCAATCATCCCACTGTCCTAACTCATACAATAATATTTTGATGTATTTCCAAGCTTTTTCCTATTATTATTTTTAGAATAGTTTTAATCATACTGCAGATCTAACTTTGTAGTCTGGTTATTTTTGATATAACATCACATGATAAGCATTTTCACTGGAAATAATGGCAATAATACTAACAGTACTAACTACCATTTACTGAGTTTATTGAGCATTTATCCAACTGCAGACAGCACCAAACACTCTCTTTATACTATTTCTTTTAAAATTTATGACAACACTTTGAAGTAGATTTTTTTATTATATCCCCATTTTAGAGTTGAGGAAACTGAGACACCATTCCACAGCTGGTAAGGGGTAAAGAAGAGATTTGAACCCAAGTGTATGTGACTCCATTGCAACATCTGTCTCTAATCATTTTTACTGAATGTGCTTTGATTTGTTCATTTCATGTAAACACACTGGTAGACGTTATCAGCCTAGACCTGCCCTGATTTCAAGAATATTTCCCAAGCCCTGACTTTTTTGGCCACCTCCTTTGAATTATGAGCATAGCCCAGACTGACTTCAGAAACTAATGCTTCCTATTTTTCCCCCAAAGAACTTAATCTAAAATAAATCTGGTTTTCTAAAAGTCTATTTTCATTTATCAAGGAAGCAACGCAATTTGTATGTAAATGACAAGCCATCAAGGATAACGGGTAGGAGTGAGTGAACAAAATAAACCAAGTGAGACAACTTCTAGGTGGCCACCAATGGTGCATAGTCTGTGACAGCGTTCTGTCCCTGAACCCTGGAGGCCCCTCCTACAAGGGTATTGCCACTGACAGCAGCATGGCCGTGGGTCGTCTGTCTTCTCTTTGGCTCTACCAGAAGACTCTGGAATTTATTTTTTATTTATTTATTTAAATTGAACTTTTTATTTTGAGCTAATTGTAGAGTCACATGCAGTTGTAAGAAATTATACGGAGAGACCCTATGAAACCTTTACCCAGTTCTGCACAACGGTAACATCTTACAAAACTATAATGAAAGAACAGAACCAGGATACTGACTTTGATACAGTTAAGATAGAGAACATTTCCATCACCACAAGGACCTTCACGCTACCCTTTTACAGCCAGTCATTTCCTTCCCACCTCTGCCCCCTCAACCCCTGAGGGGCTCTGGAACTTAAGCTGCGCAAAATCATTGTTGTTAACTGCCTCTGATCTAAACACACCCCACTGATTAGAAACGTGTTCGATGTCAAAGCCCTGATAAACACAAATTCTAATACTTCTAAATGCACTTTAGTGTGGGTTAACTGCCTACATTTGTCTCATAGCCCACAGTGCCAGCTGGGGAAGAGTCAGCAGTAGCAGCAACCCTTGCCAGCTCAGCCTTTGGGAAGGCTCCGAGCACAGCAGGAAGGAGCTGAATGCATTTCAACTGCAGCCAAGTTAGTGGTTTAAGCTTCATAAACATGTCTTAAATGTTATGACTCTTATCTTCATGCCACGGCATTCCTACTCAAAGAATAGCTATTAAAAATAAAACACACAATTCAGCAAATAGTTCTAAGAACTTTGATTTTTAAAAAAAAGAGTTGATTAATCATTTTTGGTCGCTTATCTTTCTTTTGACCTTTTCCTCTAGATTCATCTCCATATCACAGTTAGGGTACTCAATCATTTACTAAAAGGATTAAGACAATATAAACTCCTTGTGATTAAAAATAAAAATGAAGTGAAATGGAATTCTCCATAGTTTTACCTGACACTGGGACTGGAAGTGGTGATGAGAACTTAGCAGGGTTTCTCTTATGATAATTTTCTTCAATACTTGGTATTGAGAATGAAGGGAAAAAAAAACAAGTTTCATGATTAACCCATGAAACTAGCTACACTTGATTAATGTCCCAACCCTAGGAAGTTATTGCATGATGCTGTTCGTAAAGAGTTTAAAGAGCTTCTGTATTACCCAGATGTGTCAGTTATCTATTGCCACGATGATGCTGTATAACAAACAAACACAAAATTTCAATGGCATAAAATAATAAGCATTTATAGCTCCTGCATTTGGAGTGGTTAACTAGACAGTTGGTTATGCTGATCTTAGCTGTGCATGTTCACATATCTGGGGGTCAGCTTGCTGTCAGATGATCTAGGCTGCTCTTGACTAAGATGACAGGAGCAATTTGGTTTTGCTTCACATCTCATTCTCTAACAAGTATATTCTCAAGGCAATAACAAAAACACAGTAAAGCAAGTCCCAAGGTGCAAAATCATTTCAAGTCTTTATGTCACATCTGCTAAATTCCATGGGGCAAAGTTAGTCAAATGTTTGAACATAGTTTCAAGGGTAGAGCAGGTTACTCTGTCCACAGTAGGAGGGCACTTCAAAGTTATGTGGCAAAGACATGGTTAAAGGGAGGGGTAAAAACTTCGATCCATAATTTCAATATACCATAGCAGGTAATTCTATGCCCTGTAGGGTTAAAGTCACTATGAGTGGTCTGCCAATAACTAATATCCAGTGCAGATTCAATCATGAGGCCAAACTGTACAAGAACAGTGTCTCTTGGGTGGCTGGTCTCATAATCCAAGGTGGAAGAAATGATTTGGGATCAAAAGATGGCCAGAAAGATTCAATTATTGTTAAGATGTCAATCCTTCTCAAACTGATCTGTAGATTCAGTGTAATCCCAATCTAAAATCCAGCAAGCTGTTTTTATAGAAATCACCAAGATAATGTTAAAATTTATATGAGAAAGCAAAGGAAACTGCAGTGAAAACAATTTTGAAAAAGAACAAGGTTGATTTCAAGACTTATATAAAGCTACAGTAATCAAGTATGTGTCTCAATGAAAGGATAGCATATAAACCAATGGGATAAAATTGAATCCAAAGCAGATGCACAAATACATGGCAACTTTATTCATAATTTTCAAAAACTAAAGAACGAAGGAAATTCAATAGAGTTTTTCAAGAGATTGTGCTACAATTTGGACATCCATATGTAAAATTATGTGCCATGACCCATACCTTGCAAAAATCATATATGCAAAAATCAGTTCAAAATGAAATATAGACCCACATGTAAAACCTAACAATATGAAATTTCTAGAGGAAAATATAGGAAAAATGTCTTTGCAACCATAGATAAGGCAAAGATTTCTCAGCTGTGAAACGAAATGATGAATTATGAAAGAAAAAAGATAAGCAGGACTTTGTCAAAATTAAAAACTCCTGCCCTTCGAAAGGCACTGTTAAGAAAAGGAAATGCATAAGCAAGCCACAGACTGGGGGAAAATATTTGCAAAGCAAATTTATTACAAAAGACTTGTATCCAGAATATATATTAAAAAATCCTCTGACAAATTAATAATAAAAAAAACAACCGAGCAAAAAATGGGAAAATATTTGGACGCTTCACCAAAGAATATATATGAATGGCAAAGGAATGAATGAAAAGATACTCAACATTATTAGTCGTTAGGGAAATACAAATTAAAACCTCAGTAAAATACCAACTTAATTCTATTTGACCACTAAAATTTAAAAACCAAGATCTAGAACTGATGAGAATATGGAGCAATTGGAACCCTCGTACAAAATGGTGCAGCCACTTTGGAAAACTGTTTGACAGTTCCTTGTAAAGTTAAATGTCACTTATATGACTGAGTATTGGGGTATTTACCCAAGATGAATGAAAATACATGCCCACACCAAAACCTGTATGTGAATGTTTATATCAACTGTGTTCATAATCTCCAAAAACCAGAAACAACCCAAATAACCACCACCTGGTGAATGGATAAACAAACTCTGGTACCTTGGTACAATGGAATAAAAAGGAAAGAACCTAGCGATTGAGAACATGGATATTCGAATGCACTATGCTAAGTGAAAAGAGTCAGACTTAAAAAGCTGCCTGCTCTATCATTCCACTTGAATAACATCCTGGAAAAAGAAAAACTATGGGGACAGAGGAGTGGTTGCCAGGAGCTAGGGCTGGGATGACAGGAGTGAACACAAAAGTACACAAGAGAACTTTGTGGGTGATGGAAATGTTCTGTATCTTGATTGTGGTGGTGCTTACACAACTGTATGTGTTTTTCAGAATTCATAAAACTGTACACCAGAAAAGAGTGAATTTTACTATATGTAAATTATACATCAAAAAACCTGACTTAAAAAAAGAGGGAGCTAGGAAAGCAAAATACAGAACCATTTACATCATAAATCAGTAGGTGAGTGGTTGAAGCCTCAGATATGACCACCAAGATGGGCTCATCTCTTCTTAGTCTTTTTGGTCAAGAACTATTGTCAGAAGAGACATTTGGAACCAAAAGCTTTAAAACTTGCAGTACTCCTTGACCCACCTTCATTTCTAGGAATTTATCCTAAGGAAAAACTCAAATGATTTTCCTCAAAGAGAATTATTGGCCACAAAGTTCAAAATTCCAAAAAATTGGAAAAAAAACTTAATGCCAACCAAAGACTGCTGACAGTGGAAGGACTGAGGGTGGAAATATTAAATAAGCTTGGTGCATCCATTCAGTGGAACACTGTCTGGCTATAAAAGAATATTTAATGCTCTGGAAACATGATCTCCATATACTAAGTTTAAAAAAATCAGATAACAAAAGAGTATTTATTTTTGTGCCAGCACCATACTGTCTTGATTACTATAGCTTTGTAATATATACAAAAATAAACAAATGGGAGGTAATTAAACTTCAGAGCTTTTGCACAGCAAAGGAAACCATAAACAAGACGAAAAGACAGCCCTCAGAATGGGAGAAGATATTTGCAAATGAAACAGTGGACAAAGGATTAATCTCCAAAATATACAGACGGCTCATGGAGCTCAATATCGAAAACTCAAACAACTCAATTAAAAAATGGGCGGAAAACCTAAATAGACATTTCACCAAAGAAGACATACAGATGGCCAAGAGGCACATGAAAAGATGCTCAACATCACTAATTATTAGAGAAATGCAAGTCAAAACTACAGTGAGGCATCACCTCACACCAGTCAGAATGGCCATCATCAAAAAATCTAGAAACAATAAATGCTGGAAAAGGTGTGGTGAAAAGGGAACCCTCCTGCACTGTTGGTGGGAATGTAAATTGTTATAACCACTATGGAGAATAGTATGGAGGTTCCTTAAAAAACTAAAAATAGAACTACCATATGACCCAGCAATCCCACTACTGGGCATATACCCTGAGAAAACCATAGTTCAAAAAGAGACATGTACCACAATGTTCACTGCAGCTCTGTTTACAATAGCCAGGACATGGAAGCAGCCTAAATGTCCATCAACAGACGAATGGATAAAGAAGATGTGGCACAGATATACAATGGAATATTACTCAGCCATTAAAAGAAATGAAAATGAGTTATTTGTAGTGAGGTGGATGGACCTAGAGACTGTCATACAGAGTGAAGTAAGTCAGAAAGAGAAAAACAAATACCGTATGCTAACACATATATATGGAATCTAAAAAACAAATTGGTACTGATGAACCTAGTGACAGGACAAGAATAAAGACATAGACATAAAGAGTGGACTTGAGGGGGCTTCCCTGGTGGCGCAGTGGTTGAGAGTCCGCCTGCCGATGCAGGGGACACGGGTTTGTGGGATCTTGCCCCGGTCCGGGAAGATCCCACATGCCACGGAGCGGCTAGGCCCGTGAGCCATGGCCACTGAGCCTGCGCGTCCGGAGCCTGTGCTCCGCAACAGGAGAGGCCACAACAGTGAAAGGCCCGCGTACCAAAAAAAAAAAAAAAAAGAATGGACTTGAGGACACGGGGCGGGGGTGGGGAGGGGGAAGCTGGGGCGAAGTGAGAGTAGCATTGACATACGTACGCTACCAAATGTAAATAGATAGTGGAAAGCAACAGCATGGCACAGGGAGATCAGCTCAGTGCTGTGACCACCTAGAGACGTGGATAGGGAGGGTGGGAAGGAGGCTCAGGAGGGAGGTGATATGGGGATATATGTATTCATATGAATGATTCACTTTGTTGTACAACCGAAACTACAGTACTGTGAAGCAGTCATACTCCAATAACGATCTATTTTTAAAAAAGAGTATTTATGGCGTGATCCCTCTTTTGAAATGTGTGGTGAGAGAGACAGATACAAAGACTGGAAGGGTGAGTATGCCCAAATGCTAACGATTTTTGCCTCTTGGTGGTGGAATGGTGAATAATTATTTTCCTACATTTTCTGTCTCTTCTGATGAATACATATTTCTTTCATACTAAGAAACAAAATAACCTCATGTTTTTTTTAAAGGCATTTGTAGATTATTAAGCTAAAGAGTGAGCCCCATCACACTTGGTCCTCATGGATGTCCTAAAATTTGTATAGTTTTCATTGAGTCCAAACAGTTAAAAAGCTGAACCCAAAGTGTCAGTTGAGCTCCTAAGAGGAAGGAGGCATTTGACCTTTTAAGAATCTTGGAACCCTGCCATATATCTGCTCCGGTCCGACATAGAATGTGAAGCCCTACTGAGAGAGAACCAGGTGCAGAGAGGTGTGTTCATGAACCAAAAAGACTTCAGTAGCGGCTGATAAACTAGATTTTTGGGTTTTTTTTTTTAACATCTTTATTGGAGTATCGTCGCTTTACAATGTTGTGTTAGTTTCTGCTGTATAGCAAAGTGAATCAGCTATATGTATACATATATCCCCATATCCCCTCCCTCTTGCATCTCCCTCCCACCCTCCCTATCCCACCCCTCTAGGGGGTCACAGAGCACTAAGCTGATCTCCCTGTGCTATGCAGCTGCTTCCCACTAGCTATCTGTTTTACATTTGGTAGTGTATATATGTCCATGCCACTCTCTCACTTCATCCCAGCTTCCCCTTCCCCCTCCCCGTGTCCTCAAGTCCATTCCTTATGTCTGCGTCTTTATTCCTGTCCTGCCCCTAAGTTCATCAGAACCATTTTTTTTTTTAGATTCCATATATGTGTGTGAGCATACGGTATTTGAAAAACCCAGTACTGAGTTGTTATGGAAGTGTTACGTTTGTGAGCAAGACCTGTGTAACCATAGACAAGAGTGCCTCCTCTCTGGGTTTTATCTGGAAGATGAAAGAGTTGGTCTAGGAAGTCTTTAAGAATCTACCCTTTTCCAGTTTTCTGGGATTTTGGGGGGTGGGTGGCTGAACCTAGACCGGGATGAATTTCACTATTCCTTATCCATTTGCATAAAATTGATGGGCTTTGAAGCCTATGTTTTGACTAAAGGAGGAGGGAGATTATTCCTGTTTTTAAATTTTCTATGATGGGAAGGAGAAACTGCGTGAAAGGAAAGAGCAAGTTATTTATTCCCCCAGGATCCCTTGTATTCAGTTGATGACTCTGTTGAGAGAAAGGTTGAGGCTAGAAAATGACTGAGGTTTCCTCATGAGAGGCTTTGAGATCCTTGGTCTTCAGTGCACAGCGGCGCCACTGTGGGATCCATGTGACAAAGAGCAGCGCTGGGCAGAGAGACACTTCCCCCACCCTCCAGGGAACCAGCACTCCTCCAGCTCCGTGAGGACCAGTAGATTTGGGATCTTGCAGAGACAGCAGCCCAGTATGAATATTAGTATATTCTGGATGGTCCCATCGACAAAGCCAACAGTTTCATTGCATCTGAGGCTGTACAAGCTGTGGACTTGAGCAAGGGGCTGCTAGAGCGAAAGGGAGAGATACTAGCAGAAGGTGTGTGGTTAGTGTCCTTGTCAGGCCCATGAGAACACATGAGGCACTGTTCGAAGACTTCTAGAATCAGGGAAGATTTGTTCTCATTTGAAAATGTTAAGTGCTGAGGATGCCTGTGGTGCTGTTCTCAACAACAGAGAAGGGTGAGGGAGCTGGGGTGCTGATCCACCAACTCCCATCTGTTATTGGGAGAGAGAAGGCTGTTAACTCCCTAGCACTTCCAGCTTGCCACGGGTACATAGGGGACAGAAAGAACTGGGTGTCAGAGAAAACCTTCAGGCCAGAATCACAAGTGCTGGCAGTTGGAAGTTGATCCAGCATGCGCAGACGTGGGAGAGGCTGTGGAGCCAGGGCAGCAGTCTGCTACAATGTGGAGGAAGGATATCTGAATAGCAATTAATAGCTAACATTGATTGACTGACTAATGTGAACCAGGGTCTTCTATATGCACTTTATGTACATTATCTCAGGTATTTCTCACAACATTTCTATAAGTAAGGTCAACCTGCTACTATCCTCATTTTCCAAATGGAGAAACTGAGACTCAGAGATGTTAAGTAACTTTCCCAAGGTCTCTCAGCTAGTTATTGGAGATGCTGAGATTCAAAATCAAGCACTCTTCCCCTTTCCAGAACATGGAGGATTACAGTACAATTGATAGGACAGCATAGAGGCAACTAAACAAAGCAGAAAACCACACAGCGTGCACTTGGTGGTAGGTACTGGTGTCCCATATGTCCAAGTCCTCATGAGGACTCACAGCAGCAGAGAAGAACTACCTAGAATTAGGTCTCCAGCAGGCGTGAGAAGCTATAATTCACATTCTCTCTGGCTTTTTATAACCTCCTCCTCCACATCCCATTCTTACCTTATCGAAGTTATTGAAAGTTTCTAACTACATGTTTACCCCAGGACATTACTGAGGGTTAATTATGAGATTGAACAAATCAAATGTCAATTTCTCATGTGTAGTATCACTCAGCAGGCTTATGTTTCAAATATGCCTGAAGTTATTCCTGCAAAGGGGAAAAAGAGGGAACTGAGGATAAATCTCCTGAAGCAAAGAAGGCTTATAGAGGACACAGTAGGAACTGCAAATACAAATGTCTCAGGGGCCAGTCCAGCATCATAAAATGAGGAAAGCAGCCTCAGTGCAAGACAATAGGGAATAGTGAGGACTGTGGTGAACAGGCAAGCACATTCCCTGTCTAAAAAAAGCAGCACTACTCAAGCTACTCATCTCAGTCAATTATTACCATTTGGGAATGTGGGCTCATTGCTTCCAGAGCATCCAAAGGAAGCTTCAGGGAGTTGAAAATATGGATTTTTATAGGTAATTTTCCAAGTTTTAAATATCAGTACCTAATTTCTAATTATTTAAAATTACTATGTGGGCTAATTTATGACCTTTGCCTTAACATTTGTAAGACTGGTTGCCACTGGAAGTGGGATTCTGCTTGGGTGTGACCCTGAGTGCTAGAAATAGGACGAATGAGTGGAAATTACATAGAAACAGGCCTTGGTCCAAAAGAAGAAAACATTTTCTTATTCAGATAGAAAAAAGATGTAATTCAAAGATAGAATAGCCAGCTCTAAAGGAGTGAGCTGCTCATTTCCAGTGTCAATTGGATGGTCTCCCTGCCAGAACAGAGTAAAGGAGATCCAGGCATCAGATGGATGAGATGTTAGACTTTCTATCTCCCTTCCAATCCTGAGCTTCTTTGAATCAAAACCACTGTTTCCTTCCTTAAAGTTGCAATTCAAGCTGGATTAGACAGAGTGAGTCTTTTGGTTTTACTTACTGTGTCATACATAGCACACATGTGTGTCTCTTCTACTAATGTAGGATGTTATTGGGATGTCTTTTCCAAAGGAAAATGTTTCTAAGGCTATTTATTACAATTTATACTTCCTATCCCATGAGCTTGCCTTGCCCTGAGTTGGCCTATGTTTCCTCAAACCCACCCAGCAAGGCTCAACTTGGCTTAGCTGTGTCTCTGCTGGTATTATTTTTTTGTGGAAATAAATGCACACAGACTCTGATAATTTACATATGTTCAGAAGTAGCCATAAGGAGAAACCAACACTTTCCTATATATATAAAAATTGCTATAAATCTGGGGTCTGGAAATGAGTAATTTCTCTTCCTCTGAACACATATATTTGCCACCATTGGTGTTTTCTGCACTCTTGAAAGCATTAACTATAACAATACAACACTGAAACGTGAACATTTAAGCAAAAATAATTTGGCCAGTTAAACCAGATACATCAGTTAATTCAATGACAAAAAGAAGTCAAATGCTTACTTAGCTTTGGCCTCACATGAAGGCATTCAAAACACCATTGTCTTTTATTTTTGACAGCTGCGTCTGGTCCTCATCTATCCATCTAACACTTTCAGTAGATCTTGACTTCGGTATGAAACTTGCCCAAATCTTCAGATCTACAAAGGACAGATTTTAACCATTATTCTGAAAATGGTTTCCCTTACATAAGTAAATGAAGAAGAATTAAAAAAAAAAAAAAAAGGGAAGACTGTTTTACATTAAACTGCTTATTTTAGCCATGAAGATAAGCCCAAGCTATTCTCAGATGCTGAAATATTCTGGTTTGGAACATCTTTACTGCTTGGTTCTTGGCCTAGAGCCTCATCATGCTATAGAATTTATTTGAATGTTCTGTTTTTCAAATTGTTTGTTTGCAAAGTCTAATCTGGTGTGTGGAACTAGTATTATCATTAAGGATCTTTTACGTTCAAGGCTTATGCCTGGCATTTAACATGCAGTGTCTCATTTAATCCTCACAATGACCCAGTGGTTGTGAGCACTGTTACTCACATGAGAAAGTAGGGTCAAGGGGTATAAGGATCTGACCTACTACAAGGGGCTCAGTTCAGCCAGCTCCAAGGTTCATACATTTTCCTCAGTATCACAGAAAAATGATGGGGGAAAGGAGAAGAGAAACCCATCGTAAATTTAGGTAATCCAAAGTTAAAATTCATTTCTGAAATCATTTCTGAAACTATCTCCTTGAGTCATAATTCAGTTGCACGTTAAATTAAACTGGAGGGAGACCTGAGTACAGATATCTGTTGATTAACCTTAAAGTAAATCTGTGAGATAGAAAGTCACTAAAGTCCTTGTATAACAGACTGCACTTGCTTCTGGCTTTGACTTTCAACTGTTAGATTGATGATTAGCAAGTAACATAGGGGTCACGTGCCCCCCTCAGCCTTGAGTAAACTTGGGGAGTTTTCTTTCCCTTGATTTACACAACTTGTGTATGTCCTCTCTGGTACACCTACAGTGCTCAAAACCTGCCCACCCTAAGATCGATATCCTCATTCTGTACTTATTTTCTCCTTGAAGTTTAAACAGTATGTGGAATCAACATTTCCTTTTTTTCTTAGGGCTTTCCACTAAGGAGTTATAGTGAGAGCTGCATTCAGTTCAACCTTCTTTCCCCATTTCTTTCTCTTCCCTGGTTTAGTGTGTTGAAAAAATCTTTTCATATCAGCATTTATGCAGCATCTAATTTTTTTTCACTCTTATCCAAAGGCACATTTGGATTTACTTTTTCACTTGAACAGTTGGTGTTCACTGGCAGGCAGCAACAAGAACAAAATTTATAGCATCAAATGGAAGCTGAACTTGCATGCTGGCTCTGCACCGGAGCACTTTGTGTTTGCCATTTCCTAATTGTGAAAACAATATGTCCAAGGTTTTGCAGTCATCAGCATTCTAACATAACGATTTCCATCTGGTCAAAGGAAGAAATTCAGAACCTCTATCTCCTTGAATTTAATTCCACTCTAATGCAAAGGTAACTGGCTTAGAAGAATGTGGGAAGACAGGAGAAATTCAGATGAAGTATGTTCTGAAAAGTGTCTGTAACATCCACTTATCCATGGAATAATTTTCCTGAAGAACACACGGGTAGGGAGAGAATTTGCCACGATCTTCTTAATGGGAGCAGCTCTAGCTGGAGCAAGATGACAGGATGACTTGGAGGTGAGAGAGCATAGAGAAGGCAGGATGATTTGTGGGGTATTTCAACTGGAGGTAATAAGGAGTCAGAGATCCATAGCGACGAAGCAGTTGGAGAATAATACCGAGGCAATCAAGGCCAACAACATGGTAATCAGAAGCGGTTTAACATCCCATCTCATCCCATCTGGCATTAAGAATTTGGCACCGGTGGTTGAAATATGAACCTCGTGATGGCCCTCACACTCTTCCAGTGACCTCCCTCACTCATTAGTGTGGAGCTGAAGCCGAAAGAAATGTAGCATAATATTTCAAATGCTTGGTTTGCATTTTTCCACATTCATTGATTCAACAAATATTTATTAGTCACTACATTGTGTGTCAGGAATGGCGTTAGGTGCCGAGGTTATGGATCACAGGCAGCTCTTGGCTGTCCGTTATAGATAATTAAATGAGAGACATAAAATACACATAGAATGGTCATACTGTGAGGTGTTTCAGCTGAAACAACCCACAAGAAAAACTTTTCTACCTATTAATCTTTTTCTTTATACTTTATATTCATCTTTTTCTTCCTGAAAGGAGTATGGAAAGGAAATAGGATTCCAGAAATTATCCTACAGTTACCCTTTATTCTATAGAATAAGCACGTTCTTGGCAGGAAGAGGATTCTATCCACGATCTCCCAATTCCTAAACAGCAGCAGCATTGCAAACCGTCAACCTCCAGAGTGGAGGCCGTAGCCTAGCACATTCAATGAATAGGTGTCTGCTGGCCAAACAGAGGAAGCTTGAATAGGTTGTTAAAGTCTGTGAAATCATGGCTCCAAAATGATCCTTGAGGGCAGCGGCATATGGGACAGACCCTGTGAGGTAGTTGCCTGCTTCCCTCCCAGATACACATCAGTCTGCAGATGGGAAACAACCCAGGTTCTGCCCAGCATATGGCCTTTAATACTGGCAGTAGGGTCCCATGGGTCCTACCCCCTCCACCCGCAAACAGAACTGCCAGTCTGTCCCCTGCTTCCCTCATCCCCATGTTCTGTTGGAAATTCAAGCTGTGCAATCCCAAAACTAAGAGAGGAGAGGGTCAACTACGGTACTTACTGAAGCTACAGAGCCCCAGTCCAATCCATTCTTGCAGAGACTCCTGTAGGAAGAGATGGGAGTGAACGCTTACCTGTGAGCCATCCCTCATCCGGAACCACCAGACTCTAACTCCTGTCTCCTGTTGCTACTTCTTCTACCTTGGGTACCACCAAGCCCAAAGTCTAGGGCTAGAAGCCTTGTCTCATCCACACTAACTCATGCCTCGGGCAACCTTGTTTTTTTTTTTCTGACTTGTCTCTCTCCTCATCCTGGCAGTGAATCCTCTCTGGGATCTCATCTCCCTCTCCTGTTACCCTTCTTTATTAGAGCAATTCCAGTCTATCCAACGTGTTTCAAGAACATTAAACTTGAGAGGGAAGGCAACTCTGCTGATATGTATTGATACGTGTAACAGGATATAAAAACAAGACTTTTCTGTTGTCTCAGTGTTAGCTGAGGCCCTAGAGATAAGAACAAATGTTGTTAAGTACCCATGTATTCTAAAGAGATGTAACTTGTTTTGGGGTGACCAAAAATTGGCCCAGGAACCCTTAGCCCTTCCCTCAATCTCAGGTATATATATAAGGGGAGACCTATCAATTGATGAGGAAAGCAAGGATTTCATCAGAGACAATTTTTAGGCTGCTGAAATATTTCCTCTCCCCTTGCCAGTGTTTCCCTCTCACCTTAAGCAAGTGAGAGGGGGCTTCAGAAACCCCCTTGCAGAATGGACCTGTGTAGAGTGTATTCGTTTCCTATTGCTGCCGTAACAAATTACCACAAATTTAACAGCTTAAAACAACACATTCACTGCCTCACAGTTCTGTAGGTGAGAAGTCCAGTGGGCTCAGCTGGTTTCTCTGCTTTGTGCTGAAATTCAGGAGGCTCTAGGGGAGAATCTGTTTCCAGGCTCATTCAGGCTGTTGGCCGAACTCAGTTCCATTCGGCTGTTGGACTGAGGTCCCTGTTTCCTTGCTGGTTGTCAGCTGGGGACTGCCCTTGGCTCCCAGGGCCTCTCTCTGGTTCTTGCACAAGGGCCCCTACATCTCAGAGCCAGCCAGAGCACGTGGAATCCTTTCATGCTGCCATATCTCTCTGACTTCAGCCAGGAGATGTTCTCTGCTTTTAAAGGCTCACGTAATAATACTGAGCTCCTCTGATAACCCAGGATAATCGCCTCATCTTTTAGTTCATAACCTTAATCACATCTGCAAAATCCCTGTTGCCATGTAGTGTAAACTATTCACAGGTTTCAGGGATTAGGGTGTGGACATCTCTGGGGGGACATTATTCAGCCTACTACATAGTGAGTGGGACCTGAAAAAGTCAGAGGATGAGAAGCTAAACAGAGCAGCCCATGGCAGCTGAGTGAGAAAGCGGGCAATGATGGAATCAATTGTACTTCCACTGATGATACAGCTTGTTTCCTGTGAGGACTCCAGGGAAGGCATCTGGACTTGGTTCGCCTTGAACGGTGCTTCACAGGTACGCAGAAGAATGAAGTTAGAGGTGGACTACAGGAAGCCAGGGGCTAAGGGGAAGTAATAGCAGCCAGTTGGAGGAGACACCTGTGCTGGGAAACCACAGTGGGAGCTCCCCAGTGCCCAGGGGAGGTATTTCTGAGGAATGCTAAAGGTGTCTCATGAGAGAAAACCTCAGCCTTCAGATAACGCCACACCCAGATAACTCTCTCGAATGACAACCTTGCCATTCCTTCCCACTGCTGTTCCAATGCTGGAGGATCCAAAGGCAGCGAATGAATCAAGAGGAGTAGGAAACCAAGGTGGGGGGAGAGGTGAGCCTACCCACGCCACCACTTCATCCATGCTGGTCTCCTGAGGCAGGGCTGAGCTGGAGGAGGGAGGAAACTTCAAACTGAGTGAGCAATTGAAGCTTCTGAATTAGACCGAACTGGAACTTCAGCATCTCAAAACACAAAGTATTTGTTAATACCTGAGAGCGACATACAAGTTATGGATCTGCCTAGGATCCCAAAATGGGAAAACAATGTCATCAGTCAGTTGTAACAAAGAATAATGTTGCTTTCTGCTTGCTCTTGTTTAACAGACCAGTTACATAAATTACCCAGCCCTTCTCTAGCAACCTCTAAGATCTGATTACCAAAACTATCTCAGGGAAAGGACCACGCATCTCCATTAACAGGAACTCAGACCCTTGTTGAGTTAAAATGTTTGGTTACACTTTAATGATTTCAGTTGCAAAGCCAGAATACTGAATTTTTATGTGATATATTATTTATGTGAAATAATGCCTTGTTGCTACTGTATTAAACAAAAATTCTCTGAGAACTGACATTTAAAGAACATTTTAACTAGTCAAGAAGGGCTGACATTGTTTGATCTGTGATCCTTGGGCTACTTTTTTGTGGCATCATGGAACAAGCATTCTAGACTAATTGTTCTAGAATTGGGTCTTCTGCTAACTATATACACATAGGCAGATCATTTCACCTCTGTGAGCTTCAGTGTAAATTGGTTAACAGGAATGTCTGGCCTGCGCATCTCATGGTATTATAGGGAGAATCAAGTGTCATAATGGTCATGAAAACATATTTCTAAATTTTAATCTCTCTATATATAAAGGTGTTATTAGTAATTGAGGATTTCTATATATTCCATAATGGGTAATACATTTTTAAAGAAATCTAAGATTGTTTAATGGACTATTAATAGTCCATTGTGTAATAGTCTATGCTTAATGGACTATTTCTGAAAGGACACGTAAAAACCTGGTAACAGTAGTTGCCTTCAGGTATAGACTTGAGTGGTGGGGAATAGAGACTTATTTTTCACTCTATTCCTTTTTGTACATTTTGAATTAATACCATATGTATACATTATGCATTCAAACAAATAAAATTTAACAATAATTTGAGATACTTAAGAAAGAAGATATATGTTTATTCTTAATAATAAACTGAGTATAATCTAATCTTTCTGTAAAAGGACTTTTTAGGGTCTGTAATGCTTCAGGATCAAATGAGATGATTTAGTTAATGCAACCAGCACAGAACTTGGCACATAGTAGGTGTTCAGAAAGTGGTAGTGCCCTTTCTCTTGAGCTCATCCTTATGACTATCAACCTCTGGTGAATTAGCTATACACGAGGCCGTAGCTGGTGGGGTGCTGGGTATTAGAAAGTTTATTGGATTTTACTAGGATGTTGGACACACATGGTAAGTAGGAATGTCAGAAAGTGTTGATGAATCATCTGGAAAACTAGTGGGCAAAGGTGAGTGAAGCCAGAAACAACCAGAGAGGGCAAGGAACAAACAGATCTAGAGAAAGGCAACTTCACTCATTATATCATGTAACCTGCTTTTCAGTTGCTGATGTTTCCAGAATACTAAGTGTATTTTGCAAATTAGAGTTATTCTAATCTTCATGGTATTAAATGGTCATTAAATAACAAATAGCTTGAAATCTCATTAGACTGTGGAATTTTTTTTCAAATTTATTATTTCTCCTCATTTTATGATTAGGAGCAGTGAGTCCATAAATCAAAACACTTTATGGGCAGCTGTAACACCTAGCCCTAATGCCAAGACTGAGATTCTGATAGCAGAGCTATTAAAAATGAAGACTCCTGAAAGACTGCAATTCCTGCTAACAGGAATGCCCAAAGCAGCCAGACACTATGCCTCCCTTTTTGTTTTAATGTAGCTGCATCGATTCTGCTATCCTGTTACAAAGCAACAACCCAGAATGACCTAAGGTAGCAGGCAAAAGGAAAACAAAACAAAATTCAGAAAAGCTATCCCGTATAGAAATCACCACTGATGTTAAGGCATTACTGATACTGCTGAGGTGACTGGGACAACTTAGAATCTTACTGCTCAGAGTGTGGTTCCCAAACAGCACCATCAGCATCACTGAGGAGCTTGTTCCCAGTGCGGACTCTCAGGCCCTCCCCCTGGACCTTCCAAATCAGGATCTCTTGTTTCACAAGATCCCCAGGTGATTTCTATGAATGTGAAAATTTGAGAAGCCCGGATTTGAGTGTATCAATGTGTTTTAGGTGAAAAAGATCCTAACTGAAAGGCAGTATTCATTTTATCTCAGTAAGGAGAAATAGTCAACTTTGGATTGTTCCATGAGAATAAATAATTAGTAAATAAATTCAGCCAAAAATATAACATGGAGTCACTTTCCAAGGAAAGGCTTTGGGACAGTGGAATCATCTGGGGACCATGGGAATTGAAAGAAGGAAATAGACAGGAAAAGGTGGAGGCTATAAGTCTTGGCAAATGATTGAATGTAGAGTCCAGTCTCTCCAAACTGGTGACTAAGAGAATGTGGAGGCTTTTCACTGAAGAAGACAATCAACTAACTAGTGAGATACCAATCAGACAAAGCCCCCATTTATAACCAAGGACATTTAAAACCTAGGACATTTTCTTTACCATATTGTCTGTTCTTTGAATCAGTGATTCTGTTTGACACCAAGCATTGCTTTTACTGCCCCCACCATGGATGCTTGATTTAAAAGACTTCATCTTTCACTCTCCATTTGTTAAGTAAGGATATTTTCCCCACTTTTATTCATAAAAGTGCTATTGACCAGTCTGAGATAATGTGTGTTCCCACTAGGGTTGCTATAATTTCAGCAAAAGCAAAAAAACTTAATAACTTAATTGGTGTATAAACTTTCCCATATATGGTTTTGATTGGAAAATAACTCAAGAGTTTACTGAAAGTGTGACTGTGAATAAGAATCTACTGCACACCTGAGTGAAAGTTCCCGGGCTGTAGGGGAAGGAGAAAAATGGAGGACAACAGTGGGAGCAAAATTAAAAGTTTTACTGTCTCTGTCATGAGCGCTTCCCATTAAAGAATTCAGTTAAAGGAAACAGGCATGAGCATATATACTTGGGAATGCTCAGAGCCGTCCCACTTGTCAACAAACCAAGGAAACAATAGACATCAGCCACCAACTGGTGACTCTTTATTTTGACTCTTGGTAATAATAAATTAATGGGAAAAAAATTCTGAAATATCACTTCCAATGTGGAAGACCCGCATCATTCTAATTGTAGGGGACCAAGCTATAATCTATTACAATGATTCATTTCTCTTGGAAAGTCCCTGTATAATAAGCCAGACTATTAGGACACTAGCCAGCTTTATGTTAAATTTTTGGTGGTTTAAGGAATTTGTTATAACAGATGACATTTCTGATAGTGGAAATTTGCCTGCATGTAGCCAAAGTCTTGACCTCTTAAATAAATTTTCAGTTGGCAGAAGACGGGATTTTCAGTAAGGTTTTCAATTAACAAAAAGTTAAGACACGTTTTCTTAATGGAGTAACTTTTAAAGGTGTGCTAACTAGATAAAAGAGAGTTCCATGTGGGTAAGTTTAGAGAATAACATAGCAGCTGATATGTGTGGGTGATTATTTGGGTCTCAGCTTGAACAAACAGAACAACTTTTAAAATCTCCATTCTGTGTGCAAGGCTAGGTGAAGTCATCTCAGATTTGAGTCATGCTTGTGGGTTTCCATGTGTTACAAGGACCAGGCGAATATGCTACCATGGTTCAATATTAATAGGAGTTAATATGCGGTTTATTTAGCAAGTTAGAACTGTTTCACATTAGACAGGACTTTACAGCAGTTTTATAAGAAGAATGGAATGATGTGAACACAGTCACTTGAATTAGAATATCTTTTATATTCTCTGTGTTCCCACGGAGCTGATCACAAACCTAGAGAAGCATGCTAGAACAAGCAGACCAGAAAATTAAATTCTTCTCATTTTCGCTTTGTGAAGTAGGCACAATTCAAAGTGTTATAGCCTCAAATATCTTTCTGTGCATTTTCTGTTTTATTTTCTTCCTTTCCTTCTTTATAAGTCAGCCAGACTTTGTAAGGTCATTAAAAATGGGACTTTGGCAAACTTGATGATGAAATCAGGAAAAAATTGGGCTGGAAAGATCCTTTGAGTGAGTCAGATCTAGTGCTTTGTCTCCTGGCACCTGACATCTCAGGACTGTGGGAATCAAATGTGATGATGTGTGTGAGAGCACCACTAAAACACAGCAGGCAAGCATGTATAAACATATACATCATTATTTTTATGAATATGGCACCAGACTGTCTCAGATTATTAGAAAGTTTTGTTGTTTAAAATAAATTCTATTTCCATATCCACCCTAAACGTATCTATCTACCTCTAATCATATAGGACCATTCCCTCATTCATTCCTTAACAGAGAAGAAGAACTGGTCACAGTCCTCTCTATATAGTGAAACCTACTTAATCTGACAAAAGGAATTTTTTTAAACGAAGAAAAGTAACTCCCTAAAAAAGAAAAAAAAAGCTAGAAAAAAATGAGCAAACAACTGCATGAACCAGGATAGGGAAGCCTTTTCTAAGTAACATTATACCAAAGGCAGGAAAGTTAAAAAAACAGATTCATAGATCAGTTGTATATAAATTTTGCACATTTGCATGTTAAAGACCACCATAGGAGAAAACAAAACTCAAGTTATAAACTGGGAAAATAATAATATTTGTAACTCATATGGACAGAAAAAAAATTAGGTTATTTATTTGCTACATTTATTGCTATTGTTATATTTGCTGTATTTATTGCTATATTTATTTGTTACTACCAAAATATCACTAAAATGAAATTAAAAGAATAAAAATAATACAAAATTACAAAGAGAATGAAAGAAGAGCCAATAGCAGCCAAGGGATAGCGACAAATTTTTGAAAGATGGAGAGCAGACAGAAAAATCAGCAGAGCCGAACAGTCTGAGCGCCAAGTACCTGCAAAGGAAATGCCTGCCAAAGAAGTGAAATGTGAGCCAGTCTCGGCAGAGCAACACTAGGAGGTTCAGGGATGGGAAGTACCAACTAGTGTGGAAGGCAGGGGACTTCCCTGGTGGTCCAGTGCTTAAGAATCCACCTTCCAATGCCGGGGGCACGGGTTCGATCCCTGATCAGGGAACTAAGATCCCACGTGTTCTGAGGTGCGGCCAAAGGATTAAAAAGTGTGGAAAGGAGAATAATTTACAAGAAAAATGGAGTATCCAGTAGTATGGTCACTGTTTTCAAAACCACAAGAAAAGAAATGCAAATTTAAAAAGAGATCAGGACTTCACTGGTGGTCCAGTGGTTGAGTCTGCATTTCCACTGCAGAAGGTGCGGGTTTGATCCCTGGTCAGGGGACTAGAATTCCGCATGCCACATGCCCCCCGCCCCCGCAAAAAAAAAAAGAGATCAATACCGGATGGAAAAGGCTTAAAATACACTAGTCAGCATTATATCCCTGATACTCTTCTGGGTCTCCCAGAGAAAGTAACAGGTAAAACAGAGTCCCACTGCAGGAATGCAGACCCTCACTACAGGGAGATCAGCAGGTGACTGGGAAAGGTTAGCAGGACCTAAGACTTTCTTTTTCTTTCACTCTTGGTTTCCGTGAGTTTTCCCTCAGCAGCAAAGCATATCACTTGTCCTCTACTGTGTGACAATGTGGAATGTGTCCCAGACCCTGACACCCAATGGGATGAGCCAGACAGGACTGACCTGGCACAACAATGGAGACCCAAAATGATAGTAATGCAGGGTACGGTATGAGTGAGTTTATTCAAGAGGACTCTTTAATGAAAGATAAAAAAAGAAGATAGAACTTATACCTGAGTGGGAGGAGACAGAAAACAAACAAATATTGTTTATGTCAGGTGGTTACAGCTGCTAGTTAAAGAAATAAACAGGGGTTCCTATTTTCTGTGCTGTGGTCATGGAAGGCCTCTTCCTTCAAGTAGAAGAGACCTGAGGAGGTGGGGAGCTTACCCCTCAGTTTTCCGAGAGAAGAACAGTCCAGGCAGAAGGAATAGCAGGTGCAAAGACTCTGAGCAGGGAGAGTGCTTGGCTTGTCCAAGAACGATAAGTAGGCCCTGGTCACTGGAGCCACAAGATGTGGGAAAGAGTGGTAGGAAATAAAGTCAGAGAAGCGGCCAAGGTCATGTGCATCCTTGTAGACCATGATAAAGACTTTGGTTTTTATTCTGAGTGAGACCAGAAACATTCAGTATTCTGAGGAGGAAAGTGGTGGAATCTGACTTGTATTTGACAAGGATTACTGACTCCTGTGTGGGACATGAATTTGGGGGAGAAAGAACAAAAGTAGGGAGACCAGTTTGGAGACTACTGACACAATCCAGGCAAAATACCATGGTAAGGGGTATAAAGTGGTGAAGGAGGTGAAAGAGGTAAGAAGTGGTCAGATTCTGGATACATTGGGCCAATAGGACATGAAGATGAATTGGATGTGATGTGGGAGAGAAAGAAAAGATATTTACAAGGTATGGGGCTTGAACAACTGGAAGGATGGAGCTGCCACATATTCAAATAGGAAGACTGTGGGAGGAGTGTCTGTGTTGTTGCAGGATGCAGAATCAAGAGTTGGACCTTGGTCTTACTGAGTTTGAGATGCCTATCAGACCTCTGAGAAGAGCTGCTGGTAGTCAGTCTGGAATTCAGAAGATGGGTCAGGACTAGACAAATCAATTTGCTCAGCAGCAGCCAAAGGCTGCTTATTTTGAGCCATGGCACTGGATGAGCTCACGCGAGAGTGAGGGTAAATTCAAGGTCTGTACTAGTGGGCACTGAAGCACTTAGAGTTCCTACATGTTAGGAATATAAGGAGGATGTAACTGAGAAGACTGGAAAGGACCAGTCAGTAGAATCAAGAGTGAAGGTAGATCCAGCCAGGGAAGGAAAACCAAGAGAGAATGGTGTTCCAAAGGCAACATTTTTTTTAAAAAGGTGTTTTGAGATGGAGGGAGTGAGCAATTATGCCAAGAGCTGCTGATTGCCCAGGTAAGATGAGGACCAGGGCTTGAGCACTGGATTGGGCAAATGAAGAGCAGGTTTAGTGCAGTGGTGGAGAAGGAAGCCTGTTCACAGTGGGTTCAAGAAAAATAGGAAGGGAAGAAGTAGAAATAGCAAGTAAAGACAACCGTTTGGAGTTTTGCTGAAAAGAAAATTTTAAATTTACAAACAGCACTCATATCTACAACAGGGGTAGTCTGGACTGACTGCATGTACAGTATATAAGCTTCAGTCTTGTTAACACAATTCCCAGCGCCCCCATTGGCAATGACTTTGAGTCTCTGCCTGGTGCCAGCAGTGGCCTACCCTGCCTCCAGTGCCTCTAAGTATGAAGTGTGTGCAAAGGGAAGCAGCCCGGGGAGGAGGGAATCTGGGTCCCAGCCATAGCTAGCGAGCCACACGGTCTTGGGCAAGTCACACACTATCTCACTAGGCTGTGATTTCCTCTCCTGTCTCTTTTTGCTCTAATGTGCTTTGATTCAGAGGGATGTGCACTGTGTACTAGTTTGCCAGATTCTAGGGAGGGTGAGAGGCTGTACATTACTTCCAATCCAAGGTTTGGTTCTTCCCTCCTTTAGCCAGCAAAGGTCCTGTGGGATGTGGAGAGATGGTCATTGGAGGCAGGGAGTTGCGGCCCTGAGGCTGGACCTCAGCCCCAAGCCCAGGCTGTGACTGCTCCAAACCCAAGGTTTTTAAGTGCAAAGAGGTTAGCCTTCCATGCAACTCAGAGTAAAAAGTCAGCCTCTATAGCATAATTTAGCATTTTTGTAAGTTTAAAAACAGAAGCCCTCGCACCTAGAGCCGGTGCTGCACAGCAGAGAAGCCACCACAATGAGAAGCCCACACACCGCAACGAAGAGTAGTAGCTCCCGCTCGCCACAACTAGAGAAAGCCCGCGCACAGCAACGAAGACCCAACACAGCCATAACTAAATACATAAATAAGTAAATTTATTTAAAAAAAAACAAAAACAGGTGCTAGTAAATTTAACAAAGAGAAGGAAGGGACGCCAGCAGTGAATCAGAAGCTCTGCTCAGGTCTACTCAGACCTGCTGGTTCAGCAGCTGGAACTGATCTGACTAGATTGAGCTGAACAGTTTGACTCACTTTTTATATTTATTTTTATGTTTTTTCTGTACTACATCGAGTGGTAGATTTTTTTTTTTTTTTAATTTCACCAAGTCAAACTATTTTACCAGTTTGGCATGTAGCCTATGAATATTAGCAAGTAACACCAATCATTACGGTCTTTGTCTAGACTTCTTAGTTTTGGATGGTTTGGGTTGGAAATGCATTCTTTTTCTCATTTATTTATCATATATTTTCTAAGCATTTTCTAAACATCAAGTATGTGGTAAGCATGACATTAGGCCCTGAGGATACAAAGATCAAGAGTGTGTGTTCCCTGACTACAAGAGGCCCATTATCTTATAGGAGAAGGAACCAAAAAGTGTGGTCAACAAGCAGCCTGATAGCCAATGTGCTTCTCACTCCTGTCCTGTGGCCTGGGATTAGGTGACATGGTCCTGCTGGCCTCCTAGGTGCTTTTAAACTTGTGAGGTCCCAACCCGGCTCACCCTCCCCAACTCAGCACTCGTTTTTTTTGCCTCCTTTTACCATTCCCCTGGGCAAAGTTCCCAACCCTTTCCCTACTCTCCTAACACCGCCACCCACCTTCTCCGAAGACAATCCACCTCTCCAACAGCTTTTCCTGAATCTATGTGGGAATCAGCCAGCATCGTTCTCAGCACTCTCCCCCTCCCTCTTTGTATATAGCAAAGGCTTCCATTTAACTAGAAAGACATGTTTTTTTACTTAAATTTCCCTTGCAAATATAAATTAAGGGTAAAAATTGCATTTTCAAATCACAAAAGTTTTTGCCAAAATCCGAAATGTTTGAAAAAATAGATCAAGAGGCTTTCTTAAAGCATCAGGTTTTCCCATCTGTGGTTAGATTTGTGGATCACATATGAGGCCCTTTCATGTGTGGATGTCATCATTCCAAGAGCCTTCTGGCTGGGTCTTTTATTTCTCCAGGCAGGGGTAGTGCGCCATGGGGGTGGGCTGAGTACCTGTGAGTCTAAGCAGTAGTTCCTAGTGAGGGCTGTGACCTTGAACATGTTCGCTAACTCCCTGGGTCTCAGTAAATGAGGATGACCCCAGCTTAGCCCATAACTGAGCCTGGAGATTTCATGTCTCAAGGCATACTGAGATTCTTGGATGAAACATGGACTCCCCAATTAATCTTTTTTTATCAGTAATAGGGAGGAGAGATGGGAGGTTGAATTATCTATATCCTTAATTTTATAGGCAAGTTCAAACACTGAGCTATGTTTTGTAAGACAATGTTTTCAGCACTGTACATTTTGAACATCTGCTGGAGATGCCCAACAATGTGGGGCAAAGTTTATAGCTGGTAATGGAATGAAGACCTTCCTCTCCTGAGCTATAGAATGAAGGGCTATGTCCTCTAAGGGCAAGGGATTGGTATTATTGCTATGCTGCAGCCTATAACCTTATGAGTTCTGTGGTATTTTTTGTCCTTAATATGTGCTAAGTGTTATCTGAAGGAGAGTAAGTTGTGTGTGTATGTGTGAGCTCTACCTTGGGGTCAAGTTAGACTTTGAACTCAGTGTCAGAGCTGGCCCTGGTCCACTCTGTTCGAGGACCAGGGTTCTTCTCCCAGCTTTGAGACTTCTTAAAATGTAATGTGCTTATAAACCACTTGGGAATCTTGTTAACATGAACATTCTCTTTCTGTAGGTCTGTTGTGGGACCTGAGATTCTGCATTTCTAACAAGCGCCCAGGTGAGATGGATGCTGTCTGGCCTGGGACCACACTTCAAGAGCAAGCCTTCAAAATGCACCTGAGGCTGCAGCTATTGGTGGCTCACAGGACCATACCACCAGCCTTTAAGCAACCGTGGCCACAGGTACACTTCTCAGGAGATGGGAAGAAGGTAGTCCTTGGGTAGGAAAGGAATCACATTAGCCTGGGCTTTGGGAAAAAGAAAAAAGAAAAACAGGAAAATGCAGCTTTTTCCAATTACAGATAAGAAACTAGTTATTTTAAAGAGAAATGAGAAATGTAATAGACTAAAATCGCAGTTCCCTATGTAAATTCTAGGAAATATTGGTCCTATGGGATGTTAACAGGAGTTGTGTGCAAAAGCAGCTTCTATGCTCAAATGAGTTCTAGAATCTAGAATGTAAACACCGGGTTAAACAAAGTTTAATAGGTTTTCTTACTGCAGAACTTTTCAGAGGCTTTTATAAGTAAATGTGCCTTGTAGGTCTCCAAGAAGGACATAAAGCATGCAACATTCTCCAAAAGTATTTTCCAAGGAAACCCCTAATTTTTTTCAGGGAGGCTAATAGCACTAAATCTCCATGGAATGCTCTTTGGGAAAGGGTAGCATAAGCACGTGCCCAGAGTCAAGTGCATCGACGGTCTCACTTCTTCCTTCACCTGCACTAGAGGTTACAAAACGGAAAAGTGGTTGTTTTCTCAGAGCCATTTGCTGATAACTTAGCCATTTTTTAGTACGCTCATGGATCCACAAACATCTTACCGTTATTTTTTTTTTTTTTTAACAAATGTCACATAGTTTTTACAAGAGCCAGGGCTGAAATGTAAATATCATGACATCTGTTCATCTCCACATTATATCAAGACTGAAAGGTATTCTATCCCCACTGTTTCCTCTCATTGCTAATAGAAGGGTGGAGGGTGGGAGTAGAAGATAGGTAAGAAGAAGAGTATTTAAAACGGTAAGAGGAGGGCATCGATTTCATTGCATATCGTCTGTAATTAGGGAAGCCTAGAAGGCTTGATTGGGTTAAACAGGTTTGAGTAAGCTTTAGAATTTCTCTTTGACATTCAAGAGTTTGTCTGGGTGGATAGCAGGAAAATATGGATAATTAGACATGGAGGTCGATGCCTCCTCCAGATTTTGCTGAGAGGTCTGCATCCTGGTGAGTATTTAGTTGCCCATAAAAGTCAAGACACTTTCTGAAAGTGAAGCAGGCAACTGGAATTTCTGTATTTCTGTTGCAAGCAGGCAGGAGAAGCATTTCACATGGTTATAGCCACAAACCAGTATGCAGAGAGGGCATCCAGTTCACTGAATGGCTGCATCCTCAACCAAAATTCTCTTAATAATCTTTGGGGAAAATTCGATCCAAGGGATGGAGCAAATGAAGTGGGGTGTGTGTGTGTGTGTGTGTGTGTGTGTGTGTGTGTGTGTGTGTGTGTGTGTGTATCTGAAGTGGTAGGTGGCTGGGATTGGAGATGAGTATATTTATGAATTAAATAAAATAATAAATACTGTACTTAAAAATAGTAAAAGTGGAAAATCATCCCTCCCGAGTGATAGCATTTTCCTCCCCACTGGGGAGGTGTTGGACATATCAGAGCTGGCAGGGTAGGGCCTGCATTGTTGGAGTTGCTAAGGCGACGGCCTCACTGGCCAGAGATCAAGCCCAGGCAAGCTCACAGTTCAGCGTCTTATGAGCTCTTTCTTATTCTAAAATATTGCAGTGATAATTGCTAAGGATCATAAACAGACGAAAGGAAGGTTATCTGTGCTTGTCTTTTCTTCCTACTTAGCACCTTTCTTCACATAATGCCCTTTCCCTAATTGTCTGCACAACTAAACACAAGTTACTCCAAGTACAAAGCCAATGTCCATTTTCCAGAATTAAGAAAAAAAAAAGGTTTGCCAACTTGAACATATAAACCTTTAGGCATCTAAGTGAAATAGTTAAAAATCTACTTACAATATTTAACTTATTAATTTCCACATATGTGTATGAATTGCATAAAACTGAAAAGAAAATTATATTCACTCAATTTGGAAATATTGCTCCACTCTGACATTTCATGAAGCAGTGTGATTCAAATGTGTCATGTGTATCTTGGCTGTCGTGAGTTTGCCATCATTAGAAATCCTGTTTGATCTTTTAACAGTTTTCCCAAACACGCTATCTTCTCTGACACCCAAGTTTGACAACACAGTCATTTTAAAATCCAGATGTGATGCTATCACATGAAATTTTATCCCATACCATAAGTACCCATTTCCACAATATTAGGACAGACTTTTCTTTCTGTAATTCATCATTTATGGGTTAGTGATCTCTGTGATGTGACCACTTACTGTATTGCCTTTTAAAACAACATGTCTGCAGTGACATACAATACTTGAAAGGATGAAGTTGACCACCTAAAGGAAAGATGATTACACCCTGTTAAATGTCTCTGACTCGTTTTTATTAATTTCAACTTAATTCTATTAGATGACCTAACAAAATGGTTTTAGTAACAACAATAGCTGACACTTCCTGAGCCCTTAGCATTTGCCAGGCGTTGTTTAACCAAGTTATGCACAGTAACTTATGTAAGGGTCTCAGAGGGTGGAAGATGAGGTTTCCTGAGCAGATACAGCTGTGGACCAAGTGAAAGTGTCACCCATTCTGAGTGTGGAAAGCATCACCCACAAATCATACAGAATGGTTTCCACTTATATGTGCATTACTGCTGTTTAATCACCTGGTTACCAAACACACACACACACACACACACACACACACACACACAGAAAATGGCCACCCTCTCCTTTCCCCACAGGGAAATACGAAGACAAGATCTTAACAGCATGCCTTGTTTTAGTTTAGTGGTTCTCAACCATGTCTGCACATTAGAATCATCTGAGAAGCTTTTAAAAAACACTGATGATGCCCAGGCTTCACCCCAAAACAAATAAAGCAGAATCTCTGGGATGGAGTCAGAGCATCAGAAGTCTTTAAAGCACCACAGCTGATTCTAATTTATAGCCAGATAGAGAACCAAAGTTTTAAATTAATAAACATAAACCGAAGGCCCTCATATCTCTACCTAGATAAAGAAAATAGTCTCATATCTCTGTCTAGGAAGTTGGGAAGTACTCACTATACTCTCTCAGTATTCTGAAGATTTTCAACAGTTCTGCGTTATATGAATGCCTGGTTGCACTTTGTTTCCCTTTCTGTGCTTCCATCCTTCCTTGGCCCCATCCTTTAAAATACCCACCTCACCTGTGCACTTAGAACATACCAAGTTCTCCTGGACTAATAGCGCCACCCAGAGACTGGTACAGGGAATTTATCTCCCCACCAGCTCCTTCCCACTCACCAGGGGGTACACTCCCAATTCAACTCTATACCCTGCTTGCCTACACTCACACACACAGATCTTCCAGTCTTCAGTTGATAACACTAGAGACATTCTCCTTCTGATATAACAACTTTGCTTCCACATTATTATTCTAATAAAGCCCACATAACAAAGTAATAATAACTTCCTTTTTGACCTTATATCATACATTGTACTAGGCATTATACATAGCTATCATTTATGCCTGACAACAAACCTAAGAAAGACTCATTTTGCAGATAAGGACTCTAAAGTTTGGAGAGAAAAAGTAACCTGCTCAAGATCACCCAGGTAGCAAGTAGTGGATCTGGGGATCAAATTCTGATATATCTGACTGGAAGTTCTGAACTTGACCATTACCATAAGCTCCAGCTTCACTGACATGTAACTTGTACAACTGCACAGGGTCCTGTGCTCAGAGGACATCATGCTCAGTTTAGTGCTCTCCATCACTGTCTTGAAATTCTTATTAATTTCTGAACAAGGAACCCCACATTTTCATTTTGCACTGGGCCCCACAAATTAGGTAGCCAGTCCTATTCCCCAGGCTATGTCGAAAATTAATAAAGGCCAGTCACTCCATCTCCTTTGGTAACCAAAACATACTCAAAACATGGCCAATTTAGGGGGAAAAAATAACATTTAAAACAAATCTGTGAACTTGAAGATAGATCAAAATTACCCAATCTAAAGAACAGAGGGGGAAAAGATAAAAGAAGAGGAAGGAGAAGATGAAGAACAACAGAACAACAGCAACAATGTCTCAGGGACCTGTGGTCCAAATCAAAAGTTCCAGCATATATGTCACTGGAATTCCATAAGGATAGAAAAGAATGGGATAAAACAATTATTTGAAGAAACAATGTGCAAAAATTCTAAACTTTGGTGAAAGATACACATTTACAAATAAAAGAAGTTCAATAAACTCCAGCCAGGATTAACATAAAGAATATTACACCTCTGTCTACATGAGATAAGCTTTACATCTAAAGACACAAGTAGACTGAAAGTAAGTGGATAGGAAAATATATTCCATGCAAACAGTAAACCTAAGAAAGCTGGAGTAGCTATGCTAATAGCTGATGAAGTAGATTTCAAGACAAAGAGTTACCAAAGTAAAAAGGGATGTTTCATAATGATAAAATATCCAATTCATTGGTAAGATTTTTAGATATAAGTGTGTGTATGTGTCCAATAACAGAGCTTCAAAATACATGGAACAAATAATGACAGAATTCAAAGGAAAAAGAGACAATCCCACAATAATAGTTGGAGGTTTAACACCCCTTCCCCAGACATTGATAGACCAATTAGACAAAATAGTTCAGTAAAGACATAAAAGATATGGATAACATTATCAACCACCTTAACCTAATTGATATCTATAGAGCACATCATTTAAAATAGAATAGACATTTCTTTTAAGAGCACATGTTCACCAAGAGAGACCATCTGCTTGGCCATAAAGCAGGTCTCAACAAGTTAAACATTTAAAAATCATGCAGAGTATATTCTTTGATTACTAGAATTAAAATTAGAAATCAATAACAATGAGATATCAAGAAAACCCCCAAATCATTGGAAATTAAATGACACTTCTAAATAATTTATGAATCAGAAAATAACTTATAGGAAAAATTAAGAAATATCTGAAACTGAATGAATATAAAGATATTAAATTTGTGAAATACATCTAAAGCAGTTTTTAGAGGAAAATTTATAGCTTTAAAGATTTTTATTACCAAAGAAGAATGGTCTAATATTGATGATCTAAGATACTACTTCAAGACAGAAAAGAAGAGCAGAATAAATCCAAAATAAGTAGAAGAAAGGAAATAATAAAGGTAAGAGCAGAAATCAAAACATTAAAAAACAGGCAATAGTGAAATTTTACAAAGCCAAAAATTGGAAAATACCAACAAAATTGACAAATACCTAGTTAGACTGAGGAGGGGAGAGGGGAGAGAGAGAGAAAGGAAGAGTGAGAGACAGAGAACACAGATTATTAATATCAAAAATGAAGGAGGGATTATCACTACAGATTCTACAAATATCAAATGGATAATAATAAGTAATTAAATAGATATTGCCAAAAATTTAACAACTTAGATGTGGTGGACAAATTTCCTTGAAAAATACAACTTACCAAATCTGACACAAGATGAAACTGAATTTTTGAACAGCCCCAAATCCAGTTTAAAACTTGAAGTTGTTATTAAAAATATTTCCAGAAAGAAAACTTCAGGGTCCGATGGTTCCACTGGAATATTCTATTGAACATTTAAGAAGTTGGGGAGCAGGGAAAATGCCAACTTTACACAAAATCTCTCAAAAAATAGAGGAGGAGTGATCACTTCCCAACTCATTATATGAGACCAGGAAATCCTCAATACAAAAAACTGTCGAAGAAATTAAAAAGCAACAACTGCTAAACCAATATCCCTCATGCACATAAAGCAAAAATACTTAACAAAATATTAGCAAATTGTAATCATCAAAAAATAAAAAAAGCTAATTTATTGTGACCAAATGGGGTTTTTCCTAGGAACTCAAAGTTTGCTTTAACATTCAAAGTTGAATCAATGTAATTCACTACATTAACAGGATAAAGGAGAGAATCCATATGATCAGTTCAATAGAAGCAGAAAACTATTCCACAGAATTCAACACTCCTTCATGATAAAAATTCTCAGCAAGCTTAGGAATAGATGGAAACTTTCACAATCTGATAAAGGTAATCTCTAAAAAAACCTGTAACTAACATCATATTTAATGGTGAAATGGTGATTAATATTTCCTCTCTAAATAAAGAAAAAAATGCACAATCTTACAACCTCTATTCAGCATTGTACTAAAGGTCCTAGTTAGGTAAGGTAAGACAAGAAAAAGAAAAAGAAGGCATGAAAATTGGAAAGGCAGCAGTAAAACTCTGTCTGTTTGCAGAGGACATGGTTGTTTATATAGAAAGTCTTAAGGAATTTGAAAAATGACTACTAGAAATAATAAATTAATTTGGCAAGTTTTTAGGATAAAAGGCTAATGTACAAAAATCAATTGTATTTTTAAAAACTAGCAGCAAACCTTTGCAAAGTAAAATAAAAACCATTCCATGTGCAATAACATCAAAAAATATTTGGGAGTAAATGTGACAAAACAGCTATAAGGTCGTATAGTAAAACTATAAATATTTCTAAGAAAAATTAAATAAAGACTAAATAAATGGAGAAATATATACCATGCTCAAACATTGAGAAACTCAATATTTAATTGTTAATTCTCCCCCAGTTGATCTATAGATTCAATGTAACCTCATTCATAATTCCAGCAAGATTTTTATAGAAAATAACAAACTGACTCTAAAATTTATCTGGAACGTCCAAAACAATCTTTTAAAAGAAGGACAAAATTAGAGGATTTATAGTACTTGACTTCAGGATTACTAAAAGCTACTATGGAACTGGCATAAGGGTTGATAAATAGAGGGGGCCAAGGGGAAAAAGGATCTCCACCTCTACCTCACATTATACGCAAAAATTAATTTGAGATATTCATAGACTTAAACATAAAAGCTAAAAACACAAAGCTTTTTGAAACAAACATAGGAGAATATCTTCATAATGAGAGTAGGAAAAGATTTCTTAGCTAATACAAAGTAGTAACCATTAAAGAAAAAATTGATCAATTAGACATCATCAAAATGGAAAAGGTCCCATTGAGAGATACCATTTAAAAATTAATTGGCCAGCCACAGACTAGCAGAAAATATTTTAAAATTCATATCTGACAAAGGAGTAATATACAGTAAGTATATCTATCTCCTCCATGGTAATAAAAGAGACAAACAACCCAATAAAAATGGGTAAAGGACTTGCACAGACACCACATGGAAGAAGATATATGAAGGACCAATAAGCACATGAAAAAGTATTCAGCATCATTAGTCATAAGGGAAATTCAAATTCAAACCACAATACAGCTACAAACTCATTAGATACTAAAAAAAATCTTTTTAAACTGAAAACAGCAAATGTTGGCAAGAATACGGAGCAGCTGGTACTCTCATATCATCAATACATTGTTGATGAGATGGTAAAAAGGTACAAAGAGGTACAGCCACTTTGAAAAAAGGTCTTACAGTTTCTAATAAACCAAAACACGTATCTACACTACAACCAGTAATTCTACTTGTGGACATTTTTCCAAGAAAAATGAAAATATAAATCCACAAAACAATTGGTACACAAAAGTTAACAGTGACTTTATTCATAACAGTAATAACCAGGGAACAGCATAGGTGTCCATCAACAGGAGAATGGATAAACTGTGGTATATTCATACAAAGGAATACTACTGAACTGGTCACTCAGAAAAACTACAGATAAATGCAACAATGCAGTTGAATCTGAAACACATTATGTTGAGAGAAAGAAGCCTTGTGTAAGAGTACATATTGCATGAGTCCATTTGTATGAAGTTCTGTAATAGGCAAAACTAATCCGTTGTGAAGAAAATCAGAACACAGGTTTCCTCCGGAGAGTTGGGGAGAGGGGTCACCTGGAAAGGGCATAACCGAACAGGTTGGGATAATGGTCATTTTCTGTATCTTGTTGGTGGTTTGGGTTACGCAGGTTGTATGCATTTGTCAAAACTCATCAAATAGTGCCCTTAGGATTTATGAATTTCATGTTATGCGAATTTTACCTCAAGAGAAAAAAAATAGCCTTAAACAAATACTAAACTCTTTTAAATAAGTAATAACTCTAGTTTATGATACTCATACTGAAACATGTAGAGGACAATGTACTCAGGAATGCCTCTTACTCTGAAATGTATCCAAAAGTTGACTGATAAATAAATAGAAGGATTGATAGATGGATAGATGTCGATTTAGAGGAAGTGATATAACATGTTAATTTTAGAATCTAGATGGTGAATTTTTGCTATAAAATCATTTCAACTTTTCTATAGATCTGACATTTTTCATAATAAAATGTTGGGGAAAAATCCTCAGTGGTAACCACAACAGTTGTTTAGAACCTAGGCCCACAAAAGATTCTTTTAGGGAGGAATATTTTATCACTGACATTGTTTAGAATTGCCAGCACATGGTGATAATAAAAAGCAGATTGACTTTCAGTTGGGTTTATTATTGTTTTTAAATTCTCAACAGCAATGCACACCCTTATTGCCTGCACCCATGGTGGGCCCTCCTACTACACTGCCCTGGGTACATGGTTAGTGTCATACAGTTGGAAAAGCACACTGACAGGAATCAAAGCCAGATCTGTCTGATTCCAAAGCTCCTTCCATGACAATAAACTCTTTCCACATTATCCTGCTAGCTATGCTAAAAATTATACAAAGATGAGAAAGTCATAATTCTGGCCTACACGGAGATCATAGTATAGTAGAGACAGATCCATACTTAGATGTTTCTAATACAAGCTGCTGGAGGAAAATGGGAAAGCTTCTTAGAAGAAGTGTGTCAGGTGTCATTTGCTCCCTACTTAAACCCATTTGGTGTTGTTCCATAGTTCATAAACTCAAGTCCAAAATCCTTAACATGGCGTAAAAAGATCCTCCATGATCTCAGCCCTTTCTACTTCTCTATCTTCATCTTGGGCATTTCCCAGTAGGCATGCCTCCAAAAATAACGTACACACACACACACACACAGAGAGAGACACTACTCTGGCCATACTGGCCTGCTTTCTGTCCTCTTCATCATTTTCCTTCCTGCCTTGTGGCCTTACCTAGGCAGTGCCTTCTTCCTGGAATGCTCTTCCCTTAATTCCTCCTCTCTTCCCACTTCCCACTTCACCTAGACCAATCCTATTCATTCTTCAGGACTAGGACAAAAGGCTGTTTTCTCAATAAAGTCTTCTCTGATTTTTCAGGCTGAGTGGCCTGGCTTCTCCTTTAAGACACAGGACAACATGTCTTATGTAAATTTGGATACCTCATAGAATCCAGGATAGTGTGATCTGGAACCGTATTTGACTTGTTTCAACAAATCTTTGTTGAGTGAATAGAACTGAATGGCTTATTAGTTGAATCCATGAATGAATGAAAGGCAAGACTTTAACACCCAGTGATAAGCTGGAGATCAAGGGAAATACCATACACACAGAGGTAGAACTTTGAGCCAGATTCCAGAGTGAGGAGGAATGAGAAGAGGTGCAAAGACCTAGGTGTTGGGTACTTTCTGAGATTTTTTTTTTAATGGAATTTTAAAAAATTCATGAAGCTCCTGTGCTTTTCGTGGCCAGGAACAAGACGTAAAATACATTTTGTAAGAAGCAGGTAAATTAGAGGCATTTGGGAGAGCCTGAAAAATGTCTCACCAGCCCTGTCTCTAATTAGAGTTTCTGGGAATTGTTTCTTTTCTACTATATCTCACAACTCCAAAGAGACCAAAACTGGGATATGATCAGGTCCCTGGGAATTCCCACTCATTAGCGTAATCCGATCCTACCTAGTCTTTTTTGGCCAAATGCTTAGATGTGTGGTGACCCTAGACTCGCTCTTCAGGGCATGTGAAGCTTCCCAGAGAAATGATTCTAAATGCCTAGAATTTCTTATTAAATCAGCAAGTGGCTAATGGAAGGGTATGTAGACAGAGAAAGTGTGGAGAGGTGAATTCTGCCTTGTTACTGAGACCACACTGACTTCTCATTGATTTTTGCTCCATTTCGTTAGTCCTGACTGGAACATGGAGGTGCACTCAGCAATTTAAATGTCCTAAAAGAGCTTGAAAATGTATGAAGGGCTTTATTCCCCAAGATTGCTCACACAATTTTTCCTGCACTATTTAGACTTCCATTTATTGATCCCTTGGTATGTTCCATTCTAATGATGCACAAACAGGAAAAGGATGAACACTACAGCAGTACACACAACGACCTTGAACCATAATAAAGTAACGGTAAACCCTTCTCTCAACATCTGGAGTCCTGTAGGCAAATTTCCTATAAAGGAAATAAAGAAGTTATTTTAAATCCATGTCCACACAAAGATTTACAAACCATAGACTTATTTTTCTCCATCTTTTGTTAGGTTTCTCTGTGACTAAATCTGAATTTCAAATTCCTAGTGTGTGTAAAGTCAGAATATTAGCCTAATAGAGTTTTGCCTACCCCCATAACAGACAGAAAGGACATTGCTAATCAATCACAGAATCTTTTGCAACCCAGCATACCAGGCAGTCACTACCAATCAACTGGAGATTGCACGTTAGTTGAAATGTATTTGTTGCCCTGGAACTAGGAGATCTCTTAGGCTTCCTATAGCTCATCTCCGAAAGCTGTGATTCTAAACCCCTAACCCTAATCCTAACCCTAACCCTAAAGCATGCCTACACAAAGCAATAGTCCCAAATACAGAAGCACATCAATCTACAAACTTTTCAACTCAGGAGTTTTCATAGATACAAACAAATGAACCAGAGCAAAACTGTATCAATTCTATTGAGAATCCTATATCATTACTTGGATCTTATGAGTAAATGGACATCCCCAACCTTTTTTTGACCTTATCTGCTTGTAAATGGAAAGACTTCTATAAAACACATTTTCTTTCCATTTTCCTCCCCACCTCCTCAATTCTTCCTGAAGGCATAGAAACACTTAGGATAGCCTTACCCACTTTGGGTCCTTCAGCTCTCTGCACTCTGGGCAGCAGTGTCCCTAGCACTACCGGCTTCCCCATCAAAATCTCTCTTGGGGAAGATCTCTCTCTCTCTCTGGGAAGTCAGTTGAACTGAGGTATAGATGATGGCTAAGGTCTGAATGATCTCCTCTTAACATATTTGTACTTTATTAGGGACAATATTCCAAGCCAAAGGAATGCATTTCCAGTTGTAGAACTGTTTTTTGTTTTCCACTTAGAAGGATTAGAAAAGTATATGGGAGACGCAGCAAGGGGAAGGGTCTTGTCAGTCCCCCTAAATGATCAGGATGCCTAATCCTCCTCCTCAAACACCAGCTTTTACTTCCATCTATATTTGCTCTTTAAAGTACCTGGAGCATCTTTTCTGAAGATACGGTTTATGAACCACCTACAAGAATGCCATGGATGTTTGGTAAATATTCAGATGATTGAGCTCTATCCCTGAACTAAAAATCAGAATCTTTTAGGGTAGATCTCAGAAATGTGCAGGTCATCAAGTTCTCCTTCCCCATCGAAGGAATTTTTACACAGAAATAAATTTGAGGACAACTGTTTCAAAACAAAGGCTCACCAAATCAGGCTACATGAACATTTACACTTTTCCTGTTTTACTGTTATTTCTCAGCAAGGTTGTAAACCGCTTGAGAGCAAAGACTATATCTCATACCTTAAAGAATTCCCCAGAGCTTCACTTATCTCATATTTTTAATGATTTTATATTTTGAGCAATGCTTTCCCGATTTATATCATTAAAGAAATAGCATTATCTCATTAGAGACCATGAGAATTCAATGAAATGGGCATTAATCATATTATGTATGAATTAAGCAAGCATCCAAAAAGACAGTAACTCATTGTCCTTTGTCCATTTTATGAATTTTTTTCTAGTGTTTGCATGAGAGAGCCAAATGCACAGTACATGCAAATCATCAAATATAGCATGTTCTTTGGTGCATTACTGTGATTTTATTATATTTTGGAGCCAAAATTATTCTCTCCAAAATTGGAAATCATGATCTCACATATAGATGTTTACTTTCCACACAACTTCATGAGTACATCTAGTTAGTTAAGTGAATTTAAGCAATATTTGCTTTGCCATAGATGTTCAAAGAAATGTACTTAATATACTCAAAATGTAGTTATTGAATATTTTCTCAGACTCTCCATTTTCTCCATTGGTAAAATGGGTAAACAATGCTTGTCCCTTTGTGGGGTTGTCAGGGAAGTTAAAGTACAAGAGATTTTTAAAATTTTAGATCAGGAATAGTAGATACAGATATGTTTGTATTTTTAGATCATCTGGGGAAAAATGCAACAAACTGATAAAGGAGCAAGACTAAAAATGATTTGGCCTTTTTTGTATGTGTAAAAGGATTTGGTGGAAAGTTTATTGTTCTCCCCTTTGAAAATGAAGACTTTGGCCCTTGCTCTTTTTTTTTCTTTTTTAAAGTTTAAAGAAACCCTAAAATGACTTAAATAACCACCCAGGTCCTTTAAAGATCAGGCAACACCTTCAGCTTGCCCAAGGAGTGCGTATTTCTTGGAGAGGGGAACACCTTTTAAAGGCTAACAGAGGAAGCCACACTCAGGATTCAAAGTCTAGGGTTAGTATTTAGTGAGGTTTGCAGCCTGTTTTCCTTATATGGTGATGACTGAAGAGAAACTCCCAACCCCAAGGCACAGAGATTGAGCAGCTGCAATGCTGATGAGGTGGGCCTGAGATCAACTCCGTCATTGGTCTGTATAGACCAGAGGCCAGTAAACTTTCTGTAAAGCATCAGATAGGAATTGAGCTTTGCGGGTCATATGACAAGTTGCAACAAGTGAACTCTGCTGTGTGTGAAAGCAGCCACAGACAATAAGTGAAAGAATAAATCAAGTTGTGTTCCAGGGAAACTTTACTTACAAAAACAGGTGACAGACACACAGGCTCCAGTTTGCCAACCATCAGTAGAGACTGTGAAACCCTTCTCCTGGGGTGAGAAAGAACTCCAGCGCTGTGTTTGGAGGTTCAGGGTCATTCAGGATGCACCCCTCCATTCTGTAAAAGGTGGCAAAAACTTCCTACCTCAAGGGCTGCAAAGTAACAGATTCAGTTGGTTTTCATAGGGTCTATTTATTTCCTGCCTTTGGCTGAAATTTGTTAGAGGGAGAGAGGAGAGAGAAGAGAAAGAAGGATAAGAAGTAAAGACAAAGGGAAACTGCATTATGCAAAGAAATTGACAGATTCTGGTGGACAGACCCCTGAGGCCAGAGCAGGTTTGCTGACAGGGCAGCTAAGACAGAAAAGAAGGCTAAACAGTGGCCCAGTGAGGGTCTTTTAAAACAATGGACATACCATGTGAAAGACTGAGCACGTGAAAGACTGAGCACGTGAGGTTAGTGGTTGAGAGTACAGCTTCTGGAAACAAACAGACCTAAGTTTTAAATCCTGGTTCTACTATTTACTAGCTGTCTGATCTTGAGTGTATTTCTTAACCTCCAAGCCTCAGTCTTCTCATCTGTAACATGGGAATAAGGATACCTTAACTTGCAGGATGTCTGAAAAGAATAAAAAGTATGTTGAACCTTTAACACAACGTAAGTGCCCAATAAATGGAAACCACTGTAATAAATGAGGTTTTGAGCAGGAAATTCATATTGAGAGCCACTAAAAATTAAAATGTGATTAGTCCCAGGTGAGTGAAAAACAAAGCAGTAAACTCAAACATCGTACTTCTCTTCTAGAATTCTGTTTTCTAGGTCCATTCATTTTTTATTCAGCAAATGTTTCTCACCACTTACTATATTCTTGGCACTTTACTAGTTTCTGGGGTTACAAAACTGAACAAACTTTCGTCACGTCTGACAACAGAAAATTGAGAGGGCCTTAGTGGCTGTACTTGTTATTAAGCTATTGTTTTTGAGTTGCAAACCCACCCCTATACTCTGCTTAGTGATACTGAAGGTGACATTCTAGAAACCACTTTTCACCTTTGTCAGTACCGTACTGCTTAGTAACAGTCTTCTATACCAAGGTTATAGAAAACTATGCTCCATCAAGTCATTACTCATCTGTGGGCTTCATTTTCCTTGTTTATACAATGTAGACAAGTAACAGTAAAAGCCCCTGAAGGTCCGTAGGAGAATCGAGCCCTTGGACTAGTACCTGGCACATACAACTATATAAGTGTTTATTAAAATAAACAAATATTTGTTTAATAGCAATTAAGTATTTCATTTTACAGCCCAATTTTATATCCATTAACTCATTTGATTCTTAACTAATCCCACAGTGAAAGGAAATTAACTTCCAAAACGCTAAAAATAATAGTCACACAGTTCAGGTAAAGCAGTGAGGCTTTGTTGGCCTCGCCGAGACTTACTTTCCTTTGCCTCCGAATCAGCTATAATGTGGCCTTATTATTCATCATGGGTGTCAGTGAATAAATTTGGTTTCCTGATACAATGCGTGAGCTTTCAAAATTCAGTAATTTTATTTAAATAATTAACTTAGTTAAGAAAATAGAAAAATTATTAACCTTTTGACATGTCCTTCCCTTTCTGGATATTATTCACTGTTCAGTATTACACACATAGATACACACACCCCTTTAATCAGTGTAATTTTACTTTTTCTAGAAAAATTCTATTTAGGCCCACCAAATTTTCCACTGAATTTATCCCTTTACAAGTAAACCTGTCTGCTTCCACCCTGATTTCCAGGGCCTTCCAAGTGACAATTGGCAAGAAGAAGAAAAGAGGCCACCCAGTAGATAGGAAAAGAATGAATTTTGACTTCAAAAGGATCCATATTTAAACCCAGGCTTTGTTACTTAACTGCAAGACTTTGGGAGAATTACCTAGCCTGTCCTGATGAGAGAGCATTCAGCAGAGTAGATACTCAGCAATATAAATATAAATATTTATATTTAATATATGTAAGCATCTACTTGTGAAATATAAACTTTAGAACTGCCCCCAGACATATCTTTCTAAGTAATGTAACTGAAAGGAAATAATAATAAAAAGCAGAATGCATTATAAGTAGCATTTTGATTATTCCAAAGTAGATGACAATCATTATTGCTAAGAAAAGTAATCATAGGTGATTAAATCGATGCTTTCTGTGGTTAATCCTCAAACTACTGTAGCTATGCTGTTTGCATGTTGGGCGATTGTATTAAGGGATGAGGTTGATTTTGTCTATATACCTCATATAGAAATGTGAGGCATTCCATTTATGCTCTCAACCAATAAACATTAAAAATAAATACAGCTATATGTATGTGCCTGGATATATAACATGAATGTATCAGCATAGAGAGTGTGTTTTATTTTCTTATGTCTAATTCTACCTTAACTTTTTTTTATAATGGTAGGTCTTCTATTTTATTTTATATATTTATTTTTTTTAATTTTATTTTTTTGGCTGCGTTGGATCTTCATTGCTGCGCGCTGACTTTCTGTAATAGTGGCGAGCAGGGGCTGCTCTTCGTTGTGGTGTGCAGGCTTCTCATTGCGGTGGCTTCTCTTGTTGCTGAGCACGGGCTCTAGGTGCGTGAACTTCAGTAGCTGTGGCACGTGGGCTCAGCAGCTGTGGCTCGTGGGCTCTAGAGCGCAGGCTCAGTAGTTGTGGCACACGGGCTTAGTTGTTCCGCGGCATGTGGGATCTTCCTGGACCAGGGATTGAACCTGTGTCCCCTGCGTTGACAGGCGGATTCTTAACCACTGTGTCACAGGGGAAGTCCCTGAGAGTGTGTTTTAGAATCACAGAATTTAGAGGCTGAGAGGGACCCTATGGATGCTGTCTCTCACACGCTTCATTTTATAGATGAAGCAAACCCCCAGATGTCACAAGTCCAGGTCAAACATCTAGTTGGTACTGGATGGTCACAGAACACAGGTTTTCATTGCTTCTCCCTTCACCACCCATCTGTCTCCTCTCTACTGTCCTTGCAAGTCACCAGAACAGCTCAGCCTGTGAGCCTGTGCTGTGATTCTGTGAGTGATAATTTTCCGTTCACACTTCCCAGGCCTGTTCCAACTGGAAAGATGGGAGTTGTAAACTTTGACTTATGCAGTTGAATGAGACATTGTTTGATGGAAGTATGTGGGCGGGGAAGCTAACAAACCCCAATTGCCAACTCTTGAAGCAAACATGCTCCCTTTATCCCCCAATGTAGTTTTTGACGTAATGAGCATGGCTTCCAATTTTCCTTGCAAATCAGCACGCTGGTGACCATGGCAACTGACATTCTCAAAAGACGCTCTGTCAAGGGGCTTTGAAAGGCCTACAGACATTTGTATTAGATGGGCACAGCCACTCTGGCCAGTGCTTAACAAACACCCAACTAGACTGTGCTCCTCAAAATGAAGCACACAAACATTTGTATTTCATTAAACAGAAATTAATAAGACTCCAATAGGAGGAAGCAAAGGGGACAGTTTTTTGTGTGTATACAGCTGTGTTATGAAGTAATACAGAGAATTCTCATATGAATAATGATTGCACATGTGTGTTCAATTTATCTCTTTTACCTTTTACATGGTCTCCTTTAACTTTTTTTTGTATAGGTTTTTCAGAATCGATCATAGCTGGCCAGGACAGTTTTCCTGAATGCTCCTTTTACACAACAGGGCCCCAAAAGCACTTCTATATTTAAAAGCACCCTGGGTCATAAGTAAATTATACTTCTGGAAAATGTAAATGTTCTCTCTTCCTTGATGACAAAGGACATGAGTCTATTGGTTTGACCCTATTAGAGGGGAAAATAAGTGTGGAAGTCTATGTCTAGAAATAATGAGCCTCTAAATTAACAAATAGTATAGGTATGGTTTTTAGTGCAGCGAAAGACAGAAAGTCTCACAAGAGGGGCAGTGTTCTCGTGACAGTTCTTCCTCTGGTCTCCACCTGCACCTTTTGGAGGGGTTGTTTGCATCCCCATAAAAGAAAAGGAGGCTGGTGCAGGAGGGTGGTAAATGTATTTAAAGGGGAAAATGGAGGAGAGAGAAATAGAAGGGAAAGAGAAGGAAGAGGAGGAGGAAGAGAAGGAGAAAAAGAGAGAGAGAGAGAAAAAAAGAAGAAAGCAAAAAGGAGATGTTGAGAAATTCCTCAAGACGCTGATTGTACATGCTTTTTGAGTCCGTGGGAGTCTCTTTCATTTATTCAGCCAGGTCCATCTAAATGCTTTTGTTAAAAGGAATTAGCAACAAAAAAGCAGGGGTGGGGGAACTAGTTGGGTTTCTGACCCAGCACCCAGATATAAATGAGCTGTTCTTTAGTCATAAGAACCTTGAATTCAATGAATCTTTGCTGGTCACAGCTTTTCTTGACTTCTTCTCCCCTAATACGACATTCATTGATAGACTTCCAGCTTGATCACAGCTCCCTTTCGTTTAGGCTACATGGCACTTTGGAATTTCCCTACCTGCCAAACCTCCACAGAACTTTCCTTTCTAAACTCCAGAGCTCATGCCTTTAAGGCTAGCTCTGTTTCCTTCTGGCCTGTGATTTGCTATTCTTGTCACAGCAAGCAACTTCTATTTTCCTCTAAACCTCCATCTTTCAGGCTGAACTTGATCACGCGTTGGGTGGGTGGGTGGGAGGTAGAGCATGGGAATATTTCTCTTTCTAGAAGTTATTATAAAATGGGAATTTTTATGCCTTGTGTAGGCAAATCCCTGCAGATAAGCGATGTGATGTCAGCAAAAGTGCAGGAGCTCCTTGAGCACCTTCCAGGACTGACCAATTTGGGGAGAGGGCCCCCGGAAAGAAGAGTAGTACCCTGGCCCAGACGGTGGTTCACATTTAAAAATAACAATCCCACCATGTCTTCAAACAATTCTAGACTTTGCACCCAAATATAAGTTGCTGAAGTAATTTATAACTGACTTGTTCCTCAAGTGTTTTTCCTCAATATCAAGGTGTATTTTTAACCACAAGTGGGGGTGAGCAACACATTTAAGGGGATAAATGGATACGTTTTTCAAGTTTACAGTTTGTTAAGTTTTGTTAATCTTATTGTTAACAGTGCTAAGTAAAAGTTAAAATTATTTCAAGGTTGATCTTCAACACTGTAACACACATTGATCAAAGTGAGAACATAATCAGTTAACCATGGTTTCTTTTGTTCTTATTTCACCCTTGTATTTGTTACTTTTTGCTGCATAACAAATTGCCCAAAACTCAGCAGTTTGAAACAACCGTTATTTTGTCACAGTTTCTATGAGTCAGCGAACCTTTGGCTCAGGTGCTTCCATGAGGCTGTAGTCAGGCTGTCAGTGAGGCTGTGGTCTCATCGGCAGACTCCAGTGGGTCCTGTTCCAAACCCACTTGCCTGGTGGTTGTTAGGCCTCAATTGCTCGTGGGCAGTTGGACTAAGGGCCTCTGTGTCCTACTGGCTATTTCCTACTTCCTACTGAAGACCTCCTTCAGTTTCCTGCCACAAAAACCTCTCCGCGGAGCTGACTAAAATCATGGCAGATAGCTTCCTCCAGAGTGAGTGACGAGAGAGAAAGAGAGAGAGAATACTCAGGACAGAAACCACAGTCTTTTTATAACTTAATCTCAGAGGTAACACTCCATCACTTCTGTTGTTTTCTATTCATTGGAAGTGAGTCTCTACATCCAGCCCACAATCGAAGAAGGTTACACAAAGAGGCAGGGATAATTGGAGACCATCTTAGAGGCTGCCTACACCAGTCCTTATTTCTAAATAGTATAATGTATAATCCATCATGGAGAATGTCTTGTACTAGGGCACTGAGACTCAGTAATTAGATGCCACAAGCAAACCTGAGTTCCTTTGGAAATTTATTGTCCCAGAGGAACTCAACCAACTTGTAAACACATGCTTTTAGACAAGGGTCAATTTATTCCCCATCTCCCTTCCTCTCCTTCCTCACTTCCCCTCCATATACATATTTTCCATTTAAAATTCAGTATGTTAACTAGGCTTAGCATTAATAGGAAGTAAAAAAACAACCAACCAACCAAGCAAAAATCCTGACTGACTTTGTCCCAACTAGCTGCATGGCTTTGGTAAAATCATTGAACTGTTATAGCAGCCAGTCCCTTTATTTGTTGAAAATAAATGGTTTGAAACCAGTGATTTCTTAGGTTTCTCAAATCCTTGGAAGTATATGAGACTATGGTTCCACATGTGTAGACTTGGGATAAAATAAAATGTGTTACAGAAATAAGGACTTCAGAGGGCTACAGTGAAGGTTAAATGGATGAGGTCTGGGGATTTTATAAAGCACTTTGTACACTGTAAAGTACCATACATGTGTAAGGCTTATTATTATTTAGCCTTTATCATAAAGGGATCAGGACAGACAATAATGAAAACAGTCTTCAGCTGCTCTCAGGTGTCACTCCATACGTCCATCTTTTCACAGTGGAGAAACAGCAGCATCAGTAAGCGGGTAAGAGGGGAGGAAAGTGACCTGCCTCCTTCCCTCACACTGAAGACTCTCCCTTTAGTTCAATGTATTCCCAGTGTGCTGGGCACTCAGGGGCGCTCTCTGACTTGTTTAGCTTGCCCTTGATCTCCATGTGTGTTTCTCTGGCTGCCTCATCCACAGCAAGAACTTCTCTCCTGGACCTTCTCCTGCAGATTGTCCCTTCCCTCTACCATCTCTTTACTCTGCCTTCTGTCCTTTGGACACCTTCTCTCTGAGATCTTGCTATCGCTTAGGTGGTGACTGCAATGTGGGTCATTAGTCAGTGTCAGCTCCACCTTCTCCCACAGCAAATTGCTAAATATGAAGCCTTTTAAATATAATTGAGTATAGATTTTATGCACAGAAAAGACTTCTCAGGGTTTAGGCGGGTTTCTAAAAAGCAATATTAAACTTATTAAACTCATATTAAAAATGCAATTCATCTTTCAGCTTTTGAGTATATCCTGTAAATCATATTATTTTATTTATAAGACCAGCATGTTTTAGCAATCACTGTTAAGGATCCCTTGATTAATATATTCTCATTTTATAAACCAAAGTAATTAAATACCTTATACTATTTTTAATTCATTTATTAATATATGTACTTTTAAATACTTGAATTGTCTAATGACAAGCATTCCCATGCATCTAAGTATTTCCTATAAATCTAACCAAGCAATTTTTAAAATGTGATGAATCTTAAGTTCAATAAAATGTTCCAATATTGTTTATAAATTTAGTAAATATGTTAGTATAGGCTAGATTATGATGTGATAACAAATGAAACGTGAAATCTTGATGGCTTGACACAATGAAAAAAAGTCAACCAGACACCATTAGCAGAAGTCTTTATTCAAAGATTCCAGGCATAAGAAGTTTCCAAATGGGATTTCTAACTTAGAGAAGGAGGGCAGAATGTTTTATAGGGCTTTAGCAAGAAGGGGTCTGCTGATGTTGAACCAGTTTCAGGAATAGTTGAATCAAGGAGAGTTTTCAGAAGAGAAATGTTTTTGTGTGTATTAACAGCCACGGTTGCAGCAATTTGGATTTTATCAAAAGGGGTGAAGGCTAACTTTATCTGCAAGAAGGGGGTGAGGGGGACATATCTATTGGGAACAAAAATATGTGAGAGTCACAGTGAAAAAATTCTCTTTCATGGTCTCTCACAACACAGTACAGGTTTATTTCTCCTTCAGGTGGGTCCAGTGTGATTCACATAGCCCTCCTCCATCAAATACCTACACCAGCCAGGTCATATGCTTCCAAGGTCACCTTCACAAGAAAAGGAAGGGTGGAGGAGACATGCCTACTTTGCTTCTACCTGAAATAAATATTAAATAGAGATTTCTTAATATGAAAATATGAATGATACAATTTTAATTCTCTAAAAGATTTCTATACTTACTTCTATGTCTTCCCAGGGTTTCTAACTATGCAATAACAGTTATTTGGGAATTTACTTTCTGAGACTGTATCACAACTGGAGATTTTAGCAAGGATGCTTACTGTATGAATTCATGCCTTTAACTGGAGCATTATAATTTAAAAACAGGCTTGTCACCCTCAGAACCTACATAGCCCATATCCCTGTAGCATTCATGGAATAGGGCAGAACCTGGGTCATTACCTGTCATGGCTGCTGAGTCACTTATTTAGACTTTGCATTTCTTTGACTCTTAAGACATATAAATGTCTTCTTCATCTAATTCAAATACCTTTGAACTTGATGGAAACCTGCATTCTTTTCACAAGCATTTATGAGTCTTAAAATATTAAATGGAGGTGAAAAAATGTATATTCATCTTGAAGGTGTAGGATAAAGACGGAAGATGCTACCAAGATGGTTTAAGAGTAGAACCCTTCTGCCTGCCACCCACAAAACAAACAAACGAAAACATTCTCACACCATAGAGCTTAATCCTCTGTCTTTTATGTGCTAAAAAAAAAAAAAAAAAACATCATTTGCCTCCCCATCATTACAGAAAGGCCCCTTTCCCTTGGAAAGATCCACATCCAGGAAGGGACACTGCAGCTAGCAATAGAACCAAAGATGAAAAGGTAAAGTCCCTCCCACAAATGTGTCTCAGACTGGTTGGGGGAGAGAGACTTGCACCCAACAAGTGCACATGTAATGGGAGCCTGGAAAGTAGGAAAGGAGACATTGCTAGGGAGGTGAGGAAGCATCTTCCTGGTGATTAATTGGGGTAGAGTGAGAGAGAGCCAACTGCAGGCAGAAGGACACTGATGGGTAAAGATGCAGAGGAGTGTGAGAGCAAAGCAGCAGTTCAGCGTTGCTGTGAAATGGCCCTAGAAGGATGGGAAGGTGTCGAGTTACGAAGGCTACCAGGCATTGTCATTAGGATTCTGGATTTAGTCCTAGAGCTGATTGGGAGGCACCAACAGATGTTAAGTAGAGAAATAACATGATTAAATTTTCATTTAAGGAAAATCAGTCTAGTGTGAACAGCTAGGGAGGGGAGCTGGCTGAAGATAGGGAGACAAATCAGAAGGCGGCTGCATTTACTTATGTAAGATGTGGTGAGGGCCCATATCGGAAATTATACACGTGCAGTTGGAAGAGAAGATGAATGATGTTTTCAGGAGACAAACATCGAAAGAAAAGCAATTCTTTGGGTGAAGGAAGAATTTTCAGAGTCAGGAGTTAGAGGATTATACAAGTGCCCTAAACAGCAAAATGGGAAATAGACCTGCAATTCCCAGAGTACAGAATGCAACCTCTGTATTGAAATGCTCCACTGGCCATACTGCCCTCCCTGCCCCATTCCCTTTAACCTGCCTTTCAGCAATCTGAGCTCCCTAATCTGCCCTACAGATTCCCCAGTAACCTGGCCCATGGCCCATCTTTCTTCCAGAAGCAGATCAGACACTGACTGCCTCTCTGACAAAGAGCAATCCCATCATCACTCCAGATCCCAGATTCCACATCTATAAACTGTAAACAATAATAGTACTGTCTGTGAAAGTACCTGATAAATGTCTGTAAAGCACCATACGAATGTGAGGTGTCGATGATGAAAGCCAAATAAAAAAAGGAAGGAATAGTAAGGCAGGAATGCAGAAGGAGAGAGGGAAAAGTGGATGGAGCAATGTCTGGAGCTGGGCACTATGCACAGGATTAAGTACAGACCATGCTCGTAGTTCCACAGTGAGATTCAAGCACTGCAAACAGGGGAGAGTACACTGAAAAGCACATGGGCCTTGGACTTGGCCAGGCTTGGGTTTGAATCCTAGCTTTACCACTGGCTAGCTCTGTGGCCTTGAGCAAGTCACCTAACCTCTCTGAGCCCTCACTACTTTATCTGTAGTATAAAGATACTGTCTCCTCCCTTACAATGTTTTTATGAGAATTAATTGAGTTAACACTTAGAAGCTAGGTAGTATACAGAAGGGGTTTGAAAATGTTGGTTTCCTTCTTCTACTTCTACTTTCTTTCTTCCCAAGAAGTAATATAGTTTCAGGAGAAACTCAGCTTTTATGAGAGCTGCTTTCAGAAAGGAAAATACACTAGCCTGGATTTTCATCCTTTCCCTTCTGGTGCCAGAAGTGGTTAACATCAATCAGTGAAATCTCCAGGTGGCCCAAGGGCCTATATTATTCAGAAACATGTAGACTGCTGATGAGAGCACAGTGAGTCAGAAGAATAATGGACTCAAGTAAATCAAGTGTCTTCATGTGTTACTTAAAATACATATATGTGAACCCAAAATCTCAGTAATTTCGGACACAGTTGTTATCTATAACATTTGTTCATTGTTCCATAGGAGATCTGGCAAATTTAGCTTTTGGAGGGGACTTTGGTCAAATCTCTTTAATCCTCAGGACATCAGATAGTCTGCCAACGTGGATGGGATGTAATTTCTTCATAAAGTTAGAGCATTCACTACTTAAGAATACAGAAGGATTAGGTATATTAAGGGAACAATGCTGCTTCTTAGAATGAAGTTGTGCTTTGGGCTATAGAGGAGTTTTTCACTCAAATCTAAGAGTCACTAAAGATGGGGAATTAATGGGAAGTGATAAATAACTTTTATTCCTATTACTTGAATAGCACTGGGTTCTTCACATTAATGTTTCAACACAGAGGACTTGGGATGCAGAAGGAGAACCCCTGGGGTGTAGAGAGGGGAAGGGAAAAGAAGGAGGAGAGATGGAAGACAAGAGAAGGGACTGGAGGAATTCAGTTTCTTCACGGTCCAATTCCCAGCTTGGTCCTTTTCTGGCCATATTGGGCACTGGAGGAGAGAACAGACAAAAAGGGGGAAGGAGAAGAAAAGGGAAGGAAGGGATAGAAAAGAAGAACAGGAGAAATCTGGAAGGCAGAAAAAAGAAATGTAGAAGACATTAGGAAGAATGCATGTCAAATTGATGCTAGACTCAAAGTTAAGCTTAATAAGCTTCAGAAATGTATTGACCCCTAGTGTATGCCAGGCACTGTGCCAGCAGCTAGGAATACAAAGGCGGAGACCTGGTCATCATTTCCGAGGCACTCACAGGACAGAATCGAGGTTGGGGAGAAACCAAGAGAAGGCCAAGAAAACTTGGCATTGCATTGACTATTAGGAGGCTCAAAAGGGGTCAAGTGCTTTTTCTCTAAGCACTTTTGGTGATGAATTCCCTTTCATCTAACGTGGTTTCTATTGACATTAGCTTTCAGACTTTTTCAAAAGATTTCTTAAAGGTACTGTTTAGTAGGGAGGCTGGGGGAGAAGAGTGGGGAGAGGTGTGACTGCATCTCAGCCAGTTTCATTCCCCTATCCAAACAGATGTTGTCTGGCTAGAGCAGCACAGCATAAAACATGACTACTGGATTTGGCATAAAATGGACCAATTAACCGTTGCTGATTGAGTCCTGTAAAAGTAACAGGACTGCATTACCTCTGGATGCTGTTTAAAGAAGGACAGTGTCAGCCAAATTGCTCATCACCTGTCATGGTCATCAGCATATTCCAAGCAGCTGCATGGCTCACAGTCCCCTCCGTCCACCTGGAGCCCTGCAGGCCTGTGCTGGGCTCTTAATAAGCTTTAAACATGAAACTCTCAAGATGAACCCAACTCAGCTGCTCTAAGAGTTTCTGCCTCGGGTCTGGAATAATGGGAATAAAACGTCAATTTCCTCCTCCTCCTCCTCCCATATCACTTACCAAACTTTGGGAATCTCTCTTTCCCTTTTTTATTACTCTCTCCTTCTTTTCTCGTACCTTTCCACCTTTTCAGCACCCTCTCTTTATGCTGTTGACAGTCACAGGGGTTCCCACACTCTTTAGGCCTAGGTCAGTGGTTCTCTGTTCCTGAGAAATCCCTGGAAAACTAGTTAAAACTCAGGCAGGCAAGCCCCACCATTTATGCTTCTCATTAAATAAGTGTGGAGGAGTGTGGCCTCAAAATCAACATGCTCAGCCCCACCCCTCCCACCCCTCCCACCTCAGGTGATTCTGACACAGGTGGCGGGCAGGCAAAACACCGGCAACACCCGAACAGCATGGCTGGCACGCACTGCTCAGGAGAGAGCTGGGTGGAGACTTGACACCCACATCCTGCTTTTCCTCTGACCTGTTTGACCCCTCTCTCTGCAGTGGCTCCTCTTCCTGAACCCAGGAAGAGCCCCAGGGTTTTATTCTCAGTCCATTGCCCTTGTTCTACACACCCTTCCTGATTGGTGTGATTGGAAGCACCTATACCTCCAAGACGGAAATGTTTATTTCCAGCCTGGATCTTGCTTCAAAGCTCCAGACAGACATGCCCACCAAAAATACCCGACAAGTACTTCAGCTTAACATGCTCAGAACTTAAGTCATGAGTTTTGATTCTGGATAAGATGCATAAACACACTCCATCCCCCTGACTCTCTTACGGAATGCGGCTCTAAAACCTGGACCAGGTTTGAGGACTCTGAAAAGTAGCAAGTAGACTGGGAAAGAAGACCATAGTTCAAAGTATGTACCACTGTACTGGTGGTGAGTTTCCCTTTTTTCCTCCAGTGTCGCCCAACCTGGATGCAAGACAGCCTAAAACCTAGAAGTGGGAACCAGATGCACAGAAGGTGCTCCAGGAGACACCCTTGGCCCTAGCTTGGAGGGTGGGAAAGGGCGCTTCTGTGGTAAATCTTCCCATTGTTTCTCTCCTCCTGTGCCCTGGTGCCCAGCCCTGTGTCAGCAGTTCCCACAGGGGCAAATGCTTTCTACCATTCTATGACTTGCTTTATTTTCCTAATGGTGTGTTTTGAAGGACAGATGTTCATTTTGACAAAGTCCTATGTATCTTTTATATTTACTCAAATATTTATCATTCTAATGTTCTTCATTTCTTCCTGTCGCTCTGCATTTCCATCTGGGATTATTTTTCTTCAGCCTGAAGAACATCTTTGAGGATTTCTTATAGCGTAGGGCTGCTGGCAATAAATTCTTTAAGCTTTTGTTTATCTAAAAATCTCTTTATTTCACTTGCATTAAAACTTTTTTCTTTTTTGTGCAGTGTATAGAATTTTGAGTTGGCAGTGTTTTTTTCATCATGTTAAAAATATAATTCCATGTCTTCTAGCCCCATTTTTTCTTATGAGAAGTAGCCATCATTCATAGAGTTATTCTCCATTATATAATGTGTCTCCTTTCCTTGGATGCTTTTAAGATTTGCTCTTAGTCTGTGGTTTCCCGCAGTTTGACTATAATGTGATTAGTTACGTTTTTATCTGCACTTATCCTGCTTGGGGTTTGCTGAGCTTCATGGATGTCTGGGTTGCTCTTTTGAATCAAATTAGAATATTTTCAACCAATATAGTTGCAAATTTTTTCTGCTCCATTTTCTCTCTCCTCTCTTTCTTACATGTGTCCTAGACTCCTTGAGACAGTTCCACAGCTCAGTATTTTAAAAATCTCCTTCTCTCTTGTCTTTCAGCTTAGATCATTTCTATTGACCTGTTTTCTGTGTCTAGGGACTTATTGCCAGTTGTAGGAAATGATTCTTTTTCAGACACTGTGTTTTTCAGTTCTTGCACTTAAATTTGATTCTCTTTTCAGTTTATATACCACTCCTCACAGCTCCCCATCTCTTCACCCATTAAAGCCATACATTCCTATAAATGCATTAACATATTTACCATCAGTATGTTAAAATCTTCATCTGTTAATTTCAACATCTGGTTGGTCTGTGGGTCTCTTTCTATAATCGACTTTTGACTATGTGTCACATTTTCCTGTATCTTTGCATGACTAGTAAATTTTTATTTTATAGTAGATGTTGTGGATGAAACTTTATAGAGACTGTGAATTCCTGTCCTTCTGAAAAGTGTTGACATTTGTTTTAGAAGGCAGTTAAATTACTAGCAGATGACCTTGATGTATGAAGGCTTGGATTTAGGCTTTGTAAGGGTGGTTCTATTTCAGTTTTGCAGCTGGCTGTAGGGTGAATCCCCTAGTCTGAAGTCCTAAGGCATAGCTTCTGGGTTTTAATTTTAAAACCTTGAGGCATTTTTTTCAAATCTGTTTAACTTGGCAGGACTTGAATTCCAAACTATGTCTCTAATAGGCAACTGTTGAAATCTCTGCTCAGTTCTTTCAACTTTCTTGCTCTTGTTTCTCCCTGGGCATCTTGGAGTCTCATCCCATGCATGTGTAGTCTAGGGATCAGCTGAAGATTTGAGTTGAGTATCTACACAGATTTGGGGGCTTCCCTCTCTAGAATTCCCCACCCCATCCTTCTCAATTTTAAGCCTCTCTGGAAGTCCCAAACTCCACCTTCTCATTCCTCAGTCCTGTAAGACTCCACTTTCTGCTTCAGCTCCACCTGCCACACTGATGGACCTGGGAGTAGTACCCTTAGGGAGGGGAAAAAACATGTAAATGTGGATCTCAGTAAGGATCAAATCCTCACCAGTCTCTGCCAGCTTTTGTTCATCTCCCAGTTGTTTGTTCGTTTTTTCCCAGCATTTATAATTGTTATTGTCAGGAGAGTATCCAAACATTCCACTCTGCCATTACTCTCTTTTTCATAATTTTCATCTGTTTTCCCTCTGTGTTATGGTCTGGATAATTTCATCACATATATCTTTCCATGCATTAAATTTCTCTCTGGCTTTGTTTCAGTGTCTATTTAATCTGTCAATTGAGTTTTTAATTTCAGTGACTGTGTTTTTCATTTATAGAAATTTTATCTTTTTCACATCAGCCTTTTTTTCCCCAAGGGCCTTGTTCTTTTCTTATGTTTTTAATTCCTTCTTAAGTTCCTCGTCATTTCAACCATACTAATTTTATAACCTCTATCTGAGAGCTGTATTATCTGCATATCCTGGAGGATCAAATAAAATTACTTACTTGGTCAGTTGACTTCTAGTCATGGTGAATTGTATCATTATGTGTTTGAGCTTTTGACTCAAATTTGGATTTTAAGTTTATGTTCAGCTGAGTTTTATCTGTGGAAATGATCTATGATCCTTGGTGAAGTGTATAGCCCTGCAAAGAGATTTTATACTGAGCTACCAGATATTCCAGTGCTGTCACTGGTCTGGGTACATTTTTCAACTAATTTCTTAACGTCAGGGTCCCTGTACCCTAGCGAACTTTTTTCCAATCAGAGTCTAGATTGAAATAGATGATTTTCCTTGACAAATCCTTATGCTCATGGGTAGATATATTTATCATTCTTTCTTTTGGTGAGGGATTAGCCATTTAAAAATACTGGCTCTACAGAAGGTTTTTGAGCCTCTTCTGGGTCCAAGATCTCAATATATCAATTCCTATTCCTAAACGAGCATTAAAACTCAAGCCTCTTCACCTCACATCCATTAGAGTGGCTGTAATAAAAAACAGAACAAAACAGAAAACAAAGGTTCACATGCATGTGGGAGAAACTGGGACCCTCAAGCACTGCTGGTGGGAATATAAAATAATGCAGCTGCTGTGGAAAATAGAATGGCTGTTCCTCAAAAATTAAAAATAGACTTACTGTTTGATCAAGCAATTCCAGTTCTGGGTATATACCCCAAAAAATTGAAAGCAGGGAGTTGAAGTGAAATTTGTATATCCAGATTCATTCATAGCAGCAATAGTCACAATAGTCAAAACATGGAAGCAATTCAAACGTCCATTGATGAATGAATGGATGGATAAAAAAAATATTATTTTATATGTATATAAATATATTTACATATAAATTATAAATAAAATGTGATTCTTATATATAAAATATTAAAATACATATAAATATATACTATTATTCAATCTCAAGAAGGGAATAAAACTCTGATACATGCTACAACATGGATGGGCCTTGAAGATGTTATGCTAAGTGAAATAAGCCAGACACAAAAGAGCAAGTACAGCATGCTTCCACTTACATGAGGTATGTAGAGTAGTCAAATTAACAGAGACAGAAAGTAGAAAGGTGGTTGCCAGGGCTTGGGGGGAGGGAGGAATGGGGAGTTGTTTAGTGTGTACAGAGTTTCAGTTTGGGATGACGCAAAAGTTCTAGAGGTGGATAATGGTGATGGTCGCACTACAATGTGAACGTGCTTAACACTACTGAACTGTACACTTAGAAATGGTTAAGATGGTACATTTTATGTTACTTCTGTTTCCCCAATAAAGAATTAAATAAGGTAAAACAAAGCCCAACCACCTTAGTTCCTAAGACTGAAAACCACCCCCAGACCCAGGGAAGGCACACTGTCAGCTCATATGCTCACTACTCTAGGGATTTATCTTACTCTTTGTAGAGGTTAACTGTGTGTTCAAGCATTATCTGTAACACTTTATTTACAATTACTAGATGTTTTGTTAAAGAAGCGTTTCTGTTATTTCTATAGCTTTTCATAAATACCCTAATCAAGTGAAGATTTTAAACAGAGGTTGAAAATTGGCGGCTTACAGATTTTACTTGTTTGGTTTTTACCTGAGACATTTCACACAAAAATCCAGATGCCCACCTTGTCTTGAAAATTTTGAATCTTGGCCAATACGGGACCACATTCTCGCCTGGCAATGGAGGACCCAGCTAAGTATTAGCTCCCGCTTTGAGATGGAATAAATGCTCTGGAGCTCGCCACAGTCACCACAGTACCTGGCAGACCAAACACTGGCCCGTTTTATTTTCCTAGGCACTGAAAGTATTCAAGTTTGCAGCCACAAAGCTAACAGGACTCTATCAGGTTTTTATGTGCAAATAATTTCTTCTTTTAGGAAGCCTTTTTTTTTTTTTTTATTCAAGCCCATAATCCATTCTTTACAGTAGTCTCTTCCTCTTGTTACCGAACAGAGCTAGAAGTTTGATGGAAGGTATCCCTAAGAAGCAATAAGGTATCACAAAGTTTTGGATAAGGAGGGATCTTTAGTCTAAGCAACCTCCATCACTTCCGTAGACCTACCTTCACCCTTCTAATCTTTTCCGTCCCGTGTATTAAACAATATTGTATTTGCTTTCATTAGAAGGGGCATGATAGTGTATACAGAACACTGCACTGGCAGTCAGAACACCTGCTTTCTATTTCCAGACCTGCCTTTTACTAGCTGGGTACATTGCTCCCAGAAAGACCCAGTGACAAATCTAAACTCTCAGTCTCCATCTCTCACTTCTTCATCTATCTGCTGCTGTTTCCTCTTTCTTCTTTCCATCCCATAAGTATGGTGGGTCATACTTCTGTTAAGCTAATAATGGATCATCTGTTAATTTAATACACTTCTTTCAAGGGCATGATTGCATTGGAGGAACTTAAAACATCAGAAAAACTAACTAGATAGCCAATGTCCCTTGAGAAGAATAATTCTAGGAATTAAAAAACAAAAACTAGTCTTCGTATCAGAGAATAGCATAATTATCACTGCTCTTAGTTGCCACTTCTTTTAACTTTTAAGGTAAAAATCTCCCAGTTTTGCAAATGCTGTCAACTAATTCATTTAAACAAAACCCTCTTTGGCCAAAATAAAACATACCTATGGACCCAATTTGGCTTATGAGCCACTAATTTAGAGAAGGAAATTCTAAATAATGGAAAAATCGCTTTATGATTTATGCACTTAATAATAGTAAACCTCAAAAGTAGCACTTCATTTTATATCATTTTACTTTCCCTAATGATTTCATACATAAATCCCTAGCCTCTTGTTAGTCCCCCGGGAAACCAAGCCATTTACTGATTTGTATTTCCACATGAGGACCTAGCAGGATGTGAGATAAAGAACGTATGCTTAGTCCAGCCAATGTTTTCATGAAATTGTAGGCTTAGGAAATGCCTCGAGAGCTTTTGGCCCAGAGATGGCAAATAACATGGTCACGTAGAGAGCCACCATTCTCCATCCTCATGGCAGACATTGCCCGGCACAGTATCTGAAATTCCCACCCCTAGAGTTTTTATATTCCCTTGGACTGAGGTTTGGAATCTCCCCAAGTCCTCTTTTTGAAGAACAGCATTTCCAAACTTGTCTTCCTTGAACCGCTAGTTGTATGGGATAGCCTTAAGTGTTCAGTAGTTTCTGTGGTTGTAGCAGTCAGCTAGCTTAAGTAGCAAGAGAATTATTATTGCTCTTGTTGTTGTTTGTTATTATTATTATACTCTGGGAGGCCAGACTTGTATGTTACTCAGCCAGAAACAAGGCAGCCGGGGCCAAAAACAGGCAGAGAACAATGCCTGACCTCACTGCAGCACTTTTCTAGTAGAAAGACCACTGCTTGAGAGTGGACACCAGGCACGCTACCACAGTCTCCTCGGGAAAACTAGACACCTACAGCACTGTGCTTGTCAAGAGATGCAATTTTCCCCTAATGTACTGACTTCCTCTACCAGGTATCCCTGGGCACACATCTGAATGGTCGCATCTAGGTCATGTGCCTGCATCCAGCCTCCAAGGGTGTCCTGGGGAATGTAATTTTTAGAAAATGGAGGCACACACACTGTAAGGGGGGGTGGGATGGTGGGAACAAGAGGTGAGTGAGCCAACCCACGGTATCTGCCACCTGATCAAATTAGTTTAAGCTAAACTGCTGTCTTTGCTGAAAGTCTTTTCAGAGTTTTTTAAATGCTGATATTATTCTGACTCTCCCAAGAGGGTTTTTTAAAGTTATGTTACCATGAAATACTTTTTCCTAATCTTTCAGAACTAGTGTGTTCTATGGAACACAATTTGGAGATCTGTACAGTATGCCATTAGTAAATCAACCCTGAGTTTGTCTGTTTATGGTAGCAAGCCCCTCCCTGCAAATGCCTGAAGTCTTGGTAAATTTTGATGGACAGCTAGCAGAAGGGCTAAGGGGTCAGGGCCTTTAAGATGGTAGACTTGGGTGTACAGCCATGGTGGGGACCCACAGCCGCTCTGGGCCACTCGGGAGAGGATGACCTAGTTGTATGCCCTGAGCATAAAGAACCACTCTGTCTGCATCATCCTCAAGTAGCAGTGTCTGCACCCCACAGACTATTGCTCTGTGTGAATTCGTGAGCTGGGCCCACCAAACGTATTTCATCAAGAACCTGGATTTAACAGCCTTCCCAAATGTGAAGGGTAATTTTCTCTTCTACTAATGACTCACTTGTTGAGAGCAAGCATTAGTTTGCAGATTACTGAAAAGAGCATTTACTAGTAATTTGCAACACATTATCATGTGGGAATCGGATTACGGCTAAGGATTCCCTCATAAAACAAGCTTTAACATTTACTGCATTTCTGGAGAAATATATGTGTTCTTTGCCTCCGTAAGGATGCAGTTATAGGCCTTATGTGGGTTTGGGGTCAGCGGAGAATACCATCTTGATTCTTCATGATTGCTGAGATGAAGTAAACCCAGTGCAGAAGGTAGAATTAGCACTGGTCCTTACCCAAAAAGATTCCTGCAGAAATGAGATAAGCCACAGGCAGAGGGAGAATGAGAAGGCATTTGGTTGATCTCATGGAAATGGAATCTGTGGGTCTGCAGAAGGAGCGGGGAGAGTCTGTGGTCAAGCAGAGACTAGCCAGGGAGTCAAGAAACGCAGTGCCTTGTCTTCCTCTCTACTCCAGTTATTTCATTTTCTTCCTGATGGATCCTCATTTCTCCTACCCAGAGTTAGCACCTATGATGGTTAATTTTATGTGTCAATTTGACTAGGCCACAGGGTGGCCCAGCGTTTGGTTAAACATTATTCTGTGTGCGTCTGTGAGGGTGTTTCTGGATGAGATTAAATTTGAATCAGTGATCGAGTAAAGCAGATTGGTCTCCCCGGTGTGGGTGGCCTCGTCCAATCCCTGGAAGCCTTGAGTGGAACAAAAAGGATGAGTAAGGGAGAATTCTCCCCCTCCCCCATTCTGTTGATTCTGTTTCTGTGGAGAACCCTGACTAATATAGCACCCAAAACTGGCTTTCTTCAAATGAGTTCCTAGAACATCCCCCTTTCTATCTATCCTTGGCTTTGTCAATCAACAAATCAATTAATCAATCAATCATTCTCTGACTTATCTGCCTTAGTTTTCTCATCCATATAATAGCGGTAATTCTTCCTGTACTTAATGCAAATTCCTTGACTATTTTTCCAAATCAAATCAATAAATATCTATAAAGCAGTGGTCCTCAAACTTTGAGGACCCAAAGAGTTTTTGTTTATGTGGGTTGTACTGAACGATATTTACAATATTGTCTATAAACCACTTTAGAAATTAATTAGAAATAAGAAAGAAATGTTTAAAACACAAGAAAAAAAAGCATATCTTACTAGCCACTGAAGAAATTGTTATCCCACATAATTTAGCTTCTGGAAAACTCCTCTGCACAGCAGTGACAAAGTGAAAATCAAGGCAAATACAATCTTAATATTGCTATGAGAATAGTTTTGACCTCACAGACTTCCAGGAAGGTCTTGGGGACCCCCAGGATTCCCAGACACCTTGAAAATCACTGCCCTACAACATCTGCAAAGGGTCTTCCTGCCTCCTTCCCTGGATCCCTTGTTCCCCACATCACTGCCTCACCCATCTTCCTAGACACACATTTGATTAGGACATTCTTCTACTTAGAGCCCTTTTTGTAGCTTCTTATCACCTGTAGGGTAAAGTATAAACCTAAGTACGGCACACAAAAGCATCTGTGATCTGGGCCATACCTGTCCTTGCCTGAAAAACTCCTATTCATCCTTTAGTCTCAGCTCAGACAACTAGGAAATCGTGATAATTTTAACATATATTTTGCCTGGATAAAATAGACTAAATGAAAAATTCTACCAAATTGTTTTATGTACAGATATTTTGAGGATAAGTAATGGCTTTGTTGTAAAGCTTTTATATTAGTGGTCAGAAATTTTTGAAATTTGATGCCAAGTGTCTACAACACACTTTAAGGCTCTGTAAGATAGTAATACTCTTTAATATTTGGTAAGTCCTTCTCCATATATATCCAAACAGTGGTTGTATTTATATACAGAGGGGTTGCCTTCTAGAATAAAAGTATATTATCTATAAATTAAAAAAAAAACTTCACTCAAATATCATCTTATACCTTCCTTACCACTCCTTCCCTCCTCTTAGAGATGTTCCCATGAGCTCCTAGCATATCTGGATGTTCACCTCCTTCACAAAGAGTCTGTAAGCCCCTTGAAGACATAAACCACTTTTCACAGGTCTTTGTAACTAGACTCCAGTATACTGACTGACGTGGTTCCTGAGACTTAGTAGACTAAAAATCTTTGTTAATAAATGGCTATTGGAAGTCAGACCTGTACGTGTATTACCCATGGTAATCATTTTCCCGAATTCCATGCTATCTTCCGACGTAGCTCTTCTCCCTAACATCTGAAATTCTGTTCTTGGTGGCATATACTCTCAAATAGCCATTATGAAAACTCCAGTCATCTGTGAATCCTTCCTAACTCTCGACTCTTTCACCAATTAGCTTCTGAGACCTCTTTGTTTTATGTCTGCAGTGTCTCTCACATCCATTGTCTCCTTTCTACCATCCCCTGCCACAGCTTTAATTTACTTCCGCATTATCTCATTTGCCCAGTAGTACAGCTTCCTCATCTTCTGACAGTAATAGCCCCAGTTTCCAGACAGTGAGCTTCCTGAGGACAAAAGATTTATTCCTTACCATACTCCTGGCATATTGCCCAGGATTCATATTGCACATGGCACATGAACTCCCACCTATCGTATATACTGTCTCCAGAAAAAATCTTTTCAAAGCAACTTCTAATCATGTCCTTTACCTGTTCAAAAATTTTCTGTGTCTCCCATTAATTACCAAATGTAGAGGATGCTGTTGATTCCCGAGGCCCACATCTCCTCGCCTCCCAAGTTTACTTGCAGCCATGCAGTACAGTCCCAGGACAATTTTTCACCTCAAAGTCCTCAGCATCCTCCTTTCTTCCTAAAAGTGTTTCCACCACTAAGGGAGCTTATTCTACTAAAGGTATAACCCAGAAGTTGAGAAAAGTCAATACCCCTGAGGGCAACTCTCAACCACTGTGGGTAGGGAGTCTCTGGCTGAATGTCTGTCTTCTCAGCCCTTAGTAGGGCTCCAGTTTCTCAGAGGGCTCGGTGCCCACAACAGCAAGTCGCTCACTAACAAACATTTCATTGGCCTCTCTCCTTTCCCTGTCTCATTCCCTGGCTTCTTCCCTTGTGATCCCTATAATCACCTCTCAGATAAACTATCTGAGCCCAAACAATGACACTGAACAAAATTTTAACTTCTTGGCCTGTCATTCAAAGCACCCCATAACTTGATGCTAACCTAACTTTCCAGGCTATGTCATCTATTCCTTACACATACTACACCCTCTGGCCTACCTGGTCCGCAAACCATTGCACTCCAAGTCGTAATCATTCTGCACTTTCATTCATTAGTAATGGAGTGAGATCACTATGATTCACTTAGACCAACAGAGCTTCTCTCCCTAGTGTAAGGAAGGGTCTAGCCTCCCTCAGTGGACCCTCTCAGAGGTGGGTGGCTACACTGTGGTCTGGTAAGCAAAAGAAAATGGTACAGCTGATGGATTGACAGCCAGTAGTGTCTGCCACAAACAGGTAGCAGGAAGATAAAAAAAGAAAGAAAATAGGCAGTCACCAAATTCTACAAAAAATGCTGGAGAAGTACTGGTGAGCTGAAGTGAGTAATCTAACGTGTACACCAGTAGGAGACACTTCGTAGGTACCTACAGACCCAGACCCATTCCCTGATCCCTCTGCCATAGGGCCCTCCCAGTGCTGGCCGATACTGTGTGTGCCCAAGTGAACATATGTGCAGACATTGCCAGGACCCCTAGGCCTGAGCCGTGACTGCTCCTGACAGAAAAGGGATCACAAGCCTACCACTCCGTTTTTCAGAAGCTGCCACCCCCTGCTGTAAAGACTGCAAAGCCGTAAGCTCCAGCTTCAGTTAAGCTGCCCGTTCCCTTCTGCACGTGGGTTTCTGTTCAGCTTGGATGCAGAGAATTTCCAACATGCTCTGGAGCTGCCATGGGCTATGAGATATAATCCAACACCCACTTGAAGTGCTTTGGAAGCGTCCCTATTTTTTTGGCTTATTGATGAGCTCGTGTTGAGTGAAGATATATTTCTGGTCCAATCATGAGTTTCATTTCAAGACACACTAAAAGAAGGGATTTTTCCTAACTGCTGACTTTAGAATATTGGTCCCTAGAGACCAGGTGCTTTTCACAACTCCTTAGAAGCCCATAAGGAGTGATGGAAAAATGCAGCCAGGCATCTCACATGAAAGTCAAAAGTCATACCTGCCTTAATTTAGCTGGTTTTTGATTCTCCTGGGGTGCCCACTTCACACCTTCACACGTCTCCCTTAACTTGTTTCCAACTCAAAGGAGGAGCAGCAATGGGAATTTTCAAGCACATTTTCTTCAAGAAAGGCATGTGTGCCCCAACTAAGTAACGGACATTTCCTTCCACAGAGCATTTTATACTCTGGAGGAGTGTTCAACTACGTTTTCCTATGGGCACAAATGGCAGCCAGTCCTGGAGACCCTCACAGATAGATTAGATCACCACTGCATTTGAAAGCCTGGACCCCCATTCCTGATTTGCCACTTCTCCCTAGCAGTGACCTCAGACAAGCCATTTGAATTGTCTGAGCCTCCTTTCTCTGATCTTCAGTAGGGGATCAATCTAGCCATTCAGATTCCTTCCCTGGATCCCTGCCATGTAATCCCCTCCCTGGGTCTGCGTAAGTGATTCATATTCCTGCCTGTCCTGCAGCTCTGGGTGAACTCTTCCTTCCTAGAGCTGTCAGTCACCAACCTGAAACTGGCAGTATCCAAATGCACAAATTAGCACTTCCCTAGTGGAGGACTCCTTGTTCTCCAGGTACGTGATTGTGCTTCTACTTGGGCCAGTTATAGGAGGAATAGGGATGACCCCTCAGTTTATGTCATGCACTACAGAAGTGCCATGACATGTCACTGAGACCCCATTTGGTCCACTGCAGCCAGAGTTTGCCAAGGGCTCGTCTACCAGGCAGCCCGTGTCAACATTCCTCCTCACTGATTCAAGCTGAAGAGTAGCTCACATAACCATAATACTGAGTCATTTGGAGGAAACCCAAATTCAACAGGCACCTTGAGTTGAAATAAGTGAGACACAGAGATGGATGCACCAGGAATCAGGAATGAGGCCAGACACTCACTAGTATTTTGGTCAGTTAACATCTTGAAGCATTTTAGCTTAAATCAGAAGATGTGACAGTTAATAATAATAGCAGCTAGTATAATGTTATCATATCCTTAAATTTTATTGATTATTTTGGGGTGAGAAGGTGGATAAGAAAGTTTTCTCCCAGAGTTGTACAGTTTTAGAAGCCAAATATGGTAGTAGATACTGGAGTCAACCTAACCCTTTGGAAACTGGAATGTGGAAATTGGAGCACTGAATAGTCATTACAGGCCCATTGCCAACTATAGAAAGGATCACCTACGGCAGCTTGGCCAACGACTGGAAGATGGAGAGGTTGCAAAATTAAATGGCAAATTAGGCAACTTTATCACTGTAGGACAGGCTGGCTGGGGAACATGCCTGGAGCATCACTTCCTTCCTCTCTGGGATGCAGGTGAATTTCCTGACTTTGGAGTTCAACTAGCTATCCATGAAGTGGAGATAAACACTTCCAAGAGTAGAGGGAAGAACCTGTTTTCTCCAAGAGCAGAACATTTATCACCAACATTTAGCACTTGCTGAATGTTCTCAGGGAACAGAGAGCTGGTATTACTGGTGTGGACAAAGTTATCCCAGTCCCTTTACTCTTTGATTTTATTACCTAAAGGAAGACACAGGTAGAACAACAATAGAACATACTGACAGCCAGAAGAGAAGGAAACCATCAATTCTACTTGCTTGGAAAGCTTCTAGCATAAAGGACCACCATTAAGATGAGAATTGGGTATGGAAACTAAAGGAAGCCATGGGGTGATTTTTAATTTTTTTTTTTTTTTTTTTTTGCGGTACGCGGGCCTCTCACTGTTGTGGCCTCTCTCATTGTGGAGCACAGGCTCCGGACGCGCAGGCTCAGCAGCCATGGCTCACGGGCCCAGCCGCTCTGCGGCATGTGGGATCTTCCCGGTCTGGGGCATGAACCCATGTCCCCTGCATCGGCAGGCGGACTCTCAACCACTGCACCATCAGGGAAGCCCCGTGGGGTGATTTTGAATCAGACCATGGATGATGAAGATTTGGCAGAAGGGAACCTTCATATAACATCATTTTGCATGTCCAGATTTACAAATATGAATGCCATGGCCCAAGGTTCTAGAAGAAAGCCAGCTCCTGGAATTTACATTGGCCCTAACCCCATCATCAGAGTCTGATCTTTACCTCTTCTGCTTCCTCCCTCTGCCTGAGGGAAGTATAGTCGCTTCCCCAAATGCATAGTGAACTGTAAGACTCCAACAGAAAGGACACAGCAAATTATATGAATGCCCAGAAGACTCTTTGCCTGGTTTTATTTTGAGCCTGGACACATGGACAAGAGCCTTGTTTTTAAGCTTGTACTGTACCACATTAAAACAACTTACCATGAAGTAGATTAATACAGAACCTGCCACATAATAACAGCTCAGCATATGTTTGTTAAATTAAACAAATAACCCCTGGATTCAGTAGGAGGAATAATCCAGAAAAGTCAAGAATGGAGAATTAGTCAATAAATATATGGTGAGTGAATAAGGAGACTTTTCTGGAACCAGACTACCTAGTTTGAATCCCAGCTCTACCACAGAGCGATACCAAAGATCTGTCTGACCTTGGGCAAGTCCCATAACTTCTCTCTTCCTCAGTTTATTCTTCTATAAAGCGAGGGTAATAATTTTTAAGGTAATTTTTTAAAAATTTAAAATAATTTTTAAACTCATTAATTAAAGAAATAACTAGTAAGATGTTATGATTGTTTCAAAGAGCATCTGAGAAGCTAGGATATTTATAGACAATTTAACAAAGAACTATAAGGATAAGATTGTTGGGTTTGATATCACCTGGTTAATATCCAACATACATAAATTATTGGGGTTATGTGTTTCACTCATGAGAAATTATTTGTAAATCTCCTGGATCAAAGTCTTCAAATTAACAAGTGACTTCCCTAAGTCTGAGAACTTGACTCAAGATTAAGCAATGAGGGAAATCAAGGACATTCCTTGAGAAAATCCTTGGGCAGCCTTTGCCCTCTTACATTGAAAGGATGCGTCGTCTACCTTCTTGCCTTCATCCTAAATTTTGGATAATTTTTCTGGCAGTATCTATGTTATTGGATTATTGCGAAGATTAAATGAGTTAATACATGTGAAGTCCTTAAAGCGGTGCCTGGCATTTATTTCGTAAATGCTATTAAAGTAATTCTGACTATGAGTCTGCCCAGTTAAGTCAGGTCCACTCAATAATGTCCAGAAGGCATTTAGAGCAAAAATCAAAAATGTTACTACCAGCAGCATTACCTTCACTTCTCCACAAAGGAGAGACTTCCCACTGGTAAATCAGAAGAGAAATGAGTAACAATAGCTGTTGTGATTACCAACAATCACATTAGCATTTGGAGTGGGAGTAAAATGGAGCACCAGGGGGTGCTGGGCAGGGCAAACGGAGAGAATCAAAGGGCTGAGCCCTCACCCGCCACATCCAATCGGCAGTCAGATCCCTTGAGAAGTCTTTTTTTTTTTTTTTTTTTTTGATGTTGGGGGTAGGAGTTTATTAATTAATTTTATTTTTGCTGTGTTGGGTCGTTTCTGTGCGAGGGCTTTCTCTAGTCGTGGCAAGCGGGGGCCACTCTTCATCGCAGTGCGCGGGCCTCTTACTATCATGGCCTCTCTTGTTGTGGAGCACAGGCTCCGGACGCGCAGGCTCAGCGGCCATGGCTCACGGGCCTAGTCACTCCGCGGCATGTGGGATCCTCCCAGATCAGGGCTCGAACCCATGTCCCCTGCATTAGCAGGCAGATTCTCAACCACTGCGCCACCAGGGAAGCCCCCCCCTTGAGAAGTCTTGAACCACCTCTTTCTCATCAGTCGCTCTGATGTCTCTTGCCCAGAGTGTTGAAGTCATTTCCTCACTGGGCTCCGTCCCTCCTGCTATTTCTCTGACCTCCCCTTCATCCTCCACCACAGCCACTAGAACCTGCTATAACGAGGGTCCAGCCATGTCACTCCCCTGCCACCCAGCCTTCAGTAATGACCTACTCCCGAGTGATTCCTCACCATCTGTCCTCAACAGACCATTTCCACCCCTGTCTCCCCCAACTCATTCTGTATACTCATCCCTCATTCATGAAGGACCACCTGCCCCCCTTTCCCAGGCTCAGAGACTTCCTCTGCTCATACCCGCTGCCCCGCTCGACCTCCCAAAGCTGTACTCACCCTTCACAGACTCACTCAAAGCAACCTCTGCTGTGAAACCTTCCCTAAGCCCAGAGGACAGCCCCTACCCGCATTCACAGGACAGGCAGGGATTCCCCGCCAGGCTGTGTCACATCCCTTAGAGGACACAGGCTCTGCCTCTCAACTGTGAGTTTCACTTCACCTTGTATTTTGCCTCTGGCCCAGTGCACACATGGTCACCAGTAGTAAATATTCATTTATTGAGTGGTATAGCCTTGCTCCAACACTTTTCCTGGGGCAGAGCCTGACTGGATGCTTAGAAACCTAATTCTCCATCTCTCAAGGCACATACACTACACTTCTCGGTCAATTCAGGCGGTGTGCACAATTCCAGGCTGTCCCATACATCTCCCATATATGCCCCAGCCCAAGGCCCTTCACTTAGTGTATGTGTGTGTGTGTGTGTGTGTGTGAGAGAGAGAGAGAACATTGAGATAATACTAAAGCAGTGAAAGAAAAGGATGGAGGCCAGAAAAGCAACTCCTAGCATTTAAGCATTTAACAGAAAGAATCTCATTGTCAAGTACACTCTTTAAATAGTTAGACTCCACTGTCCATCTGCTTTCCCCTCTTCAGCTCTAACACATCCCTTAGAGCACAGGACTACTACACTGTTCTCTGTTTCCTGGAGTGAAAAGCAGAGCGGGACTGTATCATTTTTCAAGGGGTCAAGAAGTGAAAATATTATAAGGGAAGAAATATTTCCTGAGAGGAAAATAACGTGAAGGGCCCTCGCCTGGAATTTTCAGATGTGGAAATGATACATGGGGAAGTACCTCACATAGGGATGATAAGAAACTCACATGGGTCCAGACTTCTAATCATACTAAAGACTTGCCGCTTGTTCCTGGTGCAAGTCACGTGAGGAAGGGTGACCTGGCCCTGTTTGCTAAGGTTCTCACCGAGGGGCGAAGCGCAGGGAAGAACATGAGGAAGCAGGAGTCCCGAGTCCTGGAGAACATCCTCCACTTAACCCTCCTGGGTTTTCGCAGAGGCAGCCACTCCGCCAACTGGGCCTTATTTCCAACCGTAAACAGAGAGGGAGAGCCCGGGTTGTATCAAAGGAGAGAGCAGCTACTAAGAAGTCTGCAGCAGACTGAGGTTTATTTTCCCTTTGTATGTCTGTAAATAAATGGTTTTAATTTGGGGAAACATATATCTGGAGTGTCGTTGTATTGCCAAACAGACAGAGCCTCGTCACAATATGACAACAGCATCCAGAAGGTTGTCTGTTTTTCATGAAATGTTGCCCAGAGGGTGCTTGGTGTCTCAGAACTCAGCGTGATCAGTGGTTGCCCATCCTGGGGACACATTAACACGTTAATTCTCAGGAAGAATTAACCACAGAATGACACATGTGATGCTGGGGTCAAGCGTGGGCCTAGAGTGTTCAGCGTTCTTGCCTTGGTCCTGCTGCTGCCCTTACCGCTCAGCAACCCCATTTAACCTCCTTGTGCCTCAGTGCAAGCCTCCAGAAAATGAGATTCAGTGCAGTGCAAGCTCCCAGCGTTACTGTACCTGCTTTAAGAAAACTGAACTTGACATGCTAGATAAATAAACTCTGCTAAAAGCTGTTTCATGGGATTCTTGAAGGCAGAAAACTTCATGGTACATATATAAAATAGATGTTGATTCATTTTTAAAGTATACTTTCCATTCACACTTTCAAGAAACAATTGTTTCCTATAGAAAAGTACTTTTCTGAGTTATATGCCCTGTAGCCGCTTAACTGATGCCTGTTGACATGATCCCATGGCACTTAAAAAATATGAAGCAAAAGAAATGTTAAATCCAAATATTGTTAACATCATTAGTATGAAATCATAGAACGTTAGGCCTAAAAAACGACCTTGGAAATCATTCTGTTCTATCTCTCCATATTGCAGCTGAGAAAATTGAAACCCGGTTAGATAAATTACTGGCCATTTCTAATATTTCAAAATATGTCGCCTGTATAAAATTTTTCATAATGTTAGTTAAAGTGCTGGTCAGGTAAATTGAAACATCTCAGAACGAAATAGCAAGTATTTCCACAAGTCTTTGTTTCCCAAGTTATCTATTCACACGACTATTTGTATATCTTTTTCTTTGTTTTGTCTAAAAAAAAAAAAAAAAAAGACAAGATCTGAAGGGGGAAAGAGTAGGAGTTGTGTGGGAGAGAAATTTGTTTTTCTTCTTTCAGATCCTTCCTTACTATTTTCATGACACAATGTGGACTTTGAGATTCCCTGAGGCCCACAAGGATCTTGTGTGAACCAAAATAAGGCTCCTGCTTAAGGAGACCCCTGCTGCTTTTTCTTGTTATCTTTGAGGTATTTGCCATGATGTCTGACCATCTTTCTTGTTCAGAGACAGCTTGGAGAAATTCCTTGTCTCCCAGACACAAGTGAGGAGGAAGCACATTTGGGGGAAATTTGGAATGGCAGGGAGCATGGATGGCCAGGCCATCATGGTTAGGCTGGTGTGGTTGGCCTGTGGTTGGTCACAGACTTGCTAGCTAGGGGACAAAGAGGACTTTGTCCTCAGCTGTTCAGCCAAAGAGGTGGATACTATCATTAACCCCATTTTACAGATGAGGAAATAACAGCTAGAGAGGCTCCCTGTAGAGATTAGACATGGATGTTGTCTCAAGGTTCCACTGCATTCTGGAAGGAACAACCAGGATTACCCCCTCCTCCATCTGCATTAGTGATTCTGGACAGTGGCTGTGAGTGGAAGAGGAGTGGGAGAGGGGAGGGGTGTAAGGACACCGAAGAAGAGTCGATGAGAGCTCTGATCTGGGATTTCAGCGGTGAAATTCACCATCAATGTACCCAACCTGTGATTCCATGAACCACACTCTTTATTAAATCAGCGTATGAGTCCCATCAGGATTGGGGAGAATTACTGTTGCATAGATGCACCCCCTGGGCTTGGCCGGGCTCTTCCCTGAGCTATCTGAACGTCCAGGCAGGGCTGTGCATATACCTGGGAGCACCTACTCTCTCTCCCACTCACTCACCCAGCACATGCCCAGGGCTTCCTACCCCACTCCAGGTCCCCAGAGGGGTTGACCATGTGGGGATAGGAGAATGTGGGCAGTGAGACTTGCATCTCCAGAAGAAGAAGCCCCAGGGCCACCTAGGGAGTAGTTGGGACAGGGTAGAGCAAGGTGCATGTGCGTGTGCCAGTGAATGTGTATACTTGTTCTTGGCCGCTCCAGGAATATTTGAATCTCCCCATCACCTCCCTGCGGGCCAGTTGCAGGGGTGGATTCAAGTTTTGTGAAACCTAAAATTTACACAATTGGGCTTTCTTTAAGAAAAATAATTACAGAATTTTGAATACCACTTTGCATGAAAATAAATATTTATTTAGAATGAGAAAAGAAACTACAACAAATAACAATTTCAAAGATCTGACAAATACCAGAAACATATTTTTTGTTAGCAGCCTGACACCTTTATATGTTTTCCACCTTTTCTTGGCTACTCTTCGACCCACTTTTCCTCTGACAATAATATTGTAATACCATTTTCTGCAGAGAGAATGGAAAGATAATTCAATTTCAGTCTTTGCTTTCTAGCTGAAAACTTTCAGCTTCACAGTTTCTTATTGGCAATGTTTTACTTTTTGTTTTAGAATTGTTGTCAAATGTGGGGAAACCTCTGTCAAGTTTCTTTCATATATAAGCTGTAGGATTTAAGGTTATTTTGAGTTTTCTTGCACAGTGACTAATCCTAGATATTCTTTAAATTGGTAACACTCATCAACCAGAGCATAACATACCACGTTGTCGTGGTGAATATGAGTTTCCTGTTTTCCTCATCAAAGTCAACACTTTATGTCAAATCATCAGGAAATGAAAAACTTTTTCAATGTGTTCAATAAATCATAGAAATGATTTACTCTTCTTTCATTTACTAATCAAGTAATTCAAGAATCTGCCTATTACAGGCAGACCTCATTTTATTGAACTTCAATTTATTGTACTTTGCAGATATTGTGTTTTTTACAAACTGAAGGTTTGTGGCAACCCTACATTGAGCAAGTCTGTTGGCGCCATTTTTCCAACAGCCTTTGTTTGCTTTGTGTCTCTGTGTCACATTTTGGTAATTCTGGCAATATTTGAAGCTTTTTCATTATTGCTGTATTTGTTACGGTGACATGCGACAAGTGACCTTTAATGTCACTACTGTGCCTCCCTGAAGGCTCAGATGATAGTTAGCACTATCCAGCAATAAAGTCTTTTTAAATTAAGGTATATACAGTGTTTTTTTAGACCTAATGCTGTTCACACTTAATAGACTAAAGTATAGTGTAAATATAACTTACATATGCACTGGGAAACCAAAAAGATTTGTGTGACTCGCTTTATTGTATCACTTGCTCACTTGCATTATTGCAGTGGTCTAGAACCAAACCTGAAATATCTCTGAGATATGCCTGTACTTTTGTTCCTGGAAAATATCTCTACACACAAAAGGTATTGGCTCAATAACTACACAAAGTGACTGCATGTCATGTACATACCTCATTAAACCCAAAGTAAAGAAATCCCCAATACAAGTACCCTTTAGCCATTCCCAAAAATATCCTCAGCCGCCCTAACACCACTCAACAACAGGGAGAAGTGAGATTGGAAATAGACAGCAATCTTAACTGATTGCAATATAAATATCTGCCTTTTGCAAATTTTACTAAAACATATGGACCGTGTGAACACATTTCCTCCTCCCAGGATCTTGGAAATGCCCCTTATGTGGGAGGGCCCTGAATTGCAATCTCCCCTGGCTTCCTGGTGAACCTGTCCCTGGCTAGCATGTAAGTTGTGTAAGTGATGGAGTAGGTACCCTTGGGTAACACATCACCTAAACATTACAGATGACCCAGAGGAAGGAAGGGAAGGGTGGAGGAAGCCTTCCTGAAACAAAGGTCACATTTCTTCATGGGCCCTGGAAGTGTAGATCCTATTTAAATGGAAGTTCCCCCCAGGCTCTAACTATAGAAGATAATTTTTCAACAGGCAGTATTTAATGCCAACACTTTTCTTCTAGTACATGGTTATGAAACACAATAAAATTATTTTGTGAAAGCAAGGGTGATATATGATCTCTAACTAAGAATTAAGTATTCTACCACCCATGGTCTGGCTTTAAAAACCATACACAATGGTCCCAAGCTGTGAAGTCCTTGGCTTGCTTTGTGAATTACTGTTACCAGCCAAAAGCTGGAGATATGTTAGGTTGTATCATCAATACGAAATCTATACATGCTTTCCTAAAGAAGGAGGCTGACCTGAGAAAACCAGTTTCTGGTCCATGGGTTATACATTTCTTAAACCAAACAGATCCTCCTGGGCTTTAGTGGCCTTCTCCCAAGAGTCCCTGGCTGTGAGACTAGGGGCTACAGTTACTTGAAAGAAGCAAATTTACCTTGAACTCATGCCCATGCCACCATGGTCACCCACTGCTGTCCAGTACTTTGCTTACTCTCTCAGGCAACAAATGCAGCTTGACAGTAAAGGGAGAGTGGAAATGTGCCCTTCACCTTTCTTATCTTGCTCCAGCTCTCAGTTCTATTCCTTGGAAGAGAGTGGTAAAACTGATGCTGAGGAAGTGAGCTCAGGCTAGATTGGGAAGGAACATGGAATTTATCCTGTTTTTGTTCAGTATTTCTCAATTCAAATGATAGTTAAAATATTAACATTCTCCATTTTGAACCGTTCAGTACTACATGTGTGTTACACATACTTGGGTTCCTATTGAATTCATTAATAAATAGCAAATGTTATTTAAATATTCTTTCAGCAACTTAAATGTTTCTAACAGCAATCTAATATGTTAACCCATACTGAAATTATTTTAAAGCAAACTACAGAATTGAGATCAGGTACATAAACTGGAAATTGAAGATAATTTGTACAAGCACAATGATTGATCTCTGTTCACTCATGTCTCAATTCTTGACTCTAGGAAAGAATGAGGTGACTGCAAATAAGTGGGAGGCCAGATCATTGTGGCCTGATCTAGTTAGGGTGGTATAATCTGTCTTATGCATGATAGACACTTTTGGCCTAAAAGTTTTAAGAACTGTGTATCTTCAGTAGTGAAAGTTAGACAATTATGACTCGGTTTACTGGTTCTCTCTTCTCTCTCTGCGTACTACCAGATTACACCTTCCATTTGGGGGTGGTTATGTACCTGAGTTCTGGTCGGTGGGCTGTGAGTCGAAGTGAGGAGTGCCACCACCAGGCCTGCTCAGGAGAACCTCCTAAGTCCAGCCCTTGTCCTCCATCATCCTCTGGTTGAATGATGAGGTCTATGAAGATATAGAGCAGGGCAGTCACCAGACAGAAGGAAAATGGGTCCCTGAGAGATCACCTGGGGCAGAGCCGCCACTCCCCTTCTGGCATGCACTGAACTGTGTTGTGAACATAAATCGAATTCTGCGGGTTAAGCCGCTACAAATTTGGGATGGGCTGTTAAAGCAGTTAGCCCATCTTGACTAGTACTTTGAACAAAACGTGCTCCTGACAAGCAGAAGGAAAATTCTGCAATAGAAAACAGGGATCCATTACAGACTTTGAAACGGACGTGGTACGTGATAAGGTTTGAGAGGATGTAAGACCTGCACTTGGAGCACACTGGATGGAGTTTGTTGTTCTGGGACAAGCAGGCAGGCAAGTGGGTCCAGAGAGTAGGTCTAGACCCTGGGTTCAACGCAAGGGAAGCAGTTGGCTTTCAAAAGGGTTCTGGGATTCATCCTCCAAGGAACTGGGGCTCAGAGGTCAGAATCCCAACTTGGAGTCCGGGGCCGGAAGCTCAGACACTGGGGGAGTGGGACATGAGGGAAGAAACTCGGCCAAAGTCAATATTGAGAGAAACCTAATCCTTTTCTGAAATATGCTAATATAAAAAGGGCTTCAGACACAGGGGCCTTGTATCATACTTTTAAAGCTTTAATCACTGAGCAACACTTAAAGAAGCATTTTTTTCTTTGCTAGTTTTTGCATTTTAATAAGAGAATCAGTTTTGTAGTAGGATGGGAGATGGAAAAAGAGTAGGTGTTAGTTTCTTCTTATTTATGTGTTATCTTAGGTGTCGAGTTCAGTAGCAGTGTTTACTCTCAGGGCAGGAAATGATAATGAAAAGATTAAGGGGCTCGTCCTGCTCAGATCCTTAGACATATAACCTAGGAAAACGGACAGAAATACAGATTCATTTATTGAGCCCTGATTCTGTGCCCCCAAATCTGCCAGAATCTAAGGGGGGGGGGACACAAGAGAATTGTAAGAATGAGCCACTGTCCCCTACCCTTACGAACATTCTTGAACTTATTTAGTGACTATTTATTAAGCCCCTCTTCTGGGTCACACTGTTTGGGCTTAGGAAAACAATGACTAAGGAGTTCGCGGTGTAACAGATGTGTAGATGAAGAATTAAGCAATTGTACAAAACACCAAAAATTCACAAACCTCACTGCAAACTCACCTGTGCCCAAAATAAAACTTTTTACTTTCTTGATTACTCACCTGAGTTTATAAATTAAGTCCCATTTTGGCTAAATTGGACATAAATTGAAACCTGGGAAATTCTTGATTCCACGTAAGTTCAGGACAGCGTGGAGTGGGAGAGGGGGTGCCGTGCAGTGCCAGGGCTCTCAGAGGGCATCTGGTTCTTCATCATCACCTGACGATGCTGGCTTCCACTGTGATGGCCACCATCCTATCTGGTTCTTAGCCCATAGTCCCTCAATCATGTGTGCAGGGCCTCATCCAGCCTGGAGCCCCCTTATGCTATTCTTGAGCCCCTGCGAAATTATGTGCCTGCTCCCAGGCTGCCTCAAGGCATGAAAAACTCTCAGAGGCTGTCCAGGTCCCATCTCTACTCCAAGCCACGACAGAACTTATAGGCAAGGCAATGTTACTGGTCATTCCCTACATAAGAGTACTATCAACTCCATGGAACTGATGAAGCACTAGTGCCACACTGCTGCTTCTCTGGAGTCTTTCTGCATGCTAGGATCCTGGGTAAGCCCTTGCTCTTGGATCCCACACACCTACTTGGGCATCCTTCCCACCTTACCCACCCCTGCAGAAAAGATACACCTCTTGTTTAAGCACTTCTCACTTCCCCTCCAGCTCTTCTCTTTTGCCCAAGCTCGGGAAGCTTTTTCTTTCTCCTGGAAGTTGGAACTTCTGATTTTCATCTTCCCTGCTTTTTCTGGGCTTTGGTTTTGGAAACTCAAAAGCCAAAAGAGATTCCCCTTTCTCTGCTTTTGGTTAACACACCTTTTCCCTGAGTCAGTAAACCACAAACAGTGAGCTTCTTCTGGTTGGGGGTAGGGCAGTAGATGGGTCAAGACGTAACGATATTGTTCCACTGCACATGTGTGCACACGTACACATACCCCAACCTCCAAATTACGCAGAGATAACGGAGGTCTGGCTTCACTCAGCGTCCCTCCTCTTCACTAACGCACCGATAACATCTGCACCACTCATGGCCATGTAACACACCTGAGCCTTAACCCTGTCTGGATTCTTGTATTTGGTTTCACTGTTTTGTGCTATGTGATGCTGCTGTCTCGATTCCACTTTGTCTATGTCCCAGCTTAACCTGGCAGATCGGTCAGATTAGCTACTCCCTGAGTGATTTTATTAATCTCAGAGAGCTCTGCAATTTTAAAAAGTTGTTCTGACATTACAGTTTAGATTTTAAACATGAGATCCTTTAAAACCTACATTTCTGTAGCACTAGCTATTTCCATTTATGGTTGAAACAGCATATCTGGGCAAATGCAGAAACTTAGGCGGTTTGAGTCTCCTCTAAAATGGAGTCTACAAAATGACCGCTACAAACTCTCTTCTCCACTCTGCACTTTTGTGGAGGGGAGTGGTATTATAGGCCCCGCTGATTTGCGGACAGCAATTGGAAATTCTTCTGTTTAGAAACTAGCTAGAAAAGCTGTCTCCTCTTTTCTCCGTTTATTTGGAGTCGTTTACTCTGTGATTACTGCCTGTATTGCGTTGTCTTCATTCTCCCAATGGCAGCAACAGGGAGTTTTGATGATATCTCTCTTGCATTACTTAAGTTTTTCTGTTTAACTATTTGATGTCCACATATATGTGTGTATACACTATCAAAATGTACGTAATGCTCTGGTGGTGGGGAGGGTGGAGCAAGGAATGCTTAATTTTGCCTGGAGAAAGAAGGATCGGCGGGAGCAGGGAAAGCCCTATGCAATAGGTGACATTTGAAATAGGTTTGAAGAATGAATAGAATTGCACCATTCAGGAAATATGCCTGTCGTCTTAGAGGTGGCGGGTGGTAGAGAGCACAAGCAAAGGAGTGTGGCAAACAGAAAGGACCCTGAGCGAAGGCACAGGTGCATGAAATGCTGTGGTATGAAAAGAACAGAGGCAACTTCTGGTAATTAGAGGACATGCTACTTGTATCAGAAGAGAAATATCTATTGCCAGTGCTCAGCCCTGGTTGACTGAGTGTAAAAGAAACGGAAAATCTTCAAAATAAATAAATAAATAAGCACAAAAATGTAAAAAAGGATACCAAACCCAGAAACCAAGAAAGTACTCCAGAATCTGCCTCCATTTCAAAAATTGTCTTTTGTTTATTGGAGCTTTGTACAGGAATCATCCTCTCTGAGGGGTAAAGAACACTCGGTTAAGTATAATTTTAAGTTACTAATTGCTACCTACACCTCCAGGCATTAACGAACGCAGGGAGCTGCCATCCATCCTCCTTAGCGGCCCTTTGATGAAGAAAAATAAGCATCTGAAGATATAATCACGACCTACAAGGATGTTAAAACCATATAAAGTGGGGCTTTCTTGCCCATTAAAACTTCTGCCCATGCCTCACTCCAGCCAAGTCATTTTAATAATGAAGACCAAAATAATGGTGCTGAATGAAACTCCAAGAGCCTAAGTATTTGATTTGAACTACTCCACTCAGTTCTCCATACCCTCAAATCCTCAAATTATGGGGAGAAAACTTGTGGCCATTAAGAGAGGTGAGGCGAGGGGACACAAGAGCTATCAATGGCCCCTTGGAGTTTTCTGTCCCCTGAGGTTAGTGGGTTAGTTTTGGAGCACACCCACCCCAGGCTCTTCCCTCCTACTCTAAATTTCTCTTTGTGCGGTATCTAGAGGTTAGTAAGGGTGGCCCACCCAGAGAGTGACCACTAGCAAGCCTGCAGTGACTCCCTGTTTGGCAAGAATGTTTGAGGAGGCTTTTTAAACTTTACAGAAATAAGGATTGTGACCCTGAGAAACATACTGCCTGCAAGTTTACCCTTGGGAAGCAACTTCCAGCCTCTCCTCATTTTTTAAAACTCCCTTACATAATGAAGAGACCAGCATGCTCTCTGTGGAGCCCAGAATCTCTCATCAGAGAGGACTTTGGGGAAGTAGTCAGTTTAAAAGACAGGACCAGCTCCAGGTACACACGGTCACCCCTCCACCTACCTTCTCATCGTGCAGCACCCCACGCACAAGGCTGCTCCAACTGTTATCAGCTGCTCCGGGCGGTAATCCTTCAGCAGCCTAGAGCTGCTGTTTACACTTTGATGTGTGTCCCAGCCCCACATTTTTCATCTTTGAGTGTCCTTTTTCTGTCTCTCTTTTATGAGCAAGGACGCGTCTGCTGTGGTAACTTCTGCATGCAGTTAACACGGGGGATCAGTGACTCAACACTGACCTCCATTGGTTGGCATAGAAATACCTAATCCCTTTCTCTCCAGACCCTGTACAATTTCACAGGCTGCGCAGAGAGCCTGCCAGCACCTTGCTTGGACACGCCAGCATTTCAATGGTGATTGATATTTTAAATGAGTATAAACCTACCCCATATGTAACCTGGGATTACATATGTAGATTCTGAAAAATTCTGGCCCAACAGTGAACTGTGTGACCACAGCTCTTGAAGGGCCTCGAGGCCCCCCGCACTGCCACACACCAAGCAGGCTGTAGCACTATTTTGCTTGCCAGATTTGGACGCTCCAGGTTACATTCACAGGGATCTGAGAAATCTAGGCCAGTTTATTTCCCTGGTGATGTTAACGACTACTCAGTTTCCAGTTGATTTATTATTATCTTTTAAATGCCTTAAACTCACATTGGCGATTGTAACCCCATTTTCAAAAGGTATAATAACCTCACCTACAGACTTACCTTGTGCCAGGTACCATGTTACCAGTGCCTTCATTGTCTGCCAGGAGGTAGGCAAGGAAGGCCCACTTAGATCAGTGCCATCAAGTTTCAGCTGTGGTTCTCCTCATGGGGGTCGTCAGAATTTGTAACCAGCCAGGGTTTTCTGGAAAGATGGAAGGCAAAGTCAACAAGGGGACCTCTGGACCCTGAAAACATGCAAGCCCACTACCTTTCCTGGAAATACATCCGGAAATATTTACAGTACACCCTTTAAATCCAGAGCAGCCCCTCAGACATTCAGGCACTCGCTGATTCTGATGGAAGCCTAACAGAGCCTTCCCCACTCGGGAGCTTACAGTAAGATTAAGGGAGCGATGGGGAGAGGAGATTCTGATTTGGAAATAACTGCTCTTTGGTCCCACTGAACAGAGGAGGTCAGAAAGCAAACAATATAACAGGTGTTTGTGACTGTTAAGAAAACCAGAGCCAAACCAGAACTTTCGGAGCACAAACCTGTGTTATTTGGGTTGGTGCCCACATTTGGAACAGGATGTTGCCTTAACACCACTAGGTAGAGGTGAATTGTAAGCAGAAGTTTTAAAATATACATTTGCAATAGATATAAGAAGTTGAGTGAAATAGTCTCAGTGGATATCCCTGTTGCTTCAGTGCCCTTTAATATATTTAAATATTTCGTATAAGTTTTGAATAAGTAATCCATACATGGTACTAAACTATAAGGCATAAAAGGATATACAGTTAAAAGTAACTGTCTCTTATACCTTGTCCCAGAGTCAACCAGTTCCTCTCCCCATAGGCAACCTCTGTTACTAATTACTTATGGATCCTTCCAGATATATTCAGTATGCCTATACATATGTATGCAGTATATATGTACAAATGATTTTTGTAGAGGTGGTACTAGGCTATTTATACTTATTTTTGCCTTGCCTTTTTTTTCCCACATAACAATACAGCCTGAATAGCCTCTCATTGCATTACATGAGCTATTTTATTAGTTTTTATTGCATATATTTCATTTCATAGTGTTCTATAAATTATTTAAACAGTACTCTTTTGGTAAAAATTTAGGCAGTTTCCAAATTTTTACAAATTTATTAACAATATTTCAATAAATAATTAGCTCATAAGCAATTTCTCACACTTGCAAGTATAACTGTAGGAAAAAAATCTTGAAATTGGAGCTGCTAAGTCAAAGGTATGAGTATTGGTCACTTTGATAGATATTGCCAAATTTCCCTCCACTGAGACTGTACCAATATATACTCTTATCATTAGGGTATGAGATGACTGAATCTCTTCCTCATGGACACAGCATGTTATATAATTTATTGATCTTTGCCAATCTGAGATGAAATGGTATTTTCTTATAGTTTAACTTGAAGTTCTCTAATTTTTAGTGAATTATGTTTGTCCTTTTTTAATTAGGTTGTTAGACTTTTTCTTATTGACTTATGAGAACTCTTTCTATATTAGAATATTCTATATTAAGGAAATTAACTCATTAAAGTGCTGTCAAATATGATAGCCACCAGCCACTTTTGAGCACTTGAAATGTGGCTCATCCAAATTGCAATGCACAATAAATATAAAATACAAACCAGATATTTTAGTACCAATGAAAAGAATGAAAATATCTATAGTATTTTATATTAATTACTTGCTGAAAAGAAAATATTTTGGTCATGTCAGATCAAATAAAATAAATTATTAAAATTACTTTCACCCATTTCTTTTTACTTTTTTAATGTAACTACCAGAAAACTTAGAATTACAAATGTCTTGCATTGTATTTCTATTGGACTGTGCTAGTTTATATTATAAATTGCATACCTTTTGGCCAGTTATATTTTTATATTATCAGATTCATAAATATTTTTTTATGTCTCCTGAGTTTCACAATATACTTAGGTATTCTCCACAGCAATACTTTTGTAACTTTCCCATGGAGTGTCCTAGTATTTTTATATTTGTATTATTTACATAGAAATCTTTGATTCATCAGGAAATTATTTTGATATAAAGTGTGAGCATAGAATTCAGTATTATTTTTTTCTAGAAGGCAATCCAATAGAATAACTGGGCCAGAATAAGCAACATTTATTATTTAATTTCAACTTTTTTTTCCATTGATTCAAAATGCCACACGTACTTATCATATTCTAAATATTTTAACATCTGGTAGGGCTAGTACCACGTTATTTTCTTTTTTTCTGAATTTTCCTGGGTTTTCTTGCTTGTTTATTTTTCTATATAAACTTTAGAATCATATATAGCCCCCAAAATTCCACTGACATAGTAACTGTCTTTATTAAGTGTTTACATTAATTTGGAGAGAATTGAAAGGTGCATGATACTGAGCTTCAGTTGCCAAGAATATAGTATATCTTTACATTTATACAAGTGCTTTCTTGTGTCCATGAGTAGCATTGTAAAGGCTTCTTCATACACATCTATCACATCTGATAAACTTATTTCTAAATATTTTCTAGTCATATTGTTATTAAAAATGAAGTCTTTTCTACTATTAATACACATTTTCTTTTAATATATGAAGGTTAATGATTTTATATATTAATTTCTTAACCAAGGGCTTAACTAAATTCCACTATTATTTGTAATATTTTTCAGTTGGATTACTTTTTATTGTAATTCAATATTAAATCTTTTAACCTACAAACAGGTATGATTTGTCTTTTTTTTTTAATTGTCTACATTTTATTTCTTTCTCTTGTGTTAATTGAATTGGCTGGGATCTCTAGATCAGTGTATATTTTAATGGTGATAGAAGACATCCTTGTCTTATTCCTGACTTTACTATGAATAGTTCTGAGATTCCCCCTTAAAATCAGTGCTAAATTTTAGATTGAGATAAATAAATTTGATTATATTAAGAAAGTATCTACTGCCATTTTATTGATAAGGTTAAAAAATAAGAATGGCTGTTGAGTTTTATCAAGTGCCTCTCAGCATCTAGCAACATGACTTTTCATCTCTTAGTGTGGTGAAAATAAATTAACAGATTTGAACCATCCTTGCATTCTTGGAATAAATCACACTTGGTCACAGTGTGTTAGTTTTTAATATGCTACTGGATTTTGTTTAATAATGTTTTATATTGGTTATTTTTGTGTAATATTCCTAACAGTGATATCTTATAATTTTGGTTTTCTTCTTCAGGAACACCAATTATGTATATGTTTAATTTATTTTGTATGTATTCCGTATCTATCCTATAATCTTCAAGCTTCTTGTCTGTTTATTCTTTACACCCTTTTTTCTGATCCATCTTCCCCATTCCTAGCTGTGTTTTCAACAGTGCTCAATCTTTCCGCAGCTTCCAATCTGTACCTTGACCTACATTTCTGTGATTTTGCGGGGGGGTTCTTTTTTATATCTTCCCTTAATTCTGCCAGCACATGTTTGATCTACTTCTGTTGTTTCATCATTTTTTCCTATGAAATTGCAGATAGGTGATTACTCACTCATTTTCAAAAATTCAGGAATATATTTGGTCATGATTTTTACCTACCTCATTAGACATTTTTCCAGAGAATATTTCTTGACCACCACTTAGTTTTCCTCTTTCTTCCATTCTTGTTTTCACCTTCTTTTAACAACTTTTTATAGATCCTGAGTTGATTTCTTTTTGATTAATCACATTAGAATAAGGCAAGTTTTCCTCAATCAGCTTTTTTAAAAAGGCTCTGTGAGAGAGAGGTACGGGCTATTTTCCAGCTAGTTGGAGTTTTTCTTATGAAAAAGTGGGTTATGTTAGCCTTTAACTTCCTCCAGCCAATTGATACCAGTAGCTTTGGACCACTCTTAGAGCAAGGTCACTTGCCTCCTCAGGGGCACACCAGTAGACTGCTTCCTTCAAGTATGGCATTTTTGTACAACTTTTCATTTAGCTTCATCTCCTCTCCTTTTTCTGGAAACCTCATCAGTTTGAAATCAAGAGACGCTCTCACTCAAGCTGGTACATCCTTATTACTACAGAACAAGGGTCAGCAAACTACAGGCCAGCTGCCTGTTTTTATAAATAAAGTTTTGCTAAACCACAGCCATGCCCATTTGTTGACATATTGTCTGTGGCTGTCAGAACTCTACGATGGCAGAATTGAGTAGTTGCGAGAGACCATACTGTCTACAAAACCTAAAATATTTACAATCTGGCTCTTTTAAGAAAAAGTTTGCTGGCTCTTGTTGTAAAAAGCTGGGTTTACATATCAATATGGGTCTCTTAAGACTCTTACAACTTTTTCTCAGCTCAATGCCCAGGGGCATCTTCACTGTGGAGATTCTTGTGTCCTTGCTTGACCTTCACTGATTTTGGAAGTCTTTTTTCTCATTTTTTGTTTTGGGGTCTCTTGTCGTTTACTACTTTTACAAAGGATAGGCTTTGCAATACTATTTTCCCTGTTTTCCTTTCTGCTTTTGGGTGGTTTTCTGAGAAGTGAATGAGAAAATGCTGACTTTGCTCTGCATATTAAAATTAGAATTCCTCAGATGATATTCCAAGAACTTGTTTTTTGTTTGCCTCTTTCCTTGGTGGTTTTTTGGCCATTGAAGAAAGATCCTAGCATACTAAATATCTTTGTCCTAGATATATGTAAATATTTTCTCTTTAATTTAATTGTTTTTATGATTTTTATAACTCTCTTAAGTATGATTTAGTTCTCAATGGAGAATATAGACACAACATTTAAAAATAAATAAATGAGAAATTTTTCAGTTTTATATTTTCTGTTGCCCTAGATCCTGACTCATATTGAAGTAGACAGTTCTTAGTGATATTTAGCATTTTAAACTTCAGAAGTAACTATAAATAAACCCTGCTATAAATATTAAAAAATATTTGGAAATAATATGATTTAAATACTCCCAACTTCACCCTCAAATTCTTCTGCTATCTAGGTCTTATTTAGTTACATATTGAGCTTATTTTTGAATTAAACCAATTTTTTTAGAACTTTAATATACTTGCATATTTTCCAAAACCATTGTGTCCAAATATCTTCACTAAATTTAATTTCATTTTTACTTATAAATGTAATTTTTAAAATGAAATGAAATTTTAGTTATAATTATACTATTCAATATTTTATTTCTGCTGCTTCTCTGCCTTTCATTTTTTTAATAAATATTATTTTATTTGTTTATTATTTTTGGCTGCATTGGATCTTTGTTGCTGTATGCAGGCTTTCTCTAGTTGCGATGAGCCGGGGCTACTCTTCTTTGGGGTGCGTGGGCTTCTCATTGCGGTGTCTTCTCTTGTTGTGGAGCACGGGCTCTAGGCGCACGGGCTTCAGTAGTTGTGGCTCACAGGCTCTAGAGTGCAGGCTCAGCAGTTGTGGCACACACGGGCTTAGTTGCTCCGTGGCATGTGGGATCTTCCCGGACCAGGGCTTGAACCTGTGTTCCCTGCATTGGCAGGCGGATTCTTAACCACTGCGCCACCAGGGAAGTCCCACCTGCCTTTCATTTTTAAGAGTAGTCTTTCTGCAAACACTAAATGGTACTTCATGGGGAATTCATGAAAGGAGAGAGTCTTTTGGAAGAAATGTACTTGGATGTATTTGCTGTGAGAACAGTTCTTTATCTGTCTTATACATGACTACATCTCCAATTCCTAGAGCAATGTGTGGCATGTAATAGGCACCCAATATACGTGTGTAGCGTGATGGATGAAAAGGAAACTCTCTGACTGCAAGATTTCCTCTGTACTCTTGCTGTTGAGTAGGTAGGGATGCCAAAAAATGAGATAAGAGCTCCAGGAAGAGGAGTCAGTTTAGGGTGGGTAAGGGTGAAACGGATGACTGATTTACAAATTGGGTTTAGGAATCAAAAGTTAGGTTCCAGCAATCAGGAATAGCATGAGCTGTTCAAATGAGAAATCCTTGATATTCTTGCAAATTGAGCTTTTCTATAAAATCATGAAATTAAAAATCTTTATTCATTTCAAAAGAAAAAATAGAAAAGTCAACAGGAATAACCAGAGAAATAAAAAAACCACAAAGAGAAACTACAATGGTGTCCTGGGGTGCATTTTATTTTAGAAGGCACTTTAGCAAAATCTTTGTGTTGAAGACTTTTTAAAAAATTGGATCAATTCCCAGTTTCCCGGGCGATTTACTGTCATGAAGCTTGTCTACGTGTTGGACCCAACCATGAAAATGATAATAGCAACTTGATGAACTGTCAGATAAAGCTTGGTGACTTTTCCTCACCAACCACTGGCCCCATAGGAAATATTAATCACTGCAGTTTTCACCTTGTACCAGATATTTAAAAAGTAAAACCTAAGAAATTCATTTCCATGTGTTTAAGTAGGGAAAAAAGAGAGAGAGAGAGGTTTTGCTCGATCTATTTCAGAAATTATAGCCACCTTGGGACTAAACATTTCTTTCAGCCTTAGCCCAAAGGCAGTCACATTAGGGACATTGTATGCATTTGGGGTGATAAAAATTGAGCTGTGGTCTAACCTGTTGCATAATTTTCATTCTAAAATTACTTTGCTCTGGACATAATGGCCCCATCAGTCAAGCTATCATCTGGCTAGTTAAACGAAGTAAGAAAATAATCTCAGCTGGTCTCAGAGGAGTGGGAATTCAACTGCCTGAGGGGCTGAGATTTCCTGAGTTTGTTCTGTATCTGTTGGGCTGGCCAGCATTTGTTCTTACCTTCAACATCCACAGCAAAGGCCATTCAGGCTGGGGAAGAAGCTGCTTTAGATAAAGCCTATAACCCAAGATGGAAACACTTAACAAAGCCAAATGTTTTTTTCTTTTTGGTGGATCTAATGCACAGTGATTGTTCCTAATTAGGCGGTCTTACTCGAAAAGCCCCCCCTCCCATGCACAAATGCCAGGAAAGAGCTCTCCTTAAGTGTCTTTGAAACAAAGATACATCACGATAGAAAGTCAGTTTTCATTTACAGAATCACAGCTGCATAAACAATGTTTGTTCACTACAAGAGGAAAATTTATAGTATTTGTCAGGAAAAAGTAAGCACATCGGGGGCTCTGTTTGTGACACGGTGTCACACTTCATGGTCCTTTGAGGCAGCAGGCACAAGAGCAGATCAACAACAGAGGCAGCTTTCACATCGTGTTACCCTATTTCTGTTTCACATTTCAAGACGACCTTGCATCTAAATTTCTATGAATGTTGGGAAAAGAGAGTAAAGTAGAGTGATGGACCCTTTACCATGCTTATTCTCTATACTTTCTGAAAGAGAAGTTTTCTTTTTTTAAAAAAAAAAAAAATGAAAACCTAAGTCCTCTTAAGAATTTCAGTGGTTGCAGGCATTCACTTTTGGTCTTGGGATTAGCCAGCCTTAGAGCAATGTTTTCCTGACTTTAAATTTCACGGAGAGTTAAAATTGGTTTTAAAACCAATACAGAGTTTCCATCTTTTAATTTTATAAAGGTCATTTAAACAAAACAGGATATGTCTATCATCCACTGTGGGCCTCACTTTCTATAAGAAATGAACATTTTAATACCAAAAGAGAAAGGCAAGAAAAGCAAAAATAAAAATCTCAAAATAAAGGACAGAGCCTGACATTGAATACATTTAGCTGTATGAGACAATTCAGTCTATTTTCCCTCTCCTTCTCGTTTCACCACTGAAGCTGAAGACTATGTCAAAAACTGGCCCTGGCCCTCGACTGGCATTTGGAAATCACTCCATTAGGGAAAAGACCACAGAGAACTTCTGGTGCCAGGAACTGTAGAAAGGGGAGGTGTTTAGTTGCAGGCTGTCCATGCATAGCCCTTTCATAGTCATCCATCATGACCCATATCTCAGCAATCTGTAAGTGTTTTAAAGGGGCCCTGGGGGGGGAGTCAACTGTTGTGAATTTCTTAGTTTATTTAAAAATTTGGCAAAATTTATATTAAACACCGCAAGAGTCTTAAATCTTTAAAGCCCAGTGGAATTTCAAAGAGCTTAATGATGTTTTCTTTTTAATGACCTTGACCTTAGAAATTAATTTTTTAAAGTAGTGTTACTGTAGAAAGGGTTCTGAAAAATTTCAGGATGACGTGTGGTACCAATGAAAACACATAGACTTCCTTGTGGTTTCATGCAGGAAGGTGTGTGTGTGTGTGTGTGTGTGTGTGTGTGTGTGTGTGTGTGTGTGTGTGACAGCTGGAAGCACCTGCCAGGGAGAGCCCTGCTTTTGTTTGTCAGGGCCCCAGAAACTTGCCACTCTGACCCTAATAAACTCCACACTTTTGGTCCTTTATAGGGGGCTTCTAAACAGGAAAAAAAAAAAAAAAGGCAGATCAGAAGGGTGCAGGCAGAAACCGAATGTTAAGGACGCAGAGAAAGCATTTAGAAAGGGTAGCAACCAGAGAGGTGCCAGGAGGAAGGCCACCAAGGGGACTTCTCACAGCGAGCCCTCAGGCCTCTGTGGATGTGTGGCAGTACTGAGCAGAGCCTCATAAGCTCTCCTTTTCGTAGACTTCTTCCTGTTTAACAGAAATGCATGTCATTTGTTGGAACCTTCTGTCCCAGAAAGGATTGTAACAATTGGCATTTCTCAGAGGGAAGTCTGCTCACCTGTGAAAAGCTCCCGGCGGGGGACTTCTGTGGTTAGGCTCATGGAGAAAACGAACCCATCTGGTGGGTTAAGCATTAACGGCCCTCCCACCCTTCACCAGCCCTACCACCCGAGCCACCTGGCCTGGGAACCCCAAGCCGAGTAGGGAAAGACTAGTTATCCCAACAGCCTGATGTGTTTTAGTTGTAAGGGCGAACAGAAGGAAGGCTGAATGAGGAATCAGGAGAACTGGACTGCTCTCTGTAATATTAAAAAATGTGCCTGACTTCTCTGGCCTCATGTTTAAAAATCTGTTAAGATGAAGAAAATTGTTTATCAGTGTTTTTTGTTCTTGTTTTTATTCATTTCTTTACAGTACTTATTGTTTTACTTTTGTTTCCCGCAGTGGAATCTTACTTTCAATAGAAATGCTATTTGAAAATTGATATAAATAAATGTGAAGCCGGCCTGATGATGTGGAGGAGGGCCTGGGTGAGCCGAGGCACACCCCTTGAGCTGGTTGGTCCCACCTGCTCTGAGAAGCCCCTGGTGAGACCACGGGGTACGTGGGATTCGACATCCTTCTCGCCCTCACAGCTGCTGATTCTATGCTAGAGCTATAGAAAGTCTATTTGGATGCATACATGTGGTTAATGTTTTCAAAGATGAGTTTTTGTCTGTACCTAGAGATGTAGGGTAAAGAGCAAGAAAGGCCATGGCAAGATAAACAGCTTACTTCTGAGCAAAAGAAAAGCAGTTACGAAGGGCCTAAGGTCTAGCACAGGCCACTACCATCAGCCACGTCAGCAGAAAGGCATAAGCTTTAGTCTACAGAATTAAAAACAAATGCCTGTCAATCACTCACAGTTGAGACTGAGGTGTATGTAGCTTGTTTTTTTTTTTTTTTTTTTTTGCAGTACGTGGGGCTCTCACTGTTGTGGCCTCTCCCATTGCGGAGCACAAGCTCCGGACGCGCAGGCTCAGCGGCCATGGCTCATGGGCCCAGCCGCTCCGCGGCATGTGGGATCCCCCCGGACTGAGGCACGAACCCATGTCCCCTGCCTCGGCAGGCAGACTCTCAACCACTGCGCCACCAGGGAAGCCCTATGTAGCTTGTTAATATATGTGAATAGTTATGTGTAGTTTTATATGTATAAATCTAGTTCATAGATAAGTAGATTATTTAAAGTAACAGGAAAATCTTGAACATAGCAAAAGCTGTAGAATGAATGGGAAAGATATATATATGCCTTAAAATTAAAACTTCTGTTCAAAGTTTGATTTCAGCTGTTGCATGTGAAAAAGCAAATGCTCTGAAAAGAAAAAAAGCTAAATAAATTCTTTTATTCTCAGAGTAATCTACAGATATCAGAACTCTTCAGATTGGTGGTACGATAGCTATGTCATGTACACTTACACTGATACATCTGAGTTTGACCAGAAATGCTGTAAGCCTTGGGAAGTAGGATAACAGAGTTTAAATATCCTCCCTTTAATAACTGAAAAGTCTCCATAATTTCTTCGCAATTTTTATATCCAATATATAAACATTTTAAAATAAACTACAGAGGTCTTTGATTTAAATATTAAAGTGATGATCCGGGAATTAGTGCTGTGTTTTGTGGCTCAGCCATCTTAGGAGATATGCATTACTTTGTATAAGTTCTATTTATTTCCCATGATATACTTCTTTTATATAAATTATACCAAATTTCTCTCTAATTTGATTGAAATGGTATTTCTAGGAGATATTTCTTTCTATAAATGTATTCGTATCAATTTTAAAATGAAATAGCAAATGCCGTATTTTGATCTTTGAAATAAATAACCAATTTATGTTAAAGAGCCTGAACTCCCATATTTAATGTCTAGAATAACAAAAAGGAGAACACAAAAATGGCATTTTAAGCAATATGTATTTTTTAACTTAGACTAAACTTCAACATGGAAAGTTTTCAAATTAGCAAAGTATTACCAGCCACACCTGATAGAAGATCAAATGAGAAATATTTTACAATCTAGTTTAAACTACAGAAAAATGCATTAGAAATGGAAAAAACTGGCTCTCCATCTATTTGAGTGAGGTCATTGTCACCACTATCATATTTTAAGGGGTCTCTTGTGAAGTGAAAATGTGGGAAATCACTTAAGGAGACAGAAGGACACTTGGAAATATTTACCTCATGATTTTGTCATATGGATTTAAGAGAGGAATCCACAAGTGGAAATTTATTATTTCAGCCCAAGGTAAAGAATACTTTAACTTTGACAATTTTGATGAAGATTTTCATGGTAGTCATTTTTGTCACCAAGAGCTTACCAATATAGCAGAATTTCCAGATATGAACACTGAATGGGTTTTACAGAACTCTTTTATTTAGAAAGGGAATTTTGAAAACAAGAAAATGAAACAAATAGAAGTTGACTCCATGAGTCCTTAGCTCTCCTCTACAAAACAATCTAGTCTCAGTCTAGATGAAGCCAGGACCAATATTGATGGAGCACTGACCAACCTAGACCATCCAACCATCCATCCACCCATATATTCATCCACTCACATATTTTTGAGAAATAATATAGTTCCTGCAAGTAAATTGAACTTTAATTTATTCATATAAATTATGTTGTTTATTTATTTTTTATATAAATGAATATTTATTGATATGTTCCTTGGAGTAATAGAACAGTTCTGTCTTCATTTTATATATATATATATATTTGATTTACAATGTTGTGTTAGTTTTATGTGTACAGCAAAGTGATTTAGTTATACATATACATATGTCTATTCTTTTTCAGATTATTTTCCCATATAGGTTATTACAGAGTATTGAGTAGAGTTTCCTGTGTTATACAATAGGTCCTTGTTGATTATCTATTTTATATACAAGTGTGTATATGTTAATCCCAATCTCCTAATTTATCCTTCCCCCCACTTCCCCTTTGGTAACCATAAATTTGCTTTCTAAGTCTGTGAGTCTGTTTTGTTAAATAAGTTCATTTGTATCATTTTTCTAGATTCCACATATAAGTGACTTCATAGGATATTTGTCTTTCTCTTTCTGACTTACTTCACTTAGTATGATAATCTCTAAATCCATCCATGTTGCTGCAAATGGCATTATTTCATTCTTTTGATGGCTAAGTAATATTCTATTGTATATAGGACCACATCTTCTTGATCCATTCATCTGTCGATGGACATTTAGGCTGCTTCCATGTCTTGGCTATAGTAAATAGTGCTGCATTGAACACTGGGGTGCATGTATCTTTTCAAAGTATGTTTTTTCCGAATATATGCCCAGGAGTGAGATTGCTGGATCATATGGTAGCTCTGTTTTTAGTTTTATAAGGAACCTCCATACAGTTTTCCATAGTGGCTGTACCAACTTACAGTCCCACCAACAATGTAGGAGGGTTCCCTTTTCTCCACACCCTCTCCGGCATTTATTGTTTGTAGACTTTTTTTTTTTTTTTTTTTTTTTTTTTTTTTTTATTTTGCGGTACGTGGGCCTCTCACTGTTGTGGCCTCTCCCGTTGCGGAGCACAGGCTCCAGACGCGCAGGCTCAGCGGCCATGGCTCCCGGGCCCAGCTGCTCCACGACATGTGGGATCTTCCCGGACCAGGGCACGAACCCGTGTCCCCTGCACCGGCAGGCGGACTCCCAACCACTGCGCCACCAGGGAAGCCCTGTTTGTAGACTTTTTGATGTTGGCCATTCTGAGCAGTGTGAGGGGATACCTCACTGTAGTTTTGACTTGCATTTATCTAATAATTACCAATGTTAAGCATCTTTTCATGTGTTTTTTTGGCCAACTGTATGCTTTCTTTGGAGAAATGTCTATTTAGACCTTGTGCCCATTTTTTGATTGGGTTGTTTGTTGTTTTGCTATTGACCTGCATGAGCTATTTGTATATTTTGCAGATTAACCCCTTGTTGGTCACTTTGTTTTTAAATATTTTCTCCCATTCTGTGGGTTGTCTTTTTATTTTGTTTATCATTTCCTTTGCTGTGCAAAAGCTTTTAAGTTTAATTAGGTCCCATTTGTTTATTTATTTTTTTAATTTTCATTACTCTAGGAGGTGGATCCAAAAAGATATTACTGTGATTTATGTCAAAGAGTGCTCTGCCTATGTTTTCCTCTAGGAGTTTTATAGTATCTGGTCTTACATTTAGGTCTTTCATCCATTTTGAGATTATTTTTGTGCTGTCCAGTTTTCCCAGCACCACTTATTGAAGCACCGCAGTCGTCTTTTCTCCATTGTATATTCATGCCTCCTTTGTCGTAGATTAATTGACCATAGGTGCGTGGTTTTATTTCTGGGCTTTCTGTACTGTTCCATTGATCTTTAAGTCTGTCTTTGTGCCAGTACCATACTTTTTCGATTACCGTAGCTTTATAGTACAGTAAAGGATAGTACAGTGAAGTCAGAGAGCCTGAGTCCGGGAGCCTGATTCCTCCAGCTCCATTTTTCTTTATCAAGATTGCTTTGGCTATTCGGGATCTTTTGTGTTTCCATACAAATTTTAAGATTTTTATTCTAGATCTGCAAAAAATGCCATTGGTAATTTGATAGGGATTGCATTGAATCTGTAGATTACCTTGGGTAGTATAGTCATTTTGACAATATTGATTCTTCCAATCCAAGCACATGGTATGTCTTTCCATCTTCCATGGTATGTCATCTTCAGTTTCTTTCATCAGCATCTTATAGTTTTCAGAGTACAGGTCTTGGAACAGTTCTGTCTTGTAGTGCTGCTTACAGAAAACTCTACATGGAATCAAACTGCATAGAACTATTAACACACACACTAGTACATGTAAAAACTGATGAAAACTGAATACGGTTTGTAATCCAGTTAGCACTATTGTACCAATGTCAGTTTCCTGGTTTTGCTATTGTACTATAGTCATATAAGATGTCATCATTGGGGAAAGCTGGTAAAGAGTTTACGAGACCCCATGCATGATATTTTGCAACTTCCTATGAATCTATAATTACTTCAAAATAAAAGGTTAACAATAAGTAGTTGCCTAGATAACAAGTTACCTGGATAAATATAAAAGCACCTGAGTCTTTTATTTGGCAAACCCTATTCTTCACTGTCATACTGCTTTGCTAAGGGCCACCTTCATTTTCCCAAGAACTCATTTTATTTGTACTGAACAGTTTTAAAACCTATAACTAAAAGACCTCTGAGAAATTATGATGTAATAATTAGTACTCAAAAAGCCCATTTAGGAACATGTTAGATATGTAATCATTGCTTAGAACTGGGTGTCATTCTGGAGTTTTTATTTTTATGGGTACCCATTGTTAATAGAAAAACCTCTCCACCCAAAGATCTTTTCAACCTGTTGATTTTAAACTACTGAATTGAGTAAAGGAAAGTGAGAGGGAACAGCTGGAAATCACATGTTTATTGATACAGGAATTACACACACACACACAGATACACACACACACACTCCTACTGAATTGATTGGATTTGTTGTCAACTCTTTTTCATTATTTCCATACTAATTAGATCAACTATTGAGCAGGTTCAGTCATCAAAACACCTGGAAACAATGGACCTACTGTATCTTGCATCCAGAATAGATGGTGGTTTGCACTAGAGTTAGGCCCAAGTTGAGTAAGAATGTATGTTTATTGATGCTTTGGGTAAATTTGAATTAAATCGGCCCATGGACCCACTTAGGCTACACCTAACTTTGTGAACGTTTGTGACTTGACTTTGCAGTATTTCTCCCAGAAGAAGCAAGACCCGAGAACAGGAGCAGAACAACATTCAGTGCAGCCTCATGGCAATAATTCCAGCCCCATTAACGTTAGGGTTCCTGATACTTAAAAAACAGCAAAGCTACTCACCTTTTTAATGAAAACTTCAAAAATTTAATTTCAGAAACAGGAAATATTCTTGAAGTGGCTACAAAAAAGCACAGAATTTCATAATACAGAATAATATAGGTATTGTGTCAACCATTCAAATTTAATTAAGCAAAAGTGTGAGGGAAATTGCACCCACAAAGTTTATCTCATTCTTTTTTTGTCTTTCAATCAACCAGGAGAGAAAAATGGATAGAGGAGCTTTATTCACGTTCCCTCTAGGTATGACTATTCATCCTATGTGCGTGTAAACAGTATTCCTACTATATGCACATCTAGTTCACTTCTGAGTTACACAGGAAATAGGTGTCTAACAAATTATCATGTAATCTGAGACTGTAAGAGATGCAAGGGAACATATGAAAAATTGAGAGAAAAGACCGATATCTGTTAACTTTATTTATACATAAAAGAATGTTTAGATACAAAAAATAATGCAATTAATAGCCTTATGAATACCTTTGCCCTCAAATTCTATGCAAGATGGTCCAAGACTTGGAGAGGGGCTGAGAGAAGATTGGGAAGATTGAGGCTGAGAGATGAGAGGGTATGGAGACAGACTTTGAGGACAGTGAGGTTGTACATAAGATAGCTGTCACATCAGCACTAAGCAAATTATCAAATGGCGTGAAAGCCTTCATGTGTGAGAAGCCCTATTTTTTTTTTTTTTTTTTTTTTATGCTATACGCGGGCCTCTCACTGTTGTGGCGTCTCCCGTTGCGGAGCACAGGCTCTGGACGCGCAGGCTCAGCGGCCATGGCTCACGGGCCCAGCCGCTCCACGGCATGTGGGATCCTCCCGGACCGGGGCACGAACCCGCGTCCCCGGCAGGCGGACTCTCAACCACTGCGCCACCAGGGAAGCCCCTTGCCCTATATTTTTTATTTGAGCAGATCAATAAACCTATCAAATTCATTTGATGACCTCCTCAACATGAGTCTGCAGATATCCCCAAGGACATTCATTTTCCAAATTATCCCACTGCTTTCCTCATGTTTGGGATTATAACACCTGACTCAGGTGTACTTCCTCCCCTGCCCTCCTTTCCTCCAGCCCAGACACGCACACACAGACACACACACGTATTCCAAGCATGTGCTGTGCCCCTATATGCCTCAGTTACATTTAGAGCTAGAGTTACACATGCAGGGAAGGGGAAGGGGGTTTATGGAACCTCCTCTCTTCTCTCTGCACCAGCTTAAGCCAACACTGGCTTTGGCGACTCATTTCTTGGATCACGGTGAATTTATTTTTCCACCAGATACCCCCTACGCTCCAGACATTTCATAATGCCTTTTTAAGGAAAAAGAAAGTGAAGCCATGATGATATCAAATTCTTCATCAAGGCAAGAGGAACAAATTAGTGTTACTTTTGTGCTGGGAGAGATTTCTGTCAGCCTTAAAATTGTCTCCTGACTTATGACTGTAAGCATGGAGCAAATACGAGCTTGTCTACAAGAAGAGAAATTTATAAACCATGGCTCAGCTTTAAATATCACTTCTATTGAGCATAGCAGTAAAGAAGTCACATCAGACAAAAGTAAGCTCTCCAGTAACATACGCCAGGACCATAATAACCTAGACCTTTCTGATATGAGCTAAGTGAAACCAGGACTGTGGTAAGTTTTTGGCTGTAGAATGGAACACTGGGATCCTTGATGAGGATACCCAGATTATACAGAACACTTCTTATTCAAAGTTCTGCCAAATTAAATGTGTCTTGAAACTCATGGATCCACAGAATTTATACTCCTCTCAGATAGATTTACTCCATAAGTATCTGGCATCAGAGCATGAAGAAGAGTGGACAATGGGGCCAGCTGTTGCAGGGAATTTTTAGACATGAAAAATTTGATCCTGGTAGTCTTGTGTTCTGCATAGAACAAGTATCTGAATGGTTTCCTACCCTCCAAAGGCCTTAAGTTAAACCAAGGAAACTAATCCACTTTGGGGAGAACCTGTAAGAAGAGTAAGAGCCGTTAAATGAGAGAACAGAACTGATTCTGATGAGACAAAAGAAAATGGAACACAGCCTAAGGAGCCCAAAGATAGTTTCTCTGTGAGAATAAGGCATGCAGTCAAAAGGATGTAAGATCAGGCCAATCTGGGACCTCGCAGAGCTTCCAGAAAAGTAGACACAAGAGTGAGGAGAGTATCTAAGGATAAGAGAAAGGGGTATAGGTATGATCTTGTCACTTGGCTGTCCAGCTCTACTTAGAAAGTCCTCGGTATGGCCCCTCGGTATTTTTATTCCATAAGCAAATGTGCTTCCAGAAATCTATTGTTAAGAGCATACAAACATAAGAGTCCAGGAGAATGCGAGGGTTAAATATCTAAGGAAATACAACAAAGAAATTATCAGATGACTCAAATTTTTCTCAACATTATCAAGAGACACCCACAAACTGTCCTCACCCACCCAAGTGTCACGCTTGTTCAAGGTGCTATATGGTCTGAAATAAAAAAAACACGGCTTGGCTCCAGGATGATCAAATCCCCCCCAGATGTTGCTTGAGCCACAAAAAAGTAGGAACTTCTATTATGGTTGTTGTTGATGATGATGATGATGACATGGCTGTGGAAGAAAATAGCCGACGATAATAAAGTTTAAAAATCTGCTTTTAAAGGTACATTTATGTAGTCTTTGGGGTAAGGAAGAAGAGAAAAAGGACCCCACTCTTCAGAGTGGCCTAGGCTGGCCCAGTCCCTGTTACAATGATGCCCATGATAATTATTACCCTTTTATTGAATGATAGCTACATGATTATTTTTAACCCAACACCTGACCGAAAAGTGCTGACTCATTTAACCCTTAAAACTGTCCTTTTAGTTTTTTCTTTGAGTTTAGATATTTACCAGAAGATATATAAGACTTGGGAAACTTCTGGAGGAATCAAATCCCTCAGTAAAAAACAAGCAGAAGAAAGAACAAACAAAACAGCTGAAATAACTAACCACATGACTTGTATGTCTTCATTCATCAGATGTTTATTGGGCTGCTGCTCTGTGCCAGGCCTTGCTGCAGCACTGGGGATACAGCCATGCACGACGTCCCAGTGCTTACATTCCAGTGAGGAAAAGCAGGTGTATTCATTTCTTACGGCTGCCACAACAAGTTATCACAAACTGGGTGCCTTAAAACAACAAAAATTTATTCTCACAGTTCTGGAGACCAGGAGTCCAAAATCCAGGTGTCAACAAGGCAGCTCTCCCTCTGAAGGCTCGAGGGGAGAATCTGATCTTTGCCTCTTCAAGGTTCTGATAGCTGTCAGGATTCTTTAACTTGTGGACACATCACTCCAGCCTGTGTCTCTGTCATGCTGCCACCTCCTCTTTTGCCTATACTGTCTCCCTTTGCCTCTTTCTTTTAAGGACATGTGATGGTATTTAGGGTCCACCCGGATAATCCCAAATAATCTCATCTCAATAACCCTAATATAATCACATCTGTCACCATCCAAGTATATTCACTTTTTTGCCATATATGGTAATATTCACAAGTTCCATTGATTAGGACATGGACATAACCTTTGGGGGCCGCCAGCCAACCCAATTACAACAGTCAATAAACACATACATAAATTCAAGCCATTATAAGAATTAAGAAGAAAGCAAAGCAGGGAGAAGGGATAAGAGAGTGACAGGGGATAGTATTTTCAGTAAGGGGATTAGAGAGGCCTTCTTAATGAGGTGGCATTGGAGTCAATACCTACTTAAAGTAGATGAGAGAAAAGTCTTTCAAGCAGAGCAAAAAGCAAGTGCAAAGGCCCTGAGACCAGTTGTGTTTGAAGAGGTGAGAATGGCAAAGAGATCAGTGTTGTTAGAACAGAAGTGCGACAAGAGATGGATCAGAGGCAGAATTGGATTCTATTCTGAGCAAAACAGGTGGCCATTGGTGGGTTTAGAGCAGAGCAATAATTGATCTGGTTTATATTACTCTGGTTGATGTGTGGAGAATAGATAATGAGAAGACACCAGTGAAGTAGTCTGACAATTCAGGAAGGTACTGCAATATTCCAGGCAGGAGATAATAGTGGCTATGGAAGTGGTCAGAAGTAATCTGATTGGAGATGTATTTTGAAGGTTTTGCTGATTGAGTGGCTAGAGGTGAGAGTAATAGAGGAGACAAGGATGGCTTCAGTGTTTTTCTTTTTTGCCTATGTGACTGCACGCTTATGAGCCACTGCCACATGAGATTTAGAGGATGGGGAGAAGCGGGGTTGGTAATCAAGAATTCCATTTTGGAATTTGAAATGCCTTGTAGACATTCAAGTTGCTACAGGAGTCTGGAGTTCAGGGCAAAAGACATATACCTGGGTGTCATTGGTGAATAGCTGGTAATTTAAAAATCACCATGGAGTAAGTGTAGATAGAGAAGAGGACCTAGACTGAACCCTGAAGCACTCCAAAATTAAGAAGTTAGGGAGATGTGGAGGAACCAGGAAACAGTTCTGTGAAGTGAGCTACAAAAAAGGTAAAACCATGAAAGTCTACTGACCCGGAAATCAGAATAAGAAAGTGATTCATGTAGGGAGTAATCAGTTGTGTCAAAAACTGTTGATAGATGAAATAAGATGAGCACTGAGAATTTACCCTTGAATTTATCAGTGGGGCAGTCATTAGGGACCTTAACAAGAGCAATTTTCATGGAGTTGTGGGTACAAAATCCATTTGGTATGAGTTCAAAACGGAATCAGAAAAAACAAATTGTAGACAACTAATTTAGACTATTGCAATCAATTTTGCTCTTAAGGTAAGGAGAAAAATAGAGTTGTATCTGGAGAAATTGTTGTTTAAAGATTGGAGGGTGGGAGGGAGGCTCAAGAGGGAGGGGATATGGGGATTTATGTACACCTATAGCTGATTCATTTTGTTATACAGCAGAAACTAACAACATTGTAAAGCAATTATACTCCAATAAAGATGTAAAAAAAATCAGTAATATAAAAAAAAATTAAAAAAAAATAAAGATTGGAGATCCTATAACATAATATCATGCTGATGGAAATGCTCCCATTAAGAAGCAAAAACTGGTAATGCAGACAAAGGAATGAGTGCAAAAGGCAAGTCTTCAAGTAAGTGAGAGAGGACAGGGTCCAGGGCCTGAGTGTTTGATCAGCTTCAGGTAGGAGCAGGGCAAGTCCTCCTTATAACAAAAGGGTATCAGGGTAGATGGTAGATGTGTTAGTGTGAAGATGAACATGCTCTTCAGAGGGCTTTTTTTTTTTTCAGTGCAATCAGAAGCAAGGTCATCAGCTGAGAATGAGAAAAATGAAGAAGAATCAAGTTTGAGAAGGTATGGAACAAACCCCTTAGAGAGTAATTGTCAAGGACAGCACTGAATTGCCCAGTGAATTTTCTAGGACAGCACTACCCTATAGAAATACAATGCAAGCCACAAATTAAATTTCAAATTTTCTAGTAGCCACCTTAAAGAGGTAAAACAAAACTGATAAAATTAATTTTAAGAATGTATTTTATGGGCTTCCCTGGTGGCGCAGTGGTTGAGAGTCTGCCTGCCGAGGCAGGGGACACAGGTTCGTGCCCCGGTCCGGGAAGACCCCACATGCCGCGGAGCAGCTGGGCCCATGAGCCATGGCCGCTGAGCCTGCGCGTCCGGAGCCTGTGCTCCGCAACGGAAGAGGCCACAACAGTGAGAGGCCCACGTACCGCAAAAAAAAAAAAAAAAGAATGTATTTTATCTAACCAAATATATTCAAAATATTATCATTTCAGCATGTATCTGTATAAAAAAATTATTGAGATCTTTTACATTCTTTGTTTTTAATGATAAAAACAATTTTAGTTTTAAAAGCCAACGTGCGTTTTACATTTTCAGCACATCTCAATTCAGACTAACCGTATTCAAGTGCTCAAAGTCACATGTGGCCAGTGGTTGCCATATTGGACAATGCAGTCCTAGGAAATGAAGTAGCACTAATGGAGGACATGAGGGTCCCTTGAGATTGCAAGCCATGAATTGAAGTGAGTTGGCATAGCCGTGTGTTGTTCTTAAGCCATATTCAGAACTCACAAGCAGACATGGGAGTAGGAGGAGAGTTGGTCTTGACCAGGAATGGAGTTTTGCCAGCAGCACTCAACCAAAGGGGGGAAAAGAAGAGAGCAGCATGTACAACCAAATGATTATACAGACTGAGCAAAGAACATAAGCCACAGAAGTAAAAATGGGTGTGTGTGTGTCTGTGAAAAAGTGGTAGGGGCCATGGAAGTCCTAGCAGAGTCAAAGAACTTTTAGAATTATAGCTGCTATGCAATATACAAAGATGTCTAGAATAATCCTTGCCCTCAGGCAAGCTGATCTTGATGGCAGGTATAGCAATAGCCATGCTAAAAGATGGTGTGTGATAAATGCCTGTGCAGTAGCACAAAGTGTGTTTTTATGTGAGTTCAGAGGAGGAAGAGCCCACATCCTACTGGGATGATCCAGAAGGGCTCATGAAAGAAATGGTGAATAAATCAGGCCTTGAAGGATGAACGGGGTTTCAGCTGGTCTGTGGGAAACACACTGCAAAGTGAGGAAAAAGTACAAGTACAGACAGGAAAGCAAAAATCTTCAATATTTCTTGGAATAGGAGTTATAAAAAACCCGTAATATGAATATTTATTGATAGGGATATTGATTACAATGGGAAGGCAGCCTATAATAATGCTATGTCTTTAGAGAAGAGTCTTGGAATAATTTCCGTGGGGAAAGACAGCACCATAAAGTACAGTGGTACCCCCAGGATACAGTGTTTCCTAGGAGTGCGAGAACAACGTGCTAAAGATTGTTCCCAAGAAATGAATGCCCTTCCCTTCCGGCCCATCCTTTCCCCTATACACACATGCACATGCATAAATACACACCTCTCATCTTTCATGTAAAATTCAGTCTCATAAATTTATTTCCCTTCTACGGAAATGGTCAGTAACATCTAAAAAGAAGCAATATACTTATCTTAAGATTGTGGAAGAAAATATGTGAAACCAACTAGGATTAGGATATGTGAGATTAAAAAGGCTTTGATTATTCTTATCACTTAATTGTTTTAACAGTAGGTATACTCTTACCATACAGACCCAGTTTATAATTCCTTCAGAAAACAAGCTACATTATACTCTTTTCTTTCTAAATCTGATGCCATTTCTATTAAAACTTTAAGGGAAAAGCAGCCCTTCAATTTACTTTGGTTCTCAACGCGGTCACCATTAAACAACAGGAAATTTAGTTTTTCCTAAGCATGTGTAGATTTTTGTTGCAAAAAAAGTCACTCTCTCTTTTCCTAACTCTAAATATTTAGGGAAATCTGCCAGTATATCTACTTCGTCCTTTCTTTTCCAAGAATTTCCTACTTCAGTGGGAATATTTAGAAAGAGTATGAGAAACTAGATGTTTTCACGTGAGACTTTAATAATACTGTACTTTGTACTTACATATCATATAGCCTTGGTACTTCAGAGCTCATTACCATTAATTTACAAATCAGTAGATGAAAGCACAAGGTTTAGAAGCAGCTCTTCGCTGCCCAACAGCAAGTTATTAATGCCAATATTGGAACTGATAATTACTGACACATGTGGTGTGGTCCTACAACATCCAGAGATCATTCTCATAACACAAAATGAAGTGCTCAGTAAGTAGAACATATCAATTACCAAATACCCCATTTATTCAAAATAATTTGAAAAACCATGGAGCTCTAATCATCCAATAGCCATATTAAACCTCATAGGCCTACATTAATATAAATGTAGATTAAGGTGTCATTCAATTAAAATTAATACTTAATATATATTCATAAATGTATATACACATGTAATCCAGTCAGTTCCACAAAGTGGAATATATTTCAATCAAAAAGTCAGCAAATATGTCAAGACACTTAAAAATGTGAACTACTGCTTTAAGAATTTTTCACCAACATGCTATAATTCCCAAGGGTTACAGATGCCACTGGTCAGACTGCTATATATGCTACCAAGTCTCTCCTTCCTGGGAGTAAAAACATCCATTGTCTGCTGATCCACTTAGGAATTTAAGGTAGCCAGTTCTCTTAGCAGTGCTCGCTGTGGTTTTAATTCCAGTGTCTTGAACACTCATATGTCTGGGAGATTCTGTAAGATCTGTCTCAAGGAAGCACAGGCTACGATGTGGGCATCCGAAGGAAGATTAGCAAGAGACTGAATCAGCTTCTTGACTATCATCTTCAAACACTGGTGAGCGGCACTCAAATCTCTGTCAAACTGCTGTCCTTCAATCTGTAGAGCCAGGTGACTGCAGATGTTTCTAAACTCGACACTGTCCTGAAATGAAGACCCAACACAAACACGCAATTAGATAGGTTACGGAAGACAGTTGTTGTGTTTCGTGTACCCAGTTTCCAGTCCAGTCTGCTGATGACAGAACCTCGATTTTTCTCTCAGAGAACTACTCTTCTCCATTCTCAGCCTATGTAGTTTGACCAAAGCTGACTCCACTCCACAGCTCCAGGGACCAGGTCAATCAGAGCACGTCATCCCTCAGCCACTTGGACTGGCCAAGGATGGACAGATTACCTGAGGCAGGCCAATAAGCCACAGTCCCAGGAGATTTGTTAGACTGGGAAAGAGAAGTTCTGTTCCACTGGAGCTGTTGGAAAACATCTTGCCACCATAAGGAGAGAATTCAAATGGAAGTGAGGCCAACACAGAAAAAAAAGGAGAAACAAGAGATTAAAGGAGACTGATTCCAATTACATTTTCTGAGCATGTCAATCTAGCTGTACTTGAACAATAAATCCCAGGATTTTTTAGCTATCTGAATCAATAAATATTTCTTTTTACTTAAGCCACTTGGAGTTGAGTTCCTCTTATTTGTTCCTAAAAGAGCTTTGACGAATATACAAATAGACTTCCTTCTTATTATTCCATAATCACTGTCTTCAAGATTCCAATACAGGATTTGGTATTTAATGAACATGGTCCCAAGAAATGTCCAGTGCGGATTTAGAAATAGTTCATTGGTAGTTTTAAAGAATGAGCTAATTAAATAGATTTTTTTAATCCTCAAATATTCACATTCTAAAATCCATTACATGTAAATGGTACTCTGAAATTATTCCATATCAGAGATAATGTTGACTATATGTTTTATTTTAAATACAGTTGATTCAGACAACACAAGTTTGAACTGCACATGTCCACTTCTATGCAGATTTTTTCCAATAAATATGTACTACAGTACTACACTATCCACAGTTGGTTGAATCCGTGGATTTGGAAGCATGGAGATGGAGGGCCAACTGTAAAATTATATGCAGATTTTTGACTGCTTGGGGGGTTGGCACCCCTAACCCCCCATCCTTCAAGATTCAAATGTACAAATAATTTACAAATAACTGACTCCCCCCAGACTTCTGGTTCTGGCACATGGCACATGTAGTTTCCCCGTAATGCCTTGCTACTATATTCTAACTAATACAGAACAAACATCCTTTCTGAGCTTGCAAGAAAGTAATGGAAATCCCCAAGAACCAGGTATAAAAGAAAAGTAGATTGCTTTAGCTGCCTGCCAATACCTATCAAGAAAAGAAAGTTGGTCTCTCTTGAGCTGGGTTTGGTGTGGAAGGTAAAGTTGACCCTATGAATTTGTAACTGTGGACCTATACTACACAGTAGTTCAAGTTTGTAGTTGTCCTCTGTACCATATACATGTTCTTGGAACACTCATGCCAAGACATTAATTTAAAAATTGGAACTGGTCTGAGATATCCATGGACACATGGCAAAAGCAAACAAAAGCCTATTCCACAGAAACATGTTCACAACCCATGCCCCTCAGTAGCAGTCCCATAAAGCTCTGTCGAAGACAAACTCAGAATATGAAATTTTCAGTACAATCCACCATGATATAGTAGATGCAATGTGGGGCAGGATTGAACTCCAAGAATTTCATATATAAACTATAAAATATATTTATAATGATTAAAGATATAAAAGAAGAAATCGGAAATAAAGTGTCCTAAGAAAAAACAGGCTTGAAAAAGAACCCAGTACCACTTCTAGAAATGACAACTATCATGACATTAAAAACTCAATGTTAAACACCTGAATAAATACATATGAAGTGAAGATTAGTAAACTGGATGATAAATTTGAGAAAATTACCCAGAATGCAAAATAAAGTCATGGGAAATATGAATGAGAAGTTACGTGACATGGATTGACAGAATGACAAGGTACAACAGATGCATTTCCAGGAGAGACAAGAAAAAGAATGAGGGAGAAGCAGTAGTCAAAGAGAATACTGGATAAAAATTATCCCAGATTGATTCAAATGATCCCAAATTGATCCTTAGATTCAGGAAACAAAACAAGCTTTGAGCAGAAAAAGTTAAACGAAATCCAAATCTAAGCTCATTAAGGTAAAACTGCTCTTAAAAGCAACCAGAAAATAAAAAGAGTTCAGTCTGGATGACCAGACAGCCAACTTCTAAGCAATAACAATTGAAGATAGAATAGAATAATATCCTCAAATAACTGTCAACCAAGATTTTCTTTTTTTAGTCCCACTAAACTACCATTTAAACATCAGGGCCAAGTAAATATACTTTTATTTAAAAGCACAAAGGACTTACCACAAATAGACTCTCACTGTCAGATCTTCTTAAAGATATAATTCATAAAGACGAGATTCAACTCAGAAAGAAAGGATGTAAGAAGCAACAGTGAACAAAGAAACTTAGAAACAGTGTAAATCTGAAGATTTGATTAATCAAAACAAAAATTATAACTAACTTGGAGTTTTAAAAAGCAAGATGGTAGGGCTTCCCTGGTGGCGCAGTGGTTGAGAGTCCGCCTGCAGATGCAGGGAACACGGGTTCGTGCTCCGGTCCTGGAAGATCCCACATGCCGCGGAGTGGCTGGGCCTGTGATCCATGGCCGCTGAGCCTGCGCGTCCGGAGCCTGTGCTCCGCAACGGCAGAGGCCACGACAGTGAGAGGCCCGCGTACCGCAAAAAAAAAAAAAAAAAAAAGCAAGATGGTTCTAAAATGCCGAGTAGCAGTAACATGTAGGATGCAATGGCATTCTAAGGCATTGTATTATTGAAGACAAAAGTGGCAAAACTGATAAATTTCAGGCTTGTTAAGTATATATGTGAGAAATGTAAGGATCGTCGTTAAAAGTAGAGAAATAGGAGGCCCGGGAGGCGGCACCGAGCAGGATGGAGCACAAGTGCTCGGCTGCACCTTCCTGGACCTAGCAAAGCTCTGCAGGCTTCGATGCCCCTTTCCTGCAACCCTCGGGAGACCGCACTCATTGCAGCGGACCGCGAGAATATCCGAAGGTGACAGCGTGGGAGATTCTATCCATGGGAAACCTTCCTTGGTGTACAGATTTGAAAAAAAAAAAAAAAAGGTATAGAAATAATAAAATTTCAAAATCAGCAGAGGGAAAAGGTATATCAAAACCTTTTTGATTCTACTGATAGAAGGTAAAAATGGAGAAATAAAAATACAAACATAAAGCAGGTGAATAGAAAGCACCAAATAAATCACCTTGTGAAATGCAGTGGTTGCCAGGTTGGATTTTCAAAATCTATCTGTACGCTGCTTACGAGCAACACGTTTAAAACTAAAAACACCTAAAGATTGAAAGTAAATGTAAATATACTAAATATACATCAAGCAAAGAGAAGTCAAAATAAATCCAGAAAAATCATTATTAGGGATAAAATAAACTGCATTTAATAAAAGGAACTATTATTCCCCAAGAAGATATGACAGTTTTGTACTTGTGTGTGTCTAATATGATAATCTCAATTTACATTCAATCCCCAGACATAAAGACTGATTTTAACCCATCTTTCTCAGAAACTGATCAAACAATAGGACATTCAGCCTAGAGAGAAAGGATTGAAAATCTTTTCTAATCATAAGCTTGGTCTAATGGAGATAAGCAAATATACATTATTCTCAAACGTCTATGTATTACTTATGAAAGATGACTTTATGATAATGCCACAAATCTCAACTAATATCAAAGTGTATATCAATCAAATCACAAAGCAAATAAATGAGAAATCAGTAATGTATATAACCTTCCCAAAACATGTATGACTTAATCCACTTCTAAATAATTCATAAGTCGGTGGAAAAAATAATTGAAATTTTAAAATGCTCTATACTGAACAATTATGGAACTACTATATCACAATTTGTGGGCTGTAGTTCCAGTGAGAAAAGCATAGACTTAAATTCTTATATAAGTAAAGAAAAACCACGTAAACACTGAAAATCCCTGAGCTAAAAATTCAACTCAAAAACTTAAGAAAAATAGATAATCCAAAAAAAAAGAAGAACTAAAAGTTGAACCAAAGTTTGATGAGGAACTAGTTTTCTTCCTAATTCTGTGTAGAAAGAGAAGCTATTCTTTTCCCTAATAAAAACTCTATCATTTGGGTAAGAAGAAGGACCTGGGTTTCTGGCAAAATATTAGAAAACATCCTCCAAGAAACAAAACAGACATCCATTCATTCAATTCAGCAAAACAACAGCAGCAGGACTCCGTGTGGGCTAACACAGCATAGTCCCCTTATTCGAGTATTCACAGGCTGCCACCCTTCCTGTTTTTTTTCTCTTTAAAGCATTCTTGCTTCCCTGCCTTTGACTATTGCTCATGTCTGTTCAGAAGGTATCAAGGGGCTACTTAGATAATCTGTCCCACAGTTTATGGGGTCACCTATATTGCTGCAGCACATTGCTTGGGAATGAGAAAGTAGGGGGAAAAAATGACTCTGGACTACTTTCCCAAGATCCACATCAAGGGAAATTGTCCACTTGCTTTATAGAAGTAATCCAACTCTAAGTACAAAGTGGAAGGATCAAAGACAACATGCAAAAGGAAATTTAAAATAGAAGGAACCACTGAAATGTGTGCTCACGTGTGCCTATTAGCCAGTCTGCAAAGGCATTCATCACCCAAAGAAGATTAAAATGCCTTTAAAAATATATTTGTGGGCCTAAAATCTGAAGTCAATTTCACATTTACTGCAAAGAAGGCATCTTTGGGGGAAATTATACATACAATAAAATTCCACTGCTGGGCTGTACTGGTCCCTGAGGCCCTGGGTAAACTTCAGATCTCTGGCGAGCTTTGCAAAGTCTCTTTATTTTACTATTTTAGTACAGTATTTCCATTTAATCCTTTCTCAAATATATTAACAGTCAAAGAAAACAAATTAATAGGAATAGGCTTTCCATGGGACTCTTAAGCCAAGGAAGGGAAAAATAAAACAGGTGGTCACTTCTCTTCCTTTCTGGAAGGTCTGAAAGCCAACTATGGATCCAGTAATCATGGCTTCCAACCCAGCTTCTACTGCAGAAGGTAGGAGCCACCAGTGACAGCCTTAAGGCAACAGCATATTAAATGGCTCATGGACTTTCGGTGGAAACTCACATGACCAATATTGGTGATGATTTCACTTATGGTGCTTTCCACTCAATGACAGAGTATATCCTCCCAGCAGTTTTTATTTAGCAAGTCCCAGATGCTTCCAAAAATGATGTAATATCTTACACTGTGCTTTGAGCACTTTGCCAGAATTAGAACATGATGGTGGCTGAGCAATCTAAAAGCAGGTTTTGGAACTTCTAAAGCCTTGTGTAATCTCAGATTTTTGGACACGAAATGTATTGATTGCTACAGGGGTCCAAATCGATGGCCAGCATTTACATTTTAAAGTGAGTTGAGGGACTTCCCTGGCGCTCCAGTGGTTAAGACTTCGCCTTCCATTGCAGGGGGTACGGGTTCCATCCCTGGTTGGGGAGCTAAGATCCCACATGCCTCATGGCCAAAAAACCAAAACATAAGAAAAAAAAAGCAATATTGTAACAAATTCAATACAGACTTTAAAAAATAAATAAATAAAGTGTGTTGAGATGATGTCTCGTGACTCAACTAATCTACTGGGGTAATGGCCTCGGCCTATTTGCCTCAGTTAATAAATCAGTTAAATTTATTTCAAACATGTATCTAGTCTCCACTACATGACTTATTACTACACTAGATAAAAGACAATAAGACATGGTACCTGATCTCTAAAGAACTTATAACTTAGTAGGAGAAATGAGACACATACAGCATATCTCCAAATGTCCAGTGAAATGTGATGAGGGCTATGGAAAAAACACAAAAGCCCAATCCTGTGGAAGAACAGACATTTATAGACTCACAATCTAAGCATTGCACAGAGTTCAAACAGAGCTCGTTCTGTGGGTGAATCCTTTCAATAGCATACCTGATGTGCACTTGTCCAGAATTTGCTTGGCTACACTGGAGAAACTCATGTGCTTAGGAGGCAACCCATTAGAAGAGATGGCTCTAGCTTTTAGAACATTTCTTCCTAATTTTTAGCTGAAATCTGCCCTGTGGTAGGCAGAATTGTGGTCTCTTCCCAGACCTGTGAGTATGTTACATTACATGGCAGAAGGGACTTTATAGATGTCAGTTAGGAAGTGCAGCACTCCAGGCAGCTTCAAAGGCCCCTGGGAATGAAAGCTCAATCCTTCATAAGCACCGGAATAGCTGTTAGAGCCCTGGTTCTATCCTTTAGGTAAGCCATCCGTGGACAAGTCATTTTATCTATGGAATATTCAGTTTTCTCATCTGTAAAATGGGAAAAATAATAGCTACCATGAGAAGTCCAATTAGCTCATGAGTATGAAAGCTCTTTGTATTTATAAAGCATGCCGTCAATCTAAAGTTATGAATAAAGTACTCCACTAAATGGGAGGTCAGTAAGAAGAGGAGAGGAAGGAAGTGTAGAAAAGAAAAATATTCTCTACAGAAACTTGGAATCTAATTGGTGAGATAAAACCTATTAAAACCCTTCAGTGGAGACGTGACACAGAATAAGATTAAGGCTCAGAAAGAGTAGCCAAGTTCACCTCAGATGCAACAGAATGTCTACCATCAAAAAAACTGAAAATAACAAGTGTGGGTGAGGATGTGGAGAAATTGGAACCCTTGTGCACTGCTGCTGGCAATGTAAAAATGCTGCAGACACTTTGGAAAACGGTATGGAGTTTCCTCAAAAAAATTAAAACTAGAATTGCCGTAGGATCCAACAATTCCACTTCTGGGTACATATCCAAAAAAATTGAAAGCAGGATCTCAAAATGTTATTTGCACACCCATGTTCATAGCAGCATTATTCACAACAGCCAAGAGGTGGAAGCAGCTCAGGTATCCATGGACACATGAATAGATCAACAAAATGTGGTCTGTATATGCAATGGAATACTATGGAGCCTTAAAAAGAAAGAAAATTCTAACACATGCTACAACATGGATGAACCTTGAGGACATCATGCTAAATGAAATAGGCCTGTCACAAAAGGACAAATACTGTATGATTCATCTTATATGTGGTACCTAGAGGAGTCAAACTCATAGAAATTAAAAGTAGAATGGTGGTTTCCAGGGGCTGGAGGGAGGGGGGGACATGGGGACTTTTTGTTTAATGGGTATAGGGTTTCCAGATTTGCAAGATGAAAATGTTATGGAGATTGTTTGCACAAAAATGTGAAGTACTTAACACTACCTTTAAAATGGTAAATTTTGTTTTGTATTTTTTTAATACAATTTTTTTTTAAAAGTGGTTGAGACCATCAGATTATTGCCAGCCTTTGTAGAAGGGAATGGAAATTTGGACGAGGCATCAGCAAAGTGGCAGGTGAGAAGGACTGTATAGACACTATAATAAGAGAGGTGGTGTTGGAGAATGCAGTATTTAACTCATAGGGAAAAGAGATGGCCCCACAATGAGAATGAATGATACCAGCAAAGGCTTGGAGCCAAGCAGGGGCTAGGACTGGCAGGAGTCCAGTCTGAGAAAAACAGAGCTTTGTGTTGCCTATCAGGATAAGCTAGTGCAGACAGCCTTGAATGTCAAGTCCCTGGAACTTCTGAGCGTGGGAGGAACATGGCAAACCAGAACACTGGTCAGGCCTATGAGCCTGAGCACCTACTAGGCACCAGGCTCCAAGCAAGGCTCCTAACATACCTTATTTCACTCAGTCCTCACAACAGTCCATGAATGAGAGATGAAAAGAAATGCTGCTTGGAGAGATTAAATGACATCCCTAAATCGCACAGCAAGTAAGTGGCAGAGCTGGAATTAACCTCTCTCTCAAAACTCAAGTATTCATCAGAGACACCCCAAATCAGAAACTGGGCCAGATGCCAGGATGACAGAGAGAGCAGAGCTCGCCATCCAGTGCTGGGGACAGACTAATGAATGAGAAGTACAGAGCTGCAGATGCCACCATGGGGTGAACAGGGACACCATGGAAGCAAGCTGGGAGGCACCCAACTAGCTTTGAGTGAGAGACAAAAATGTCTGTATGTGAATTGTTTCATGTTTGTTTTCTGGCTATATTCATGCTATTTTTCTTAAGGTTAACTAAGTGTTACAAAGCTCAAATTTGCAATGGTCATATCCAAATTGAAGATTGTCCCATTGGTCCAGCCCTCTTCCCTGCAACATAGTTGAGAGGGTGTGGTTATCTGAAAGGGATTCAAGGCATGGAACCTTCCACGCCCCATGTAAAGCCAACTCCTAAATAATTAGAGGCCTCCTGGTTGGAGCTCTCCCTTCCTCCAGTCTGTTCTCTCCTACCCAGTGCAAGGGAGGTCTCTTAGAAGGCCCGCCCCACTTGTACTTCTCTGCATGACGCGTTGTATTGCCAAAAAGGGAAGAAAAGTTAAGCCCATTTTTAGCTTCTTATGGAAAATAAACACTCCCATCAAAACCAAAGGCTTAAAAGCAAAAACAATCTAGCATTAGGAGTCAGTTTCAAAGCTTGTTTTCTGAAACCAACACCAATAGATAATAAAGTCAAAAATATAATATGACTTTATAGGCTCTATAATGCAGGTAATTTTAAACAATACACAAAGAAGGTTTTTGGATTTTTTTTCTATCACATCATCTTCAAAATCACTTCTAGACCTACAGGAACTATAAATCAATTCATATTCCCTTCACCCCTGGCTTTAAAATAAGTTGGTTCTTTACAAAACAGTCATTTCTTGAGCTATATTCTCTTATAATGGCCTCCACAAACGTGTTTTTTCTCACATTTTTCCCTCTCACTCTCCCTGAATGCCTAACGTACTCTACAGAGGGTATTAATGGAAGAAAGCGCTTTCCTCCAGCTTTCTGTGATGAGGTCTGACCTTAATGAACTTCGGCCTGGACAGCAAACCACTCTCCACTAAAGTTTCCCAGGGCTGGGAACTACGAGGGAGCACAAATCTCTTCCCTACACCCAACACAACCCTCCATGCTAGGTGTGCACATAAAATGGGAGTGTCGTTTCTCTATTTTAGAGTGGCGTTATGAAAACCATACTATCAGGAACAGTATACTACAAATTGCCCCAACTGCATTTTGTTCATTGACATCTGGCTTTGAACAACAAATTCACAGGGCCCAGGTCAATCACTAATTGCCTAAACTCTAGGTCAATCTCAAATAGATATGCAACTTCGTATTAATAAAGCACCCAGTGAAGAACCACAGTATCTGCCAGTCACCATAAAAAGTCTATCGCCCACAGGAAATTAAACATTTTTACTTGTGGTGTACCCAGTGTAAACGCTCACAAGTAACTAAGGTTCCTTATGCATTTGCTTTGGGTACAGTACCATTTTCATCAGAAAAGTCTAATGAAAAGCACTTTGTGATGGCTACAAGCACTTGATTCAGGTATGCTCACAAGGCAAACCCCAAAATTGTAAAATAAAGCAAGGCAGCATTTCCACAAGACATTAAACATAAGTAGGTTTGTTTTAGGGCCTTCCTGCAATATCTTTCCCTAAATGTTCATTTCAGAAAGCTTTTATGTCCTGATTTTCATATCATTCACTTTATAAGGAGTAACAAAGCTATAACTAAGCTACTTCTAGAGCTGTCACTTGGCCTTTTCCTGACATAAAAGCACAATTTTGTCCCAGACAAAGAGCAATCCCCTGGCTAAGGCTGCTAATAATATAACCATGAGAGTTTATTTCTTCAATAGAATATTAGCAATTTTTAAAGACACAATTCCCAAATTTGCAGAAACTGGCTTCACTAACCAATGTTAATGGGGAAGAAAAGCACTCATCATCAATGTCCGCCTCTGAGTAACTCAATATCCACACCTGCAGTTTGCAAAAAGCCTTAGCAATGACGGTGAAGCCAAAGCCAACAGTTTTACAACCACTGCTCTTGCTCTGTGGAATGAGAAAACCAGCATGGACCACTGAACGTGAGAGAATTATTGGTACCAGAATTAGTTAATTGCAATGGGTGAGCTCACAGGCAAGTTTTATCTGCAATGGCAGGAAAGTTCTTCTGCCTCTAAAAGCTGGCATCAGCCATTGTTTCCATGAAACTTGCTTCAGAACAGAACTCTTGGAAACCGTAAATGTTTTTAACTATCAAAGGAAGACAGACAAAACTCAACCAGAGTGACTTCATGATTGGCTTAGTTAATGATCTCTTTGGGTTGGTCATTTTTAGAAGTTTTTAAAATCCTAGACTCTCTTCCTTCTGGTGCTCCACACATTTCTATGCTCCCTTTGGGTGGCAAGTATTATAGCATCTTTGCCAGTATTACTAGTTTGATAAAGATTTCCTACGTTTACCTGGGGCTTTTTGTCACTATGTAAGGTGACCATCATTAGAGGAGACACAAATCACCCAGTGTTAGGAACTGAATTGTGTTCCACCAAAATTCATGTGTTGAAAACCTGACTTGCAGTGTGACTGTATTTGGAGATAGGATCTTTAGGGAGGTAATTAAAGTTAAGTTACATCATAAGGATGGGGCCCTAATCCAATAAGATTGGTGTCCTACAAGAAGAGGAAGAGACATCCAAGATCTCTCTTTCTCTCTGGCACAGAGGAAAGGCCACGTGAGGACACAGTGAGAAGGTGACAGTCCACAAGCCAGGAAGAGAGCCCTTCCCAGAAACCAAATTTGCTCTTGAACTTCCCAGCCTCCACAACAGTGAGAAAATAAATGTCTGTGGTTTAAGCCACCCAAGTCTGTGGCATTTTGTTATGGCAGCCCAAGCTGACTATGATACTCAGTGTGCAGAATGACTATTGCAGCTGAAGTGGTGTGCAGTGCATGGCATGTATGACCGTGCCCTGACAACTGTGCACTCTCATGTACTTTGTTTCAGTGTAATGTTCATAACACCCCTATGAGCTAGCACTGTGATTGGTAGAAAGAGTCAGACAAAACCATGTTTGAATCATGGGCCACTACTTCTTAGCTGCAGGCTCTTCAGCAGTTCTAAATTCCTCTGAGCCTCAGTTTCCTCCCGTAATAAATTTTTATCAAGCTGGTTAACTCCATCCTTTCCACCAAATTTAACAAGACTCAGTTTTGTTAAGCATTTTTAACCAACATGAAAAGACTCATTTCATGTTTGTTTGTTTGTTTTTGCATGAGTTCGATAATCTCTAAATGCTCAAAAGGGATATCAAGCGTTGGCTTCTTTAAGAAAATAGTAAACTACTGTAAAGATATGCGTTATTATTATGGTGAGGGTTTCTCTGCCTTCAGGCCTGAAAATTTCACTCCCTTAATTCTGGTGGTTTGATCAGCGAGTCACTCAATGGTCACATCTCTAAGTCAGTCATCAGCCATGGGCTAAAGCTGACCTCTGGAAAGTGGAGGCTTCCTGGAAGTCTCTTTGGGTCATCCTAACTCTGTTTTTGTCAACAGTCTCAAAAGTAAATACAAAGTTCAGGAGTCAGATCCATCAATATCAAGAATGAAATATAATAATAGTCAATAAGACTATTGAAGAAGATTGAGGCATCAATCAATAATAATAATAATAATAATAAAGTTCAAAGGTATTGCAATTTACCGTGAGCAGCCAGTAGCTAAGACTTTATATGCATTATCTCAATAACGTTAAATACCACTGTTCCCACTTTACAGGTGAGGAGACTGAAGCACAGGACGGCTAAATAACTTGCCCAAGAGTCTGCAGCAGGAAGTGGCAGAGTAGGTTTGAAATGCTTCATGGGACCTGATCGCTGTCCTGTGCTGTGCTGTTCAAGTGAGTCTTCCTCCTCTCTGTGGCAAGGAATGCCATGGAAGGCATTCCTGACATTAGGGAAATTTCCACACACTTCCAAGTGACATGCAAGCATTATTTCCTTTAGCAAAATCCTCCTGAAACCATTCTCATGTATAAAATCAATCTGCATGTTCTTAATTTAAAAATATAGAGAAAACTCGTCCAAATCATTTGAATTAACACCAGTAATGATGATGCCAAGTCTGTATAACCAGCCCCCCTGGAGAGACAGACTGCTGTGTCCTTGAGTCTAAGTGCTTTGTAAGCATTACCTTACAAACCTAATGGAGATACTGCCTTTTCTCCAAACAGCAAACCAAGCAAAATTTCAAGATGCTGGCAAGGAGGCAAATCATCCAGAGAAACCTATCCCTGCTTCTCTCCCTTCTGAAAGCACTGGCTGTTCTCAGGAGCCCTGAAACTCGTTACTCCCCTGTAGGTGAATAGCAGACTCCAATAGCAAGAATGTTGAGATCCCTGTTCTTTTTTTGTTGTCGTTGTTGTTGTCTATATTCTTTTTTTTTTTTTTGGTGGGGGGGAGTATAATTGCTTTACAATGTTGTGTTCGTTTCTGCTGTACAATGAAGTGAAACAGCTATACGTATACATATATCCCCCCCCTCTTGGACCTCCCTCCCCCCCATCCCACCCACCTAGGTCATCACAGAGCACCGAGCTGAGCTCCCTTTGGAGACCCCTGTTCTTAATGGGGACTCTGGGTGCCTCTAGAAACACTGGCAGCAATACATCCAGACATCTGCACATTTGCTCGTGATGGAGAAGAAGGGGACCAAGACTCAAGGGGCTGGGTAGGTGAGGGAAGATTTGAGCAGATCTATGGATTAAGAGGAATTGGCAGAGTGGAAGCACTAGAAAATACAAAGAGAGAGGAAGGAACTGAGAGAAAAAGTCCAGGGGCAGATGAAAGATTTGCTCCAGCACTTAAGAGAAAGAATTTATTTGGGAGGCGGAGGGGGTGGGAACCAAACAGTATTTCTTTATTAGAGACAAGAAAGAAGATGATTGGAAATGAGATTTTTTTTAGGTAGGATGGAAGATATTTGTGTCAGATGGCCTCAGTTTTCTCAGTGAAGGAGTGAGAGGGTTGAGGTTTGGATGAAGAAAGTTTGAGGAGAGTAGAAAATGTTTAGGACAAAAAGTCAAGTAGAGAGGGTTAAAAGGATTACCAAGTAGAAGTGGCAGCTGCATTAACCTCAAGTGGCATGATTTTTAGTCCAGAGCAGAGGGCGCCATCGCTCCTAAATTGGGTCAGGCCCTCTGACAATGGTCTTCCGACCTGACCTTGCCTCTGTGATTTATCAGGGTCCTTCCTTCAGTCATATCAATGGCTGCCTTTTGCCTACAAGACAGTCCAGGTCCTCAACATGACCCACAGGCCTTTTCCCACCTGACCCCACCTAACTCTCCAGCATCATTTTTTTGCCTTCTGCCATACTGAACTAATTTTAGTTCCCCCAAAGCCCTAGGCCCTTTCATTGCTTCTTGGCCTTGGATCCCACAGCTCCTCTGAAATGCTTTTTCCCTTTAATGCCTGGAGAGTAAACATTCTTTTTTTTTTTTTAAAGGTTACCTCCTCCAAGATGCCTTCCAGGATCACCCAAGGTAAAACTGATCACTCAGTCTCTCCTTTTGCCAACCTACCTGTGCCCTGTATACGTTCCTAGTATCACAGCGCACTTCATGTGTATCACAATTTAATCGGCAGGATTTTTAAAAATTTCTTGGCGATACAAAAAAAGGTACCTCTTACAGTCAAGAGCACTGGTGAAATGCAGCTTCATTTTTTAAACTTTTCAGAATGAAGCAGTGCTTCACATCTGGAGGCGACCTTATTTCCCCTCCCACCACACACATTTAGCAGTATTTGGTTCTGTCAGTTGGTGGGGAGGGTATGCTGCTGGCATCTACTGGGTAGAGGCCAGGGATGCTGCTAAACATCGTACAGTACATAGGACAACCCCACAGCAATCATCCAGACAAAAATGTCAGTAGTGTGGAGGTTGAGAAACCCTAGTTTAGAGTAACAATATTTATTCAGGTGAATGCTATGCTTTATTTATTTTTATTTTAAAGCAATCTTTTACTGTATATAGTGCGACCTAATATATATCAATGTCTTCCAAACTTTGGTTTGTAGAGCAAGAATAGCAAGTCTTGAGAAATGCTCTTTCTTCATTACCCCTCCCCCATTTCCTTCCACTAGACTCCCCAGGGAATGAATGAAGCAGTGTTCCAGATCAAAATTGAAAGGCCAGAAGGTCTCAGAGAGATTTGTGACCTTAAGCCAATTAGGTTAATGGCAAGGCCAAGACTGGATTCCAGAACCCCAGATTTCCACCAACCCACTCAGCCTGGGAGGCAGCTGCTCTGTTCCCTGGCTAAATCGGCTAACACCGTTTGGTACCTTAAGAGGAAACTGCCCTACAAATATGGGCTGCGTGACTTAGCAGGAGTTTAACATGAGTATTCCTGCTTCAACACCCGGGACCCAGCCCGCTCTCACGCAACTTTATGAGAATTTAGGTTGACTCTGTGAGGCCCCCGAGCTCTGTGCGGAATTGGATTTATGCAAAAACAACTGCGATTCATAAGTGCGAAGGAACTTCAAATAAATGTAGGTGATTTCGTCATACAAAAGGCAGAGGGAACTTAATACGTATATTTAAGGCTTTGGAGAAACGGCTTTTAGTTTGAAAGGGGTGGGAGGAGCTGTCCTCCGTCCCTAGAAGCTTCACATGTGGAAAGGGCCAGAGGAAGGTTTTGGCAAAGCCCTTCTGCATCTCCGTTCTGCAGTCAGGTGTGCCCCAGGTGGGCCCTGAGTTCCCTGTCCCAAGTACCTAATCCCCGGAATGTCACCTCCCTCATTCCCACTCCGAGGTGCTGAATCTCTGGGGGAAGCTCGACTTTGGATCCTGCGACTCAGCCTCGTCTGCATCCCGGTCCGCTGCCCTGCCCCAGGGGGAACCTAAGCAGGGGGATGGATGCTGGAGGCCAGACTCACCTTCAGGTGGATGGGGATGGACCGCTCCTGCTGGAGGGGGCCCAGCAGCGTCTGCTCCACGCTGACCAGCTCCGAGGTCGAGTCCACCACGCGGGCCAGCGCGCTGCGCATCGCCATCTGGGCCAGGGTGCAGGGCCCGCGACCCCGGGGTAAGGGCAGCAGTTCCGCGCCCCCCTCGGCGCCTCGCACCACTTCTACCTCGGGGGAGCTCGCCCGCGCCCCGGACCCCACATTCCTGGCCCCCTTGCCCCCGCCTTCCTCCCCACGCCCCTGCCCGGCACGGGCCAGCCGTGGGTCTGAGCGACGCTCTGGGGCGGCGGACACGTGGTCCAGGTCGCGTGGGCTCCCGGGGGCGCCCGGACCATCCCCCCAGCCCCACTCCTGCTGCAGAAGCTGCAGGGTGTGCAGAGCCACCATTTGGTGGCTGATGGAGGCCACTAAGGGCGCGGGGCTAGCCATCGCCTCCGCCCGCGGCTCGGCGCGCTCGGCCTTCAGGTGAAGCAGCGAGCGAAGGAGGCGGGGCGTTTGGGGTCGCCAGGGTCACTCTTCCTAAGCCGCAGCTCCTCCGCCTCCTTGCCTCTCTGCGCGTGGGGCCGGTCCGTCCCGTCCCCCGCCAGCTGTCAGTGACCTACGCTGGCCACTGAGCTCGCTTCAAGTCCGAATAGGCTTGTTCGGAATCAAGGCTGCCTGAAGTGCTGCTTCCCTTACACCTGAAAATCAGCCAAATGCTGAGCGCTGGTTCCTCCTCCTCTCCAGGGCTTACGCTGGCATGGCCGCTCTGTGTGGATGCATCTATCCGCAGGGATACCCCGCCCCCATCTCCTCTGAAGGATGCCTACCGGTGACCGTTCACGCCCTGGGGACTGGGGATGGGAGTGCACGGGTCAAAGACCCACCGGGAATCGGAAAGTGTGAAGTGCCAGAGAAAAGCTCACAAAACGAAAACTGTGCTTGATCGGCCTCCCTCCCTTTCCCAACCGTAGGGGAATTTTCAGGAGCTTCGCGGAGTAGCCTTCAAGGCTCCTGTCCCCCATACAAAAGAAGGGGACTTGGGTATCTTCTCTGCTTTGCTCCAAGCCACATGTGCTGAGAAGGCCCGACTGTCGAAGCTGAAGTTGCATCAGGGCCCAGCTCTGCCTGTTCCTGAAGCAACTTGCGAAGCAAGGGCTTGGCACTGTCCGGATGAGGAGGCTAAATGAGTTTTTTTGTGAAACTCCCGAAGGACTTAGGCAGCAGAGTTTGAAGCTAAATCCTTTTACGAGCCATGAACCCAGGGACAGCTGTACAAATAGTTGCTGCTTTTAATTAAACCTCACTTCGCTACTTCCTTGACTTAGGAAAAAAGACTGGCAAATTTATGCTTTGATAGATTGGAAACTATTGGTGTGCGATTACACTTTAAAAAAAAAAAAAGACATTTAAGGGGAATGGTATGGAGGACTGTCTCAGAGCAGCATGGTTTTTCCACTTTTTTCCTGCATGGGAAACCATGTAGATAACCCCACACGAAGTAAAGCAGAGGACAAGGGTGCAGGCCCATGGCAGACAAGTAGACCCTAGAAGACCCGGAGGATGGGATTTCATTCTTCCTTTAGAAGGGAGAGTCCACCTTTGGTGCTGTGGAATAAGATCTGGGGAGGCCCTTGCATGGGAAAGCTACTCCAGTGAGTCCATTAGTCGAGAAGTGCAGTCATCAGAGATACGGGGAGGGATTTGGGGTCCTTTAAGGTTTCTTTAACTCTGGGATAGTATGACCCAATATAATCCTCCCAACTCTCCAGTGAAGGTTCCTTCTAATTCTCAGTGTTTTCTTCGCCTATGAAAACAAATCTGGATGCCAAGGTAAAGAAAACCTTTCTTAAACAAAAACAAGTATGTTCACACTAATTATAACTAAGTAAAAATGCATGTCTGTGCATTGACAGAGAGGAAATTACTTTGGAGGGAAGTAAATAGTTTAATATTGATTAGATTCTCTTGATCAAGTTACTTAAGTTCATAATGAAAAAGAGAAATTCTTTTTTATGTGTATGTGTTTTTTTAATCCTCAAACATTGAAATACATTAGGTTCAGCAGAGACTAACTGTGAATAACAAAAACGAACCCCTAATTTCACAAAGCACGTCAGATCTCCAGGGGTGCTCCTCTTTCCAGATACGCAGGAAATCCTAGTAGGCCAAGTCTTCCACTATCAAATGACTGACTCAAAAGCTTCTTGACAGATGGAATTCCAGCCAACTGCAGAATTGAAATCACTAGACACAGGCTGACCTGAGGCCCCACTATTCTACATACCAGGCTGACTCTGAGAGCCATGAGACCAACTGAACTGCAGGAGGTAAGAGATGCGGGGCCAGAAAACCATAGAGCCTACGGGATGGTACATGAGGCTTCAATAGCTGCCTAGGTTTTCTGGTATCCTTTAGAGAGCACTAGATTATCCCGCAACTCAAGGCTTTGTCTGTCTTGGCCATGAGCCACCTTTTCCTTTGCCATGACCTGAAATGGCTGATGTTCCAAAGCTGGATATATGAGGTCCTAACTGAGGAAAAGTATACATAGACTATTGAGATGAGTCAATAGCATAGCAGATCCGCCTTTGATCTAAAACAGCTCCAAAGTTATATACGCTGGGCTACCAGACCAGGTAACAAATTATACACTCCCTACTCACTATACTGACAATTTGAGGCCACTGGATAATAAAAGGCACATTCAAAGGATGAAGTACTGGACACCTATATTTTTGCTTCACAGTATCTATTTCACTATTTATTTTATTTATTTTTTTTTTTTGTGGTACGCGGGTCTCTCACTGTTGTGGCCTCTCCCGTCGCGGAGCACAGGCTCCAGACACACAGGCTCAGCGGCCATGGCTCACGGGCCCAGCCGCTCCGCAGCATGTGGGATCTTCCCGGACCGGGGCACGAACCCGCGTCCCCTGCATCTGCAGGCGGACTCTCAACCACTGCACCACCAGGGAAGCCCCTATTTCACTATTTTATGTAAACCATACCCTAATTTCCCAGTAGCTATTCCTCCTCCTCTACACTCAGTCTGTGTCATCAGGTAGGATGAACCCGTCCCATGGCAGAAGTGGACTGGAGCATCTAGGCTGAGGCCAGTCACACATCAGTACAAGTTCCCATTGTGAATGGTCAGGAATAGGCACGTGACCCAACTACAGCCAATGACAATCACATTTAGGATGCTTTCAGCTGAATGTACTGTATAAGAGAAAATAATGGAACTAGAAGAAGGTGTAGGCCAAAAGATGAAACGGCGAAAAAGATGAATTCCCCTTTAACAAGAAAGCTTCACATAAAATAGTTTAATCAATAAGTTATTGTCTCAGATCACAAGTCTTAAGGTAGGATGGCCCCAGGGTTGATTAATCCGCAGGGGTGTCAGATATCCAGGGGTACTCCTCTTTCCAGAAACACTGGAAATCTAGCTTCATGAGGCTAACACTCCTAATATCAGATGGCTGACTGCAGGGACCCCTTGTGGATGTGAAACTGAGAAGATGTAAGTTCTGGAGCTTCTGCAGCCATCTTGTGAGTTTGAGGGGAGAGCCTGCCTAGGAATGAGCCAACACTTAAGAGAGAGAAGCCAAGAGATCTAGAGAGAGACCAGTGGTCTTATAACACCATCTGAGCCCCACATTGTGCTGCGTAAGAGGAGAACCCCATCTCTGAGCTTTTCAGTTATACAAACCACTAAAATCTGTTTTGCTTGAATTTACTTTAGGTTGAGTTTACTGCCTCTTGCCGCAGAAAGTCACAACTGAAGCAAACTGCTTGACATAGGTTACAGGATAGATAAGCTAATGCAGTGACCCTATGATCCAGTGCCCCTCAGGCAAACACTGCTAAAAGGTCCCTCCGACCTTTCCAGCAAGGCTTATGTCATTTACCTCATCTTTCTACTACCTTAGCAGTTGTGGGAAAAGATATTTGAGCAACTCTCATCATTCCTAAAGACTGACGGGAGCATTAGAAAATGACCAGTGGAGACATTCATGACTCTGGGCAGTGTGTGATGGAAAAGGGAAGAGGATGGAAAACTCAGTGAAGTGAGAAGCAATTTTCTACCCATTAATATACAAGGTAGAGCATTGTTAGATAAACAAGTATTCTGGTGCTTTATTAATCCAAAGGTTCTTTTCCCACATGAGCAAAAGATACGAACCCCTATGTGGAATCATGAAGAAGCTGGGCACAGTGAGAACAGAAGGGATCTGGAAGAAGGTACAGCTATGTGGAGCCTTTCTCAAAGGCCTTGGCAAAGCCCAGATACATTTGAGCCCTCCTTATATACTTTGGCAATTTCCTCCTAAAGGGATCCAAGAAAATTCCAGAAATGGAGCCGTTAACCTTCAACACACTCTGGTGAAGTTCATAGGTAGGGGCAAAACAAAACATGTGCAAAGAGACCAAAGAGTTATTATTCTTGAATGAAAATTATGATTGAGGAGAAACAGATGCTTAAGCGATGTACCGAGATATGAAAATATACTGTAAAAGAGAAAACAATGGAACTAGGAAAAAATGGAAGCCCAAAGAAAAAAGAGCAAAAAAGGATCAAATTCCCTTTTTAAACACACAATTGTAATGTTTGAATATGCCAAGTCATAAAAATGCACATGCAAGTCTAATTTTGGCCTAAACGTTTGATTTTCAGAAAAAAAAAAATGCAGTCCTGCCACAAAACCTCTGAATTGCCAAAAACAATTGTTTACATAGGGCAATGTGTTTTCAGGACATCTTGTATGTGCTGCCTGCCCAGACCTTGTTAAGCTGGTGAAGCTAAGGGAAGCTTGGTAAAACTAAGTGTAGAAGAATAGGGAAGTCTAGTAAAGGGAGGGAAAAGAGAAGTTAAAAATGTTGAACCCCATCTGCTGGTGCTGACATAATCTGATGTGCAGTGTAAGTCCTCGACACAAAATGCAATTCTTTCTGGACATACACATCATTTTACTTGGTTCTGCCTTAATAATAAGTTTATTTCCAGGAAGAATTCTTGATGTTGGCAAAAAAAAAATCAGAAGTGGTTTTTAAAAGAGTAAATATAACTTTTCCTATTTCTTCTACCTTTGGTAGATGATTTCGTGCTTAAGAGTAAGAGAATGGCCATGGATTTTCATGCTGCCTACACATGATTCCAACAAGACAGCCCTGCCGGGTTTTCCCCTTTATTTCTGATTACAAGATGTAACCCCTGAAGAATATCCTTTCCCTTAATGGGAAAAATCTAAAGCCTGCTTGGGTTCCTGAACAGTGATCCCTTTCCTATGGTAATTATAATGAAAAAAAGGGGGTGAGAGGGGGGATTGGGGGCACATGGTTTTGTGTTTAGCTTTTGCTACAAGATCACCATGCCTGTGTTTCCATGAAGTCAAAACTTCATGCTGGGAGGTTCAGTTCAGTCTCAACTCTTAAACCCTCAATTATATGTGTAGATATGGCTTGTAATATTGAAATTGGGGGAGAAATAGTAAAAAAAAAAAAAAAAACGGAGAAGAGATAAATATGGGGAGTGCTTTAATCCAACTAAATTCCAGGTTCTTTAATCTTAGTGGGAAAAAAATGTGACCACCCTCATCGCTCTTCATGATCACCCTTATTTTCAAGCTCTGGTAGGTACCCTTTTAACATGATGGGGGAAAAAAATGCTTGACTTGGATTGATATATTTTTTAAAATTTGATCTTCCCTATCCCTTTCCTTACATTCATCCTCATACCCTTATGCATTGTTTTTTCCTCTAAGAAATTATCTACTCTTGTTCTCCAATGTCTCTTCTGTCAGGCTTTATGGTTGAACAGACATTGGGGTTTTATCCACCCTCTCATTTTCTCCTCTCTCCCTTCTATTTTTCCAGTGATCCCTTTCCTATGGTAATTATAGTGAAAAAAGGGGGTGAGAGGGGTGATGGTTTTGTGTTTAGCCTTTGCTACAAGATCACTACGCCTGTGTTTCCATGAAGTGAAAACTTCATACTGGGAGATTCAAGTCAGTCTCCAACTCTTAAACCCTGGGTGCAGCAAGGGAGAACTAAACCAGTTTTTTTTTTTTTAACTTTATTTTATTTATTTATTTTTTTAGACAGCAGGCTCTTATTAGTTATCTATTTTATACATATTAGTGTATATATGTCAATCCAAATCTCCCAATTCATCCCACTACCACCACCCACCCCCGACTTTCCCCCCTTGGTGTCCATACGTTTGTGTCTCTATTTCTGCCTTGCAAACCAGTTCATCTGTACCATTTTTCTAGATTCCACATATATGTGTTACTATACTATATTTGTTTTTCTCTTTCTGACTGACTTTGCTCTGTATGACAGACTCTATGTCCATCCACCTCACTAAAAATAACTCAATTTCGTTTCTTTTTATGGCTAATATTCCATTGTATATGTGTGCCACATCTTCTATATCCATTCATCTGTCGATGGACACTTAGGTTGCTTCCATGTCCTGGCTATTGTAAATAGTGCTGTAATGAACACTGCGGTACATGTCTCTTTTTGAACTATGGTTTTCTCAGGGTATATGCCCAGGAGTGGGATTGCTGGGTCATATGGTAGTTCTATTTTCAATTTTTTAAGGAACCTCCATACTGTGCTCCATAGTGGCTGTATCAATTTACATTCCCACCAACAGTGCAAGAGGGTTCCCTTTTCTGCACACTCTCTCCAGCATATTTTGTTTGTAGATTTTCTGATGATGCCCATTCTGACTGACATGAGGTGATACCTTATTGGAGTTTTCATTTGCATTTCTCTGATAATTAGTGATGTTGAGCAGCTTTTCATGTGCCTCTTGGCCATCTGTATGTCTTCTTTGGAGAAATGTCTATTTAGGTCTTCTGCCCATTTTTTGATTGGGTTGTTTGTTTTTTTAATATTGAGCTGCATGAGCTGTTTATATATTTTGGAGATTAATCCTTTGTCCGTTGATTCATTTGCAAATATTTTCTCCCAATCTGAGGGTTGTCTTTTCGTTTTGTTTATAGTTTCCTTTGCTGTACAAAAGCTTTTAAATTTCATTAGATCCCATTTGTTTATTTTTGTTTTTATTTCCATTACTCTAGGAAGTGGGTCAAAAAAGACCTTGCTGTGATTTATGTCAAAGAGTGTTCTTCCTATGTTTTCCTCTAAGAGTTTTATAGTGTCTGGTCTTACATTTAGGTCTTTAATCCATTTTGAGTTTATTTTTGTGTATGGTGTTAGGGAGTGTTCTAATTTCATTCTTTTACATGTAGCTGTCTAGTTTTCCCAGCACCACTTATTGAAGAGACTGTCTTTTCTCCATTGTATTTCCTTGCCTCCTTTCTCATAGATTAGTTGACCATAGGTGCATGGGTTTATCTCTGGGCTTTCTATCCTGTTCCATTGATCTATATTCCTGTTTTGTGCCAGTACCATACTGCCTTGATTACTGTAGCTTTGTAGTATAGTCTGAAGTCAGGGAGTCTGATTCCTCCAGCTCCGTTTTTTTCCCTCAAGATTGCTTTGACTGTTCGGGATCTTTTGTGTCTCCGTACAAATTTTAAGATTTTTTAAATTCTAGTTCTGTAAAAAATGCCATTGGTAATTTGATAGGGATTGCATTGAATCTGTAGATTGCTTTGAGTAGTATATCCATTTTCACAATGTTGATTCTTCCAACCCACGATCATGTTATATCTCTCCATCTGTTTGTGTCATCTTTGATTTCTTTCATCAGTGTCTTATAGTTTCTGGGTACAGGTCTTTTACCTCCTTAGGTAGGTTCATTCTTATATATTTTATTCTTTTTGTTTCAATGGTGAATGGGATTGTTTCCTTAATTTCTCTTTCTGATCTTTTGTTGTTAATATATAGGAATGCAAGAGATTTCTGTGCATTAATTTTGTATTCTGCTAATTTACCAAGTTCATTGATTAACTCTAGTAGTTTTCTGGTGGCATCTTTAAGATTCTCTATGTATAGTATCATGCCATCTGCAAACAGTGACAGTTTTACTTCTTCTTTTCCAATTTGTATTCTTTTTATTTCTTTTTCTTCTCTGATTGCCATGGCTAGGACTTCCAAAACTATGTTGAATAATAGTGGCAGGAGGGGTGGATTAGTGCCTTCCCACACTGGCTTTCTGTGCTAGGAAAACAAGAGAGGCCAGCAGACCTGCTTGCTTTATTTGTTTGGTCATTTTAATCATTTTGTTTCAAAATATTATTGAGAATGGTCAGAAAAATTGAAACAGGTAAAAATCATTTAAAAAATAAAAATCTGATCAGCATGATTGAAGTGACCCATTTTTTTTTCCTTGGATGTAAAAGATATAAAATACTTTAAAATTTATGTTTACATAAAAATATAACATTACATATTTCAGTATAAAGACTGTCTATTTTTAAATTGTCATCATCTGGTTCTCTGCTCACTGTTAATTAGCAAGTGGGATCTTATAGATGCTAATCTGACCATAAAACTCAAATGTTCCATAGAAGTGATCAAATTTCCAAGTATTTGTTCAAAAAAATCATATGTAAATTTTATTTGGTCTGTACTTCCCATTTGAAAATTAAAACCACATTCAATAGGATCTTAAATGCCTCTGTTCAACTATCTAAGCTTCCTCAGAAGCTTAAATTGTAGTCTTTGGTGGATCATTCTTAGATAATGGTAGATAATTTGTTAAAGAAACATGAAAGGAATTCTTAATGCCCTATTCATTTTAGCTAAGAATAAAATCTAATACTTTAAGTGAATGTTATTTTAATACACAATTCTTCTTAACAATGTCTTATTTTTTAAAAAAATTTTAATGACTATTATTCCAAAACCGGGTAAAATCTAAAATATATATGGTGGGCAATATATATTTTTTGCCCATATATATATTCATGTTTCTAATTAAAACTTTTGTAGCCCCCTTAAATTTCCATGCTAATCTTTTAAATTCCCAAATTTAACACTCATAGGGGAAGCAACGCAGTATCAAAGCTAACAGATTGGGCTCTTATGGATGATAGAAACATCTGCCTAGAGAATTCAAAAAAAGAAACTGAAAAACTGTATGAACAAAGAAGAATTGACTTCAGATACGTGCAGTCAACATACAAAAACTGATTAGCATTCCTATGTACCACAATAGCCAATTAGAAATGTCAGAGGGAAAATGGTCCAATTCATAAAAACAACAAAGCTACAAAGTAGCTGGCAATATACTAAACATGAAAATTTTCAAAACTTATGGTTAAAAACTACATGTAAAACAAAATTACTACAAACTATAAAAGAAGATCTAAATAAATGGAGAAAAATACTTCTTTTCTAATTGAATAGTCCACATTTGTAAAGCCATCAGTCTTCTCTAAGTTAATCTATAAACCCAATGCAATTCCAAGAAAACCTCAATAAAATCTTTATGAAGCTAAGCAAGCTCATTCCCAAATTGAGCTTCTCAAGTTGATCTAGAAGAGAAAGCCTCAAAATAGCCAAGAAATTTTTGAAATAAGAACAGTTAGGAGGGACTTTCTCTAACACATATCAAAATGTACTCTAAGCTGTACTAATTTTAAAAGTGGGGTAATGGTACTGAAAGGGACAAATAGATAATAGAGTAAAAACAGGTATTTATATATATACTAGAAGCATAATCTCTCTATATAGTCTATATATAAGTATATTTTCATTTATGTCATATCAGTGAAGGAAAAATTAGTGGTATTACAATTGGCTATCCATTTGGATGAAAACAAAGATCTGTTCCAACTTCATATGCAAGCATAAATAATAAAGTGCTAAATACTTCAGTTAGAAAATACTGTTGTATATATTTATAATTACTGAGTGGGAAAGGCATTTCTAAACATGATACGGTATGTATACATCATAAAGGGAAAACTGGATAGATTTTATTACATAAAATATTAAAACTTTATTTGATGAAAGACATCATGAATAACATTTAAAAACAAGTAGAGTCTGAGAAAATATATTTGCAACATAAAAAACAGGCAAAGGATTAATATATGAATATAGAAAGAATAACTATAAACTTTTTTTACAAGATGGATTTTAATGAAATATAGGCAAAGGATATAGAGAAAATCAATGGTCCAATAAATATATGAAAAGATAGTCAGTCTCACTGATTATCAGGAAAATGCAGATGAAATCAACATTCAGTGGTACAACCACTATGGAGAACAGTATGGAGGTTCCTTCAAAAACTAAGAACAGAACTACCATATGATCCAGCAATCCCATTCCTGGGCACATATCTGGAGAAAACCATAATCCAAAAGGATACATGCACCCCAATGTTCATTGCAGCACTATTTACAACAGCCAAGAAATGGAAGCAATCTAAATGTCCATCAGTGGAGGAAAGGATAAAAAAGATGTGTTACTTATATACAATGGAATATTACTCAGCCATAAAAAAGAATGAAATAATGCCATTTGCAGCAACATGGATGAACCTAGAGATGATCATACTAAGAGAAATAAGTCAGACAGAGAAAGACAAATATCATAGGATATCACTCATATGCAGAATCTAACTTTTTAAAAAAAGAGATACAAATGAACTTATTTACAAAACAGAAACAGACTTACATATATCGAAAACAAATTTACAGTTACCAAAGGGGAAATGTGGGGGGAGGGATAAATGAGGAGATTGGGATGAATACACAACACTACTATATATAAGATAGATAACCCACAAGGACCTACTGTATAGCACAGGGAACTCTACTCAATATCCTGTGATAACCTATATTAGAAAAGAATCTAAAAAAGAATGAATATATGTATATGTATAACTGAATCACTTTGCTGTATACCTGAAACTAACACAACATTGTAAATCAACTATATTCTAATAAAATTAAAATATTTTTAAAAATTCAGATATGGCCTTACTCCTTACTTCTCAACCCCTCAGGTTGGCAGAAATAAAAGTTGATTAACTTATACTTAGCCAACAATGTAGGGTAATGGCTAGTCTCATATGCAATTCGTAGGAGTGTGCTGAGTCAGTCTTTTTGGAGGATAATTTTATCCTACGGAAATAATCACATATGAATCCAATTGTAGTCACAACGTGTGTAATTTTTTTAAAAAAGAAAAAAGACGCAAATAACTAGAATACCTGTCTGTAGAGGAAAGGATACATAAAATCATGGAACATCATGGAACACCAGGATAGCATATATCCCTATTACAATGAATGCTGATACAAAAAAATAGGTAGAACTACAGGTGCTAACATGGAAAAAAGCAAGTTGCAAAGCAATGCAGTCACCTGCCAGATATTAATAGTGGGTATCTTAACTGGTCGGGCACTGTTCTAGATGCTGGGACACAGAAATAAGTAAAACAAGCACAAATTCCTCCCGCAAACTTACATTCTAGTGTAAGTTTGACTGTAAACAAATCAACAAATAAATGTCACCCATAAAGTCCAATAATGATAAGTGCTGTGAAGAAAAAGAAAAAGAAAGCATGGTGTGTCATTTTTTTACTGCATTCAGCTGTAGGAGAAAACCCAGTTAGTTGAGGCTTAAGTGAATAAGGATTTAGCATGTGTAACAGAAACACAGGTGAGGGAGAGGGAAGCTGATGATAGGTTATGAAAGAATGCAGCTCCTTTTAGCTTCCTTTTGTACCATCCTCAGCATGTGGCTTTCATCCTCTTGGTTGCAAGATGGCAACTGCCCATCCATGCATTTGGTCAGGATTCCAGGCATGAAGAAGGAGGAAGAAAAAACACAGGTATCAACAGAGTTCTTTTTATGTAATTGGCCAGAACACTGTCATATGGCCACCCTTAGTTGAAAAGAAGACTGCAAAATAAAATATTTGGTTTTTGTAACATCAAGAGAAGAGTCAAATAAAAGAGAGCTTGGATGTGGAGAGTGGGACAGCCAACCTACAGACACTGTGCGTCTGCTACGCACAGTGAAGGGATACATACTAATAGGCAAGTATTATCCTAACACCAAAACCTGGAAAAGACAATACAAGAAAACTACAGACCCAGGTCCTTCAAAAACAAGCCCCCAATATGCTGATAAAATTTTAGCAGATTGAATCCAACAATATATAAAAATTATAATACATCATAGCCAGTTGAGGTTTATTCAGGAATGCAATATTGATTTAATATTTGAAAATTATTCAGTGAAACACACCACACTAACAGTCTAAAAAAGAGAAACTATATCATAATATCAATAGATACAGAAAGGCATTTGACAAAATACAACATCTATCCCTGATAAAAACTTGCAGCAAACTAGGAATAGAAAGAAACTTCCCCGACCTGAAAAAGTACGTCCTTGAAAACATGCAGCTATACCGTACATATGGTAAACGACTGAATGCTTTTCCCCGAAGATCTGGGACAAGGAAAGAATGTTCACTATCACCATTTCTAGTCAACATTGTTCTAGGAGATTCTAGCCAGTGGGAAGAGGCAAGAAAAATAAACATCCGGATCAGAAAGAAAAATGTAAAACTATCTTTTTCTGCCTTCAACAGGATTATCTATGTAGAAAATCCAAGGGGAATCTATGTGAAAAACCACTAGAACTAACAAACGAACTTAGCTTGTTTTCAGGAGGTCAGTATTCAAAACTCAATTGTATTTCTATATACTAGCAACAAACAATTAGAAATTGAAACTTTAAAAGGTATGTCATTTATAACAAATCAAAAAGTAAGAAACAATTAGGGATACATATGACAAAATATGTCCAATACTTGTATGCTGAAAATAATAAGAAATTGCTGAGAGAAATAAAAGATCAAAATAAATGGAAAGATACACCATGTTCATTGATCAGAAGCATTCAATATTAAGATGTCAATTCTTCCTAAATGGATATACAGATTCAACATTATCTCATTCAAAATTCCAGCAGGCTATTTTGTATAAGCTGACAAATTGGCAATAAAATTCATATGGAAATGCAAAGCCCTAAACTAGCCAAAGCAAGTTTGAAGAAGAACAAAGCTGATTTCAAGACTTTTTATAAGCCACAGTAATCAAGACAGTGTGGTGTTGGAATAAGCAAAGCAAATAGATCAATGAAACAGAATAGGGTCCAGAAATAGACCCACACATATATGATCAATTGATTTCTGACAAAATTGCTAAGGCAATTAAGTAGGGAAAGAAAATCATTTCAACAAATGGTGCTAGAATACTTGCAAAAGATTTAGAATAGTGAGAAATATTCTGAAAGAGAAGAGTGGAACGAGAGAACTTATACTATATATGTATGCATACTCAGGTGATTTTTGACAAAAATCAATCAATGGGGGAAAGTCTTTTTAATTGATGCTAGAAAGAACTGGATATCCATATTTTAATAATAAACTTCAACTCCCATGTCACTCTGTAGAGGAAAATTAAGATGTGTCATAGTCTTAAATGTAAACAATCTATAATCATACAGCTTTTAGAAAAAAACGTAAGTATTCTTAGACAAGACTCCAAAAACACTAACAAACAATAATAGGATAAATATTGACAGATTAGACTCCATCAAAATTAAATGTTCTGGTACTCAAGAGCCATTATTGAGAAAATGATTGCCAAGTCACAGACTGGAGAAAATATTTACAATAAACATCTGACAAAGGACTCTATCTTAATATATACAAGTTGATCATTGAAAAAATCCTGTTTTTAAAAAGGGCACAAAATTTGAACAGACATTTCACAAAAGAAGACGTGAATAGCCAACAAACAGAAGAAAAGTAACTGAACATCATTAGTTATCTGGAAAAAGCAAATTAAAACCACAATGTGCTGCAATTTCATATTCAGTACAATGGATTAAAAAAAAAAAAGACTGACAACAACAAATGCAAATGTAGGAAGGATGTGGAGCAATTGAAACTCTCATACATCGTTGGTGGGAGTGTAAAGCATGGTACAAGCAGCTTGGAGAACTATTTGGCACCGTCTCATAAAATTAAACACACATGTCCCCTATGACTCAGCAATTACGTTTCTAGGTACTTAGCAAGAGACATTCAAACATACGTTAACTAGGGTGTCCCTGGTGGCGCAGTGGTTGAGCGTCCGCCTGCCGATGTAGGGGACACGGGTTCGTGCCCCGGTCCAGGAAGATCCCACATGTCGTGGAGCGGCTGGGCCCATGAGCCATGGCCACTGAGCCTGCGCGTCCGGAGCCTGTGCTCCACAACGGGAGAGGCCACAGCAGTGAGAGGCCCGCGTACCGAAAACAAAAAAACGAAAAAAAAACAAAACATATGTTACTTAAAGGACTTGTAAAATAATATTTGTAAGAATTTTACTCACAATAGCCAAAACCTGGAAAAACACACATGTCAGTCAACTGGGAGAGTAGATAAACTATGTATATTCACAGAATGGAATACTTGCCAAGAAAAAAAAAGTTTAAAATGATTGATACTAGCAAAATATACCTGAAACTTGCAGATACTAATCTGATTTCAGCCAGTGAGCAAAAAAAAAAAAAAAAAAAAGAATTATTACAGTAGGTGGCAAAATTTTGGCCCCAAAGTCATGTTGTTATACCTGTGAATATGTTACATGATATGGCAAAATGGACTTTGCAGACGTAATTAAGGTTACTTGTCAGCTGACCTTAAAATTGGGAGATTATTCAGGATTATCCTGGGAGGTCCAATTAATCATACGAATTCTTGAAAGCAGAGGCTGAAGGGGGAAGTGAGAGATATTTGAAGCTTGAGAAGAACTCAGACTAGCTTGAAGATGGAGGAGTCCATGTGGAAAGTGTGAGAAGGAAATGGATTCTGCCAACAACCAGCGCTTGGAAGATGACTGAGCTCCAGATGAGAACCTCCCCTCAGCCAACACCTTCATTTTGGCCTTGTGAGACCATGAGCAGAGAATTAAACCATGCTGTGCCAGATTTCTGATCTATAGAAACTGTGAGATGATAAATGTTTGTTGTTTAAGCTGCTAAGTTTGTGGCAACTTTTTATGCAGAAACAGATAACTAACGTACCATATGATTCCATTTATTTTAATTACTAGAACAGCCAAAACTAATCTATGATAATGGAAGTCAGAAAATAGTTGTCTGTGTAAAAGGGGAGAACTAATTGAAAGAGGCACAAGGGAAATTTCTAGGGTAATAGAAATATTTTATATGTTGTTTTACGTGGTGATTACATGATTTATAAAATCATCAAAATTCATTAAACTTTATATCTCCATCAAACACAAACAAACAAACACAGTGAGAGACCCTACATACCCACTAGAATGACAAAAATAAAAAAGAGTGACAGTAAGTGTTAGCTAGGATGTGAAGCAACTAGAACTCTCATGCATTTCTGGTGAGAGTATAAAATGGCATAAGCAATTTGGAGAAGTGTTTGGAAACTTCTTATAAAGTTAAAGATACATTTTTCCCCATAACCCAGCAATTCCACTTGTAGAAGTTTAAGAAAAATGAAAACTATGTTTACGAAAAGACTTGTGCAATAATGTTCATAGAGGCCTTATTCATCATAATGGCCCCAGATTAGGGCCGTTAGGTTGAAAACATAACCTAATGTCCATCAAGAAAAGAATGGAAAAACAAGTTGCAGTATATCCATACAACAATACAGTGTATACTGAGTGGTTAAAAGGAGTGAATGATACTCATAGCAACATGGATGAATCTTAAAAATACTATATTGAGCAAAATAATTCCTGTACAAGAGAATACATAGTGTTGATTCCATTTATATGAAGTTTGTGAACAGTAAAAAATAACTATGGTGATAAAAACCAGGAATTGGTCGCCTCTGGGTTTGGGAGATGGGTAATTAAGTGGAAAGGGCCAGGAGGAAACTCTCCAGGGTGATGGAAGTATTCTATAATTTGTTTCAGGGGGTGATGACAGGAGTGAATAATTGTCAGAACTCATTCAACTGAATATTGGAGTCCTGCACATTATATTATATGTAGATTGTATCTCATTGAAAATGAAAAAGAAATCCTAAGAAAGTAGGAATAGTATTTATTTAGTCAGCATTTACTCTCTTAATGCAGTTAATTGAGTGTCTACTACATGCCCAGCCCCAAGCTAAGCCCTCATGCTGGAAGACAATTTTGTTTTGATGTTGTCTGTTGTTTTGACAGACGTGCTTCAAACCAGTCGTATTCCCTTCCTTAATGACAAATTTCATCATTTCAAACAGGTCTTTATTACATTAACAGTGGAAAGTTACCTGTAGTCCGCAGATGCTCAATGTAAGATGGTGTGGTATTTGCATATAACCTACACACATCCTCTCATATGCCTTAAATCTTCTCTAGATGACTTATAATACCGACTACCATGTAAATGTTGTATACATAGTTGTAAATACAATGTAAATGCTACGCAAATAGTTGCCAGAGTGTGGCAAATTCAAGTTCTGTTTTTTGAAACCTTCTGGAATTTTTTTTCTGAATATTTTTGACCTGCGGCTGGTTGAATCTGTGGATGCAGAACCCACGGTTAAGGAGGCTGACTGTATTATAATTACACTATTCGCCTAAAACATATGTGTTTCCAGCAACTACAGTATGAAACACAATGTAGCTTATTTTCATAGGAAATGGAAAATTGTGTCTAAGATTTAGAATTCTGAGTCAACCTGAACCGTATGAGTTTGAAAGCTAGCTTTGAGATTAAAGTGAAGGAAGCTATTGAGATTTACGTTCCTTTTTCACTTCTATTCTGGCAGCATTTTGCTTGCAATGGATTGTTTATTCACTGCTTTCATTCTTGCTGATACCATCCAAGATACGTTTTTAACATTATACCGTGGTGATTCTGAAGATTTGAAGTTTTTATAGAGAGTAGAGGGATTATTATAGAGATATAAAGTTTATTTTAAAATTTCATTTCACCTTTGCTGAGCATTTTTCTTCAAAATTTAAAGCAGTTCACAAAAGGAGAAATACAAATGATTAATAAACATGTGACAGAAGTTAAGCCATTCTAATAACAGAAGAAAACTACATTACAAATTAGATACTATGCTTTTGCCTCTCAAATTATCAAAGATTTATAAAAGTGACATTATCCAGGTGTGGCTGGGATGTATTATAGGTTGCTGGTGGAAATGTAAACTGGTACAATTTTTGGAAAAGCAATGTGGCTTCGTGCATCAGTGCCCTTACAAATACAGAAGCCCTCTCTTTGCATGGTGCCATGTTTAACTGAAACTCAGTCATATCAGAACTGTGCAAAGTGATCTGTATTGCTTTAGATACAATAATTCCACATTGAGGAATCTATTTTGAGAAAATAAATAGGGATGCCTGAAAAGATTAACATATAAGTATATTTATGGGGCATTATTTATAATAAAAATGGGAAATAATCCACATATCCAACCATAAGGAGTTGGTTAAATAAATTATGGTGCTTCCATATAGTGGAACACTATGCTTCCATAAAAATCATGTTTTCAAACAATAGCTAAAGACGTTTGGAAGTGCTTATGATATAATACTCAATAAAAAAGCAGGAGGTAAAAATTATATACAGAATGAGCTCAGTTTTATGTGAATCTGTGCAGCCATGCTCCCAAGAATATATGCACATGATTCTAGTTTAAATTGAACCAAACTGTTAAGAAGGCTCTTTCTGAGTGATGAGATTACAGATAATTTGTAATTTTTCTTAAAGTTTTCTACACTTCCCCAATCTCTGTTATGAAGCTATACATTTAAATTTTATATTTTAATATTTATAGTAAATATATTTTATAGTACATTTTTAAAATCTGGAATTGTATAGAGTAAAAAGGTAAAGTTCCCAGTCTATTTCCCTGTACAAAGGTCCAAACTGTTTTCTATGCACTCGCATAATGGTAAAGGTATATGTGCACATTTTAAAATGACTTCATTGAAAATTGTTACTACATACAATAAGCTGCATCCATTTAACGTGTACAATTTAATGAATTTGACAGATGTACCTCCCTATTAAACTGGCACCATAATCAGAACATAGGACATTCCCATTACCACCCAAAGTTGTCTCATGTCACTCTGCAGTTCAACACTCCCTCCACTAATCAATTTTTTGTTACCTTATTCTAGAACTTATATAAATGGAATTATATAGTCTTTTCTATTTAGCTTCTTTTTCTCATCATTGTGGTTTTGAGATTCATCCATGTGATGTGTATATAAGGAGTTCCTTTTTTATTGCTGAGTGGTATTGTATAGATCTACTATGTTCTGTTCATGTATTCACCTGCAAATATTTGGCTTATTTCTAGTTTTTTACTATTATAGATAAATATTTTTTAACATCTTTATTGGAGTATAATTGCTTTACAATGTTGTGTTAGTTTCTGCTGTATAGCAAAGTGAATCAGCTATATGTACACATATATCCCCATATCCCTTCCCTCTTGCGTCTCCCTCCCACCCTATTATCATTTGTGTATAGTATTTGTGTAGACATAATGTTTTCATTTTTCTTGGGTAAACACCTGGGGGGGTATGTTAGTCTGGGTTCTCCAGAGAAAAAGAACAAATAGGATATATATAATAAATATCTATATAGATACATTTGTAGATAGATAGATAGATGATAGGTTGATTTATTGATAAAGAGAGAGAGAGAGAGACAGAAAGGATTTACTATAAGGAATTGTCTCACTTGATTGCGAAGTCCTAAAATCTGCAGTTGGCAAGCTGGCAACCCAAGAGAAAGATTGGTACAGTCCCAGTGTGAGTCCAAAGTCTGAGTACCTGGAGAGCCAATGGTGTTAAGTTCCAGTCTGAGTCCAAGTCCCAGGGCAGGAGAAGACTGATGTTCTAGCTCAAAGATGATCAGACAGAGAGAGTGAATTCATCCTTCTTCAGCCATTTTGTTCTACTCAGGCCCTCAACAGATTGGGTGAGGCCCACCCTCAGTGGGGAGGACAACCTGCTTTACTCTAACTGATTCAAACATTCATCTCATCCAGAAACACCCTCACAGACACACACAGAATAATGGTTGACCAAATATCTGGGCACCCAGTGACCCAATCGAGTTGACACACAACATTAACCATCGCAGAATGGAATGAATGGGTCATACAGTAAATGTATGTTTACCTTTTTAAGAAACTGTCGAAAATTTTCCAACGTGATTGGACCATTTTACATTCCTACCAGTAGTACATGAGCCGTTGCACTCACTCCACACCCTCCCCAGCACTGGTACAATCAGTCTTTTTAATTTTAGCCATTCTAATAGGTGTTATCTCATTGTGGTTTCGAGTTACATTTCCAGATGATGTAAAGCATCATTTCATGTGTTTATTTGCCATATGAGTATGTTCCTTGATAAAGTGTTCAAATTTTTTGCCCAATTTTTAATTGGGTTGTTTCTTTCCTTATTACTGAGTTTTGAAAGTTCTTTATATATTCTGGATACAAGTCCTATATCAGATATATGCTTTAGAAATATTTTTTCCCAGTCTGTGGCTTCTTGTTTCATTCTCTTAACAGTGCCTTTCCAGGAGAATTCTTTCATTTTGATATAGTGCAATTTATCATTTTTTTCTTTTGTGGATTATGCTTTTGGTGTTACAGCTAAGATCTCTGTTAATGCAGGGTAACAAAGATTTTCTCCTATGTTTTGTCCAGAAGATTTATAATTTTACACTTATGTATATGATTCATTTTGAGTTTATTTTTGTATATGATGTGAGATGTGAATCAAAGTTCTTTTTTTAAAATATGGATGCCCAATTGTTCCAGCACCACTGTTACAAAGACTATCCTTTCTCCATTGAATTGCCTTTGTACCTCTGTTAAAAATCAGTTGTTCATCTGTATGAGAGTCTATTACTGGACTGTCTAATCTGTGTCATTATCTCTTTGTCTATATTTATGCCAAAACTATATTGTCTTGATTAATGCAGCTTTATACTCAGCTTTGAAGTCAGGTAGTGTTAATCTTCCCACTTTGTTCTTGTTTTTCAAATTTAATTTGGCTATTTTAGATTCCTTGCATTCTCATACAAACTTTAAAATTAACGTTTCATTTCCTACAAAAGACCCTTTTGAGATTTCAGCTGGGATTGTGATGAATCTATAGATCAATTTGGAGACAGCCAACATCTTAATATTGAATCTTTCACCTATGAACATGGTCTCAGTATCTATCTATCTGTCTATCTACCTATCTATCTATGTAACTATCCATCTATCCTAAACATTGTTAAAACTATCAAACATTATTAATATGTATATCAGCAGTGTGTGTATACACACACACACACAATATTGTTAAAACTACTAAACACTGCTGAGATATATATCAAATTCTATGTTGATTTTTTTCTTTTATTTCCTCACCATAAACTTGTTATATTTTCTTCTGGCTTCCATTTTTACTAAGGAAAAGCAGTCATCATTCTTGTTGATGTTCTGAAGGTAATGTGTGTTTTTTCTTGGGATGTTTTTAGGATTTTCTTTTTACCTTTGGTTTGCACCAGTTTGACTATAATGTGCCTCAATATGTTTTTGTTGTTGTTTGTTTTAGGCCTGCTTGGTATTCACTGAGCTTATTAAGTGTGTGACTTGGTAATTTTGATAATTCTTGGCCTTTAGTTTTTCAAATATTTTTTCTGCTCCATTTTCTCTCACCTTTCTTTCTGGGCCACTAATTACATGTATATTAGATGGTTTGGTATTGTCCCACAGGTGTTTCAGGAAAAAACATTTTTAAAGAACAGTATTAGATTACAAAACAGTTGCAAAGATAATATAGTTGCCACATACCCCATAACTAGTTTCCTCTGTTGTTAAAATTTGGGCCATTTGTGGATCTACTTCGAATGACATTTTCTCTTGACTGTGAGTCACACTGTCCTACTCTTCTTAGTATCTCAAATTTGGTTGTTGTATACTGGCCATGAAGTTTAAAAGAACAGTAGAGATAGAGGAAAATAATATTTACTCCTATCAAATAGCATGGCCCTTGCTCTGTTAGTCCTCTGTAGTTGGAGGCCTGGTCAATCTGATCTGTAGTTGGGCTGGTTCAGAGCTTTGTCGCAGGTATTTAGATTTAGTTCATGGCTGGTTTCATGAGTTTTAGGAGTGGAATCAGGACTTTTCTTTGTATATCTTGGAATCCTAGAGCTTGCAGGACCCTGGGAATTTCTCCCAGCTTTTCAGCCCAACCCCCAGCTTTCTAAACTGTGGGCCACATCTTTGTGCTTTATAACCCAGCCAGGAACTTTTTGGGTTTCTGTGGCATTGTCTAGCTTTCAGTAGGCAGCTACAGTGTACTCAGTAAAGGCCTGGTGTGCCTTGGGGTAGGGGGCTTTTCTCTCAGTTCTCCTTCTTTTCCCCCAGCTTCTGCACGGTGCTGCCTTGCACTAGGTGAAAGCCCATGCTCTTAGGAGAGGACTTCTGTCAGCTATGCTACCCTGTACACAAACTTTACTGCGTCGCTGCCTTACAATCAATGAAATTCATATACCTTGGAGATTCTCTCTCATCACTCCTGCCTTGCTTCCACTTTAGCCGGCCACTTTCTTCTACTTGGGGAAGACTTGACGTACCTCTGGAGGAAATTTCTCAGCTTTCCTGCTCTGGCGCCAACTTTTAGTGTACTACTCCCACGCGCTCCAGTGCAGGCTGAGTGGGCACAGACTAGCTTTATTACTGGGCACCTTGTGACTCCAATCTACTTTGCCAGCCCAAATGCAATCATTGAAAATTTGTTTGAAGATAGGCCTGTTTCTCCCTTCCTTTTGATGATCCTTCCAACATGCCCCTAGGTTGAAAGAAGCTGTAGGACTCCTCTACTAGGAAGGGCTTGATTCTTTCTAAACTGTAGTTAATGTAGGTGTTTTTGTTTTTGTTTTTTGTCTCATGGGTTCTCTGATGGGTATAAAGCAAATAAACAGGAACAACAACAAATCAAACTATGAATTTGTAGTGTTTCTGGCCTGTTCTCCTCGTTAGGGTAAGAGAGACAGACACTTGTAACTTTCTTCATCTTATTCGGAAAGTAAGTTTTTTCCCCTCATTAGATGTTGTGCATTGTCCTCAGGGTATAGGTTGTTTATCTGTCAAAAAGTTACCTTAAATACACACACACACACACACACACACATTCCTTTTAAATATAGCTAAACAATGCTGTAAAGGCTCAAAGTTCAACATTCATACTCAGTGTGAATGAGCTTAAACTCTCCTTGGTCTTCAAAAATGCCCTCTAGAACCTCCCTCATTTGCAATGGAATTTTCATAATAAATTTATTCAACAAACATTTATTTGGTACCTACTATGTGCTAAGGACTATTTCTGGACCTGGAGATACAGGATAAAAGTCCCATGGCGTTTAGATTCTAGTGGACTTAGGAACAATAGAAGGATCATGATTTAGTTGTGAGCGCCCCCATGATATGCAAGTTCACATAGTCTAACATTTGAAACAGCTATTTCAGGAGCCAAATTATTAAGGATAATTTATTCCAGATCCCTGCTGGAATAAACAATGCTTCTGAGTTCTGTACAGATGTGTAGCCAGCAGTGAACTGCCTGACTACCTCAGTTTCTAGACGTCTTTCAGCAAAGTCAGAGCTCCGCAAAGAAAGCTGAGTATTCGGGGCCTCTGTGCATTTTCAGGCACACCCTAGGGCCTCAGTCTAATGAGGGGATTACACTCTTTTGTGTGTAATTTTTCACTGGTGGCAGATTTAATGTGGATAATAATGCTCACTTAATAAGCAATACAATATAATTTAACAGAGGTTAGTAATTCAAGTTAAAATGAATTTTCATCTACAATTTTAAGTGTCGTGTATGATAGAGAACAGTGGATGAAGAGTGAACCTAAAAATAGTAACATCTTGAATTATGTGTTAGTGCATTCATTTCTTTCACTTAAACAGCTGAGATTATGAAAAGTGGAAAATGCATTTCATGGTAGAGACAATTTGGGTATAATATTTAGAGCTTAAACCAAAAGATTGTACCATTCACCTAACGTATTGTAAGACATGAAATCATGTTTACTTACACAGTTTTAGCCTATCAACTAAAGCAGCATTGGCAAATGTTTTCTCTAAAGGTCCAGACTGCGAATGATTTAGACAAAGCAAACTATACAATTTCTGTTACAACTACCCAACAACTCTGCCTTTGTAGCATGAAAGCAGCCATAGACAATAGGTAAATAAATGAGCATGGCTGTGTTTTTATAAAACTTTATTTACAAAAACAGGTGGAAGACTGAATTTGGCTTGTGTGCCAACTCCTAAACAAAAGCTTGGGAGCAGTGGAGCTGAAATTAGACTCTCCACAAGAATTTACAGGTTATGCACAAAATGTGTTGATCTATGCCTGGCTGCAGACTGTGTGTTATGCATTAATTATGACTATCGTGCAAATATTTCTAGACCTACATGATGGGATTTCTGAGTGGGTATCGTATATCCACCCATACATCATGACCCTCTTCTTCAGGGTGGTTAGGGAGATAGATCTCAATAGACTCTGATGTAGTAGCTTTCCACTGGGTGGGGAAGAATTAATTAGATTAAGATCTTAAGTTATAGGTGCTTTCAACACCATTCATTCATTCAACCAGCACTATGTTGTTCATATCATGCTAGGATCTGGGAATACAAAGATAAATAGAAAATAATATCTGCCCCCAAGGGTTCACAGTCTAGTGACAGGAAGTGATGAAAAAAAATAATTAGAGAGATTTAATAAATCGCATAGTAAAAGCAAGAACAAAGGACTCTGATATGGGAAAAGGGAAGCTCTCAACTTTTCCTGAAGATATTAAGGAAGACTTTGTGAAAAAGATGTCATTTATTTGGTCTTTAAAGACTAAGTGTTTGCCTGGCAGACAAATCAGAGAGGAAATTCTAGGCAGACAGGCAATTTCATTTTACTTTCTTCACTTTTTTCTTACCCGTTGTCACTGGCTTCTGTCTCCATGACTTAAACTATTCTCTCTTGAAGGACACCATCCCATCACCTCTTTCTCAGGCTGCATTTTCTCCTTGACTCTTCTGCCTCATTTCACATTGTTAATCACTGTCTTCTCCTTGTCCATTATTTTTTCTTCTTCTTTTTTTAAAACATATTCATGCTTTTGGAAGATCACTCAGCTTGAAGTATGGAAAATAGATGATATCAGAGAGACTGGTTACAATTTTATTGTGTTAATTAAAGTAAGAAATTATAGGGCCTAAGTCCTACAGAGAGGGGAAGAGATTCTAGAGTTGACTCCAGCGAGCAGGGACCAATTGGATATCTCATTGTGGGAGATGGATAAGGTATGACCCCACGAGACTGGGCTTGGTGTCTTAGAACCTTGACAGAGCAATTGACTTCTCTCTCAGAAATGCTTTCAGCCCTGGACACAGTATAAAACAGAGCTAAAGATAATTTTACTCATTTCTTTAAATTATTTTTTAAATTGTCTTAAAATACACATAAATTTTACCCTCTTCACCATTTTAAGGTGTACATTTCAGTGGCATTAAGTACTGATACATTCACATTGTTGTGCAACCATCATTATCATCCATTTCCAGAACTATTTTCATCTTTTGTGAAACTGGAAGTCTGTATTTATTTTTTAAAAAGACCTCCCCATTCTCCTTCCCCTGCACTGCTGGCAACCACCGCTTACATTCTGTCTCTATGGATTTGATTACTCTAGGCACCTCATACAAGTGGAATTACACAGTGTTTGTCTTTTGATGACTGGCTTATTTTACTTGGCACAGTGTCCTCGAAGTTTATCCACGTCGTAACATATGTCAGAATTTCCTTTTTAAAGCTGAATAATATTCTATTATGTGTATATTACCACATTTTGTTTATCCATTCATCCACTGATGGATACTTGTGTTGCTCCCACCTTTTGGATATTTACTTACTTTCTAAAGCCTAAAATAACTTTTGTGAGATGCTTATACTATTTCAAACTAAAAAATCTGCAAATTCTCAATATTTTAAAAAATGCATAAAGTTGTTATTTTTCACTAATTAGCTTAATGGAAAAAAAAAAGAGAGAGAGAGAGAGAGAAAAGCACAAAATTGATCTCAACCAGCACAGATTTCTCAAAATCTTCCACCTTCTATTTACTCTTTTTGTGATTTTCTCTGCCTTTTCCTTTCTTACCTTTTACGATATAGTTAAGAAGAAACTGGCTGTTATATAACCCTTAGAATAGCCAACATGTATAATGCTTACTGTTTGGTAGGCAGAACTTGTTTTGTTTTATTTGCATCTTTGCCAAATAAAGCAAAGATGCATTGCTTCTTACATCCCAATTCTCTCACCTGGTTTCAGCATTCTTCTTCCTGAAGAACATTCAGCAGCTCTTTCAGCAAAGGTCTAGTCAATTTCTCAGGCTTTGTTGCTCTGAAAGACTATTTTACCTCACTCTTGAATGAAAATAATAGGACTATAGTTAGACACATCACAGCGAAACTTCAGAACACCAAGGACAAAGAAGTCTACACACTTAAGAACTTAGACATAGACCTTTGGCATATGACAGAAGCAGCATTACAATTAGTGGTCTTGGGGAAATTGGCTACTTAGGTAGATGAAAAACCTAAATGTAAAAAATGCAATATTGTAAAAGTTTGGAAGAAAATAGAAAATAATATCTTTATGGTATTGGAATAGAGAAGTAGTTACTATTACTATATAAAATTCAAGAACATAAACCATAAAAAAGATAATAACCTTAAATATCTTAAATTTTAAGAAAATCCACACAATATGATATACAAAGTAAAAAAGCAAGGCACACACTAGGATATTTGCATAGCACACAGCAGACAATTACTACTGTGTAAAGAATTCCAACAAATCAATGAGAAAAAGTGATAACCCAACAGAAAAAATGGGCAAAGAATGTGAATAGGCAATTTATAGAGGAATAAACTTGAATAACCAATAAACATGTGAAAACATGGTTAATCTCACCAGTACCCAGGGAAATTAAAAATAAAGAAACATTGAGATCGCCCTTTTTACTCATTGGATTTGGCAAAGAATATATTTGAATATGACCACACAGAATGTTGTTAAGGACGTGAGAGAAAAAGAACTTTTAAAAAATCATTGGCTAGAGAGCAAATTGCTACAGTCACTTTGAAAAATTTAAAATTGCTTAATAAATTTGAAGGTCCACATAACCTACAACAAGGCAGTTCCACATCTAGGTATAGATCCTAAAGAACCTCTCCAACATGTGCAAAACGGCCAAAGACACAGGCATTCATTGCAACACTTCTGTAACTGCATCTAAGGACTAGCTCAACTCAATGTGTAAACAGAGTGGTTTACATAGAATAGAAAACCAGGTAGCACTTAGGATGAAGGCACTGGACACAAATCAACCTACATAAATCTTTAGAATATGATGTATATCAAAGTAAGTTGTATTTCTTCTTTGATTTCTTCAGGGATCTCTTGGTTATTTAGTAGTGCACTGCTTAGGCTCCATGTATTTGTGTTTTATACAGTTTTTTTCCTATAATTGATTTCCAATCTCATAACGTTGTGGTTAGAAAAGATGCTTGACCCAATTGCAATTTTCTTAAATTTTCTGAGGCTTGATATGTGACCCAAGATGTGATCTATCCTGGAGAATGTTCCCTGTGCACTTGAGAAGAAAGTGTATTCTGCCACTTTAAATAAAAAAATACATAGAAACAAATGAAAACATGACGACCCAAAACCTATGGGATGAAGCAAAAGCAGTTCTAAGAAGGAAGTTTATAGCAATTCAATCTCACCTCAAGAAACAAGAAAAACCTCAAATAAACAATCTAACCCTACACTTAAAACAACTAGAGAAAGAAGAACAAAGAAAACCCAAATCCAATAGAAGGAAAGAAATCATAAAGATCAGAGCAGAAATAAATGAAGTAGAAACAAAGAAAATAGCAAAGATCAATAAAACTAAAATCTGGTTCTTTGAGAAGATAAACAAAATTGATAAAACCTTACCCAGACTCATCAAGAAAAAAAGGGAGAGAACATAAGTAAAATTAGAAATGAAAAAGGAGAAGTCACAACTGACACTGCAGAAATACAAAGGATCATAAGAGACTACTACAAACAACTATATGCCAATAAAATGGACAACCATGAAGAAATGGACAAATTCTTGGAAAGGTACAATTTCCAAGACTGAACTAGGAAGAATTAGAAAATATAAACAGACCTATCACAAGTAATGAAATTAAAACCGCAATTTAAAATCTTCCAACAAACAAAAGTCCAGGACCAGAAGGCTTCACAGGCGAATTCTATCAAACATTTAGAGAAGAGGTAACACTGATTCTTCTCAAACTCTTCCAAAAAAATCCAGAATAAGGAACCCTCCCAAATTCATTCAACGAGGCCACCATCACTCTGATACCAAAACCAGAAAAAGATATCACAGAAAAAGAAAATTATAGGCCAGTATCACTGATGAACATAGATGCAAAAATCCTGAACAAAATATTAGCAAACAGAATCCAACAACACATTAAAATGATCATACACCATGATCAAGTGGGATTTATCCCAGGGATGCCAGGATTCTTCAATATATGCAAATCAATCAATGTGATACACCACATTAACAAATTAAGGAATAAAAACCATATGATCATCTCAATAGATGCAGAAAAGCTTTTGACAAAATTCAACACCCATTTATGAAAAAAACTCTCCAGAAAGTGGGCATAGAGGGAACCTACCTCAACATAATAAAGGCCATATATGACAAACCCACAGCAAACATCATTCTCAATGGTGAAAAACTGAAACCATTTCCTCTAAGATCAGGAATAAGACAAGGATGTCTACTCTCACCACTATTATTCAACATAGTTTTGGAAGTCCTAGCCACGGCAATCAGAGAAGAAAAAGAAATAAAAGAACACAAATTGGAAAAGAAGAAGTAAAACTGTCACTGTTTGCAGATGACATGATACTATACATAGAGAACCCTAAAGATGCCACCAGAAAACTACTAGAGCTAATCAATGACTTTGGTAAAGTAGAAAGATACAAAATTAATGCACAGAAATCTCTGGCATTCCTATACACTAACAATGAAAAATCTGAAAGAGAAATTAAGGAAACACTCCCATTTACCATTGCAACAAAAAGAATAAAATACCTAGGAATAAAACTACCTAATGAGACAAAAGACCTGTATGCAGAAAACTATGAGACACTGATGAAAGAAATTAAAGATGATACAAACAGATGGAGAGATATACCATGTTTTTGGATTGGAAAAATCAACATTGTGAAAATGACTATACTACCCAAAGCAATCCACAAATTCAATGCAATCCGTATCAAACTACCAATGGCATTTTTCACAGAATTAGAACAAAAAATTGCACAATTTGTATGGAAACACAAAAAGCCCTGAATAACCAAAGCAATCTTGAGAAAGAAAAACGGAGCTGGAGGAATCAGGCTCCCAGACTTCAGACTATACTACAAAGGTACAGTTATCAAGACAGTATGGTACTGGCACAAAAACAGAAATATAGATCAATGGAACAGGATAGAAAGCCCAGAGGTAAACCCACGCACATATGGTCACCTTATCTTTGATAAAAGAGGTAAGAATATACAATGGAGAAAAGACAGTCTCTTCAATAAGTGGTGGTGGGAAAACTGGACAGCAACATGTAAAAGAATGAAATTAGAACACTCCCTAACACCATACACAAAAATAAACTCAAAATGGATTAAAGATCTAAATGTAAGGCCAGACACTATAAAACTCTTAGAGGAAAACATAGGCAGGACACTCTGTGACATAAATCACAGCAAGATCCTTTTTGACCCACCTCCTAGAGAAATGGAAATTAAGACAAAAATAAACAAGTGGGACCTAATGAAACTTAAAAGCTTTTGCACAGCAAAGGTAAACATAAGGCGAAAAGACAACCCTTGGAATGGGAGAAGATATTTGCAAACGAAGCAACTGACAAAGGATTAATCTCCAAAATATACAAGCAGCTCATGCAGCTCAATATCAAAAAAACAAAAAACCCAATCCAAAAATAGGCAGAAGACCTAAATAGATATTTCTCCAAAGAAGATGTACAGATTGCCAACAAACACAATGGAAGGATGCTCAACATCACTATTCATTAGAGAAATGCAAATCAAAACTACAATGAGGTATCACCCCACACTGGTCAGAATGGCCATCATCCAAAAATCTTCAAACAGTAAATGCTGGAGAGGGTGTGGAGAAAAGTCAACCCTTTTGCACTGTTGGTGGGAATGTAAATTAATACAGCCACTATGGTGAACAGTGTGGAGGTTCCTTAAAAAACTAAAAATAGAACTACCATATGACCCAGCAATCCCACTACTGAGCATATACCCTGAGAAAACCATAATTGAAAAAGAGACATGTACCACAATGTTCACTGCAGCACTATTTACAATAGCCAGGACATGGAAGCAACCTAAGTGTCCATCAACAGATGAATAGTTAAAGAAGATGTGGCACATATATACAACGGAATATTACACAGCCATAAAAAGAGATGAAATTGAGTTATTTGTAGTGAGGTGGATGGACCTAGAGTCTGTCATACTGGGTGAAGTAAGTCAGAAGAGAAAAACAAGTACCATATGCTAACACATATATATGGAATCCAAAAAAATATATGGTTCTGATGAACATAGGGGCAGGACAGGAATAAAGATGCAGATGTATGGAATGAACTTGAGGACACGGGGTGGGGGAAGGGTAAGTTGGGACAAAGTGAGAGAGTGGCATGGACGTATATACACTACCAAATGTAAAACAGATAGCTAGTGGGAAGCAGCCACATAGCACAGGGAGATCAGCTCTGTGCTCTGTGACCACCTAGAGGGGTGGGGTAGGGAGGATGGGAGGGAGACACAAGAGGGAAGGGGATATGGGGATGTATGTATACATTTAGCTGATTTACTTTGTTATAGATCAGAAACTAATACAAAATTGTAAAGCAATTATACTCCAATAAGGATGTTAAAAAAAATAAAATTATGTAAGTAGTTATAGGGGGAATGTGACTGCATTTGTATTTGAGTGTCAGCATTCATGAGATTGAACATATTCTCAGCTTTACTATAAAAGACATTTCATTCTGAATGAAAAAGAAGTGAGAGTTGAAATAATCTCATAGATGGTGCAAATGACAGTGTGAGGAAGGAGACTCTGGTGAGCAGCCTGGGGCGATCAGGAAGAGAGTAGATGCAGCTGGGCTTGTGGGAGGGGTGGACGATCCACAACATTTTCTATTCGTTTTCTAAATCCCTTTCCTTAATGTCAATTACCCATTTAATAAAACACTATAAAACAGAGATTCCTCTTCTAAAATAAGGAATGGGTTTAATCTAAATCTTATGTTCCACTTTATGAACAAATACACTTTAAAAAGTCATTTTAGGATAAGAGTACTGCATGGTGAACCTGTCAAGATCATGCTTCCCACGTCAGTGCTTAATTGTTAGAGCAGATACACCTGGCTGATGATAATGTATAAACTGCAGTATCATAACCTATCATCACTAAGGTTAAATCAAGAATAAATACAGATTAGCATTGGGGTACAACCACTTCCCACTCAGTGAGTGACCTGATTATTTTCAAAATGTTTGCCTGCAGCTTCAGCATCTGTGCTGCCCTGTATAGCCCCGGTCCTCACCAACCGCTGGAGAAGCAAGGAGGGTTCCTGGGCAGTGGAATGTGGCGCTGGGGTTGCGCTCCCAGTCTCCTGCTCTTCCCGATGGTGAGTGGATGCTCAGCTGCCATTCACAGGACACTTACCATCCCCTCAAAGCGTCTCTCACTCTATAAAAGGAAAAAGAGTAAAGGAGGGAAAAGAAGGTCAAGGAGATGGAAGAGGAAAGCAAGAACAGAAAGATGAATTAGAAGGGCTGTGGTTTTGAAACACAAAGGCTGAATAACAGAAAATGGAAACAGAATAAAGGCATAAAAAAATTAAAGCTGTGGAACAAAGGAATATGAGCAATGAGATCTTAAATCTGAAAAAAAAAATGTTTGATGATAACAAGCAACAGGAGGCAGCTCAAGAACATCCTGAAATTTCCTAGATTATACTAAAGGAAGAACTGGACCAAAGTGTTACTCATGGTCATTTTATGTCTGTAAGAATGTTAAGTGTAAAAGTTTAATTGACGAAAAACAACCTCGTAGGAGAAATCAAAGTGCTAGTTTGGTTTAATATGGGCCTGAACAAGCTAAATACACCCGCTTTCTTCAAGCGCTTTGCAATAGTCAGTGGACTTTGTGGGTTCTTTGAGACCATCCGGGATCCCAGCCATACTTGGGATCTACTCACTTTATAGTATTGGTACAAAAGCCTTACAAACGCGGTTTGTGTAGAGAAAGCAGTGATATTATAGAAAGCCAGCATTCATACAAAAAATTCCAAAGGGAGCAGTAACATAAAATGATGAAAATGCCAAAGATATGAAAAATAAAGACAATTGTTACAAGACACAATAGCTCTGAATGTTTGCTTTTATGTGACAGATGTTTTTAACCAAAGCTCAAAGTTGGCAGTTTAAGTACACTTATGATTTTAATTTGTGTTCTATCCCCTTTTCATATTGATGTCTACTTACAACATCTGTGAAGTCTCTGTAACCTGAATTTGACAGGGGAAAGTGAACAGACTGCCTTTGGAGTGTTTCCATTAAGTCCACGTAATAGACTGTTAACAAAAATCTTAAATAGCTATTCTAATCATCAACAGCAATCTTACACAAATTAAATTAGACCCAAAGGGCCCGATTAACTTTAAAATGCCTTACAGGCATGTAACATAAGTTTAACTCTTTTTTTCCTTTGGAATAGAATAAGATTGTTCAGTGTGAGTCTGAGGTACAGTTAAAAAAAAAAGTTAGCATGCATGTTGGACTCATAAGGACTTGGAGACAGGGTTTCATTTTCTTTATCAGGAAACCACACTTCTGTGCATAGAAATTCAGTTACGCCACAGCCAGGCTCTCTGTTTACATGCAAAGTAGATGCTTTGAAAGAAGTAGGGAACACAGCTCCTCTCATAAGCTCAAGGAGGTCTTATTGGTAAAGAAAGGAGGCATATAACAATAGGCACTAACATTAAAATGATGCCATTAGCAGAGGTAAAAGCTGAGCTAGAATTTCTGCAGTTCAAACACACCTATCAAGAAATAAGCTGGATTCATGATTCAAAGTATAATTATACCATGCATCAAGGAAAAACCATTGCTATAAGTATCTTCCATTTGCTTTAGCCAAATCCCCAGAGGCCTGTCCAAATGCATTTCTTGAATTTTCACTCATCCCAAATCCCAGCTGTCATTTGTACATTTTGGTATAGTCTCCAATCCCCACACATAGTTGATAACTTCTTGTAGGCAACTTCCTTCCAGCTGCATGGAACATGTCACTTCCGCCCAAGTCAGTAGCAGTGAATGAGAAACCCATTTCATATTAAAGAATATGAAATTACCAAAATTACCAAAACTACATTGTGGACATTTGAGGAACAAATGGCCTTTCAAGTCTTATAAAGCTATCAGAGACACCCATACTTGTCAACACCCCAGTGTTCTGGTGCCCTAACAGTAAGTGTTTTCAACCACTAGGAGTTGTTCTGTGTTCCCCGCCTCCCCAGATACTGGATCAGAGTCATGGAAGATGTTCACTGCCTGCAGAATATTCATTAGTACCTTACAGAACCAAAATGCTTTTCAGAAACTTATCCCTCTTCTACACCTCCCAACGGATTTGATGACCACCTAGATCTCCAAGGATAGAACCGGATTCATTTAAGTCAATGGCAGTCACCCAGCCACTGTCATTAGGCCAGGGATGGGCATGTAATCTGAGATGGTATAGGCAGGAAAAAAAGAAGGACTTCTATTTCATGCTTCAATGTAAACCAGGAAGCATGTAGCTCCCATTGCCACTGGCAGCCAAATTGTGAGCACGAAGAGAGCCAGTCTTAGGATGAAGCTAGGCTGCTCTACCTTTGGAATCTGGTTATACAGTTAAATGTTCTTATAGTTCGTGCCAGCCTGAGTCAGGGATTTTAATTCCCTGCAGTTGAAAATACTCAACTGATTTAAGCGGTCTTGTGAGTAATTTGTACTTCAATGTCTCTGAATTTTTCCTAGAATTCAACCACCAGTTCATGGGGCCTGGGCCAAGAGGCTCTAAATAGTAGAGCATGTACTCCATACTGTCTCCATTCTCTAGTGCTAGAGACCTGGTTTTGAACCAAGCATGGGCTTAGCTCTCTAAGAATGAGTTCCTCTCCCTAGAGAATTCTATCCTCATGCAACTACCCACCTGCCAAGTATGTTCGGTTATGCCCTAAAAATATGTCAGGCTAGGCTCAAACTAGAACCCCTGTTAAATAAATAAATGTATTTTTATACATTTGAGCTAAAACCTACTTTTTTAGTTTATCCTTCTTCACCCCCCTCAATTTTAGATGAAACCTGGACTGAGGAAGGGGCCAAACTCAGGAAAACAACTGACGAGACCCTGAGCTGGGACTGAACCCATGTCCCTGCTCTCAGTTCAGGGCTCCGCCTGAGGCTCTGACACACTGTGCCTTCCAGCGTAACCCTAATGCCCTTTCCCAATGGCCCGGGAGCATTATACGCGCATTATGTTGGGGATTTGGAATAAAATTGTTGAAATTCTGTATTTAAGAAGTCTGAATTTTTCATATCTGCCAAATTAGTTGTTAGTACAATTACTGCTATTTTCTGAGAAATAGTGCTTAGAGGCAGTGAAAATCTAAAGAAGGACAAACCATTGGGAAAGGGTTCTAAACTCCAGGTTAAGTCTCAGCAGATGTTGTCTGACTGATGATAAGGTCAGTCCATTCATACCTGGGCTTCTTTCCGTAAGTGTGTTCTAAAGTAACTGAGTGGTCATTTAACAACAACAACAAAATTTATATATTTTAACAGAAAAAAGAAGCAGAAAATGCATGCAGACTTTTATTGCATACCTAATCCACGTGAAATATTTAATTGTGAAAACTGCTGCCAAACGAATCTTGGAAACGTGGTTGTCAATACACCTCTGAGCTACTCAAGAACACACACTGGCTTCTCCCCCCACTCCCTCCTCAAGTCTAGAATTCTCTGGCTGATCTTCAGAGCATCCTGTGACCACACACCATTAATCAACTGTTTCACTTCACCACCTCCCATGCTCTCCAAAACATCTGCACTATAGCCAGACCCTCCGTTTAACAACATTCTCTGATATTCAGGAATATTCCTCCCTCAGGCTTTAGCCCACATTTAGCAGACATCTGAAATGCCCTCAACCCTTCTCTGACTGTTCAAGTTCCATCCATCCCCCAAGACTCCTCATAAACCCCTCTTCATTACCAGTGAGCCCAATCCACAGTCTTTACTACTGAAGTGCTTGGCCTTGATTATCAATTGCTGTGTTATGTTTTTCTGATTATTTCACATGCATGGACCTTTTCAAATTTGATTGTACACTTTTTAAGAATAAGCAATGATGTTATCCTTTCCCATATCCATTCTGCAGAGCACCTTGCACAGTGTGGAATGTGAAAGACCCTCTACAAATGCTTGTTGATGATGGAGAGAAGTAGCCTGGAATAGAGGTGGAGCAGTGCCGTACCCTGCTTCACTGGCGCCCCCAGAGCCTTGGTCGCCTCCGTCCTGCTCCACTAGCTTCTCATGTTAGGAAAAGCTCTTATGAGGACTGCTGGCCAAGATTTCTTGTTCTCTTCCTCTTTGTCCTTTCTTCCTTGCTCTAGATTCTGAGTAGATCAGTTAAGATCTTCAGATCTATAGAGTTGGCAGACAGAATCTCAAATTTCAAAGGACATCTATGACATTGATAATCCCTTCTATTTCCAAGTAGGCTAGGATCTAAGCTGTTTCAGCAAAGCTCTTGTTCTCAAAATCCCCAGGCAATCTTGAACATCTTGCAGAGATATGAAGTTATTTCTCATGGCTAATCTAAATCTCTTTGGCTGCAACTCAAGTCTGTTCTCTTTATCACAGCCCTAAGTAGATATAGGGACTAGGGCTTTCTTTGCTGAAAACCATGTCCACACCATATAACTGATTTTTTAAAACGTATTTACCAGCCTATCTTCTTTACAAATTAAGGACATGGTGTTGTGTTTTATATCTGGTCTCAGTTTTAAAGTAAATGGTTATCTGTAGTACTGACTATAATAAGGCAAGTCCTTTAAATTTTCAAACACTGGGGAAGTACAGAGAAATTTTGTCACATTTGCTTTAAATATTTTAAATATTAAGGTATTATGGGTATAGTTGATGCTGCCTTTGTACCATTGTCTCTTCTCTCTCTAGAAGGGTAAGGACTATCTTGAAACAAAGTGCATATTCTTCCTGCCCAGTTTAAAAATCATATATGTGTGTATATCATGTGCATTTATCATATGCACATATCATACATATGTGTGTATATATAGGGATATATAGCAGTCATTTCCTCATTACTTATCTTCCGGTTTATCACTTCTCTATTGACTGTGTCCAGTATAGAATTTATTCTACATTTATTTTAATGACTGTATTTTTCATTTTTAGGAATCTAAATGGATTTTTAAAAATATACCATTGTTCTTCCTTTATTTCTACCAATTTTTAAATTTTATAATATCTTGTCACTTCTTATGAGGGCATTCCTTTATCTCTTTGGGACTCTAAGACATTTATATTAACACCAGTTTCAGATTGCTCTGTTATTTTTGTACCCTGTTGAGAGAATCCAGGTTCCTATAGTAGATTCTCTGGGCCGTGTTTTACTCAGTAATCATCCTCTTCCACATGTGTTTTGGAATTCCAGCTTCCAGGTTCATCTTAAAAGGTAGGTTTTCCTTCTGTTTATCCTCCTCATCCTTACCTCCTGTTCCACTTCTGCCCCCTTATCTAGTAATATTTTGACTTCCTCCACTCAGCTCCCAACTCAGAGCCAAGTCTTATATCTGTAGCTCAGGCCTCCTACCCTTGGTCATACTGGGGATACCCAAGGTCCAGTCACCTAGTCACAGATGGCTTTGCCAGGTCCTGGCTTCGAGGCTATGTCTACAGCTTCCCTCATCCCATTATCCTGCGTTTCATCCATCCTTACCTCATTTCCTGGTTTGAAATAATGAGGCCACCCTGACCCCTGTCTCACATGGGGTACGTTTATTCCTGGTACCCACCAGAATGGAACTCCCAGCTGCCTATGCCTGCCTCTGAGCCCAGACTGTAGGCCTGCAGGGCCAGTTCCAACCTACTGTTCTGTATTTCCCTCATTCCCATAGGGATGCTTGTCTGGCTTTACAACATGATCTATGCCTTTTCAGTTTTTACATCATGTCTATAAATGCTATCTGTTTGGACTAGTGTAGGCGGATACTTGAAGTATGAACTCACTGTGCAATGTGAGCTGATGTGCTCCCCGTTGGAACAGCCAAGAGAGAACCTGGAGCACGAATGGAAGGAATGGCCTCAGTGAGGCTTAATTTAGTAAATAATTTAATAACCAGTAGGAACTTGGACATGGAAGATGAGAATCAACGAGTAGTTGCTTCACTAAGACATTCTGAGAATTCATAGAATGTCAACAAATTCTTGATTCTTGAGAAGACTATTTGTACTTTACAGGTTGTACTTAGAAGGTTTAAAACCTTTAGATAAAATTATCTTTATAAGCCAAAATAAATCATAATTAATACTTACTAGTTATTTTTCCTTTCATAATTATTCTACAACAATTGTTGTAATTTTTAGACTTCAAAAAATTTACTTATTCATCCACTAACAAGAATTTACTGAGCATTGATTATGTGCCAGTTTCTGTGCTATGAGAAGATAAGACAAGATAGACAGGGTCCCTGCCCTCATGGACTTTACAGACATTAACTAAATATGTAATCACAGGGACAAGTTTAATTAGTGCTGTGACAAGTGCTCTCCAGTGCCCTTTTTCATCTTCTTCACATATGTGGCTCCTTCCTTCCTGCAGGGTCTCAATGAAAATGTCATATCCTCTGAGAATCTTCTCCCCACCTGCGATTATTCTCTGGTACAGCTCAGAGCCCTGATTTAAGATGCTATCACAATTTACTCTTATTTTGGTTATTTTAGACAGTCTGTCATCCTAACTAGACTAAAAGCTCCACAAGGACAAAGAGCCTGTCTATTGTCCTACCATCTTTGCTGTCACTTACCAGCCCCTAGCACAATGCCTGGCTCATAGATGGAACTCAACAAACGTTTGCTGAATGAGTGAATGAATACGTGAGCCACAAAGAGAAGGAGACCTAAGAAATGAGTAGTCTTTGGCCAGGAAAGGAGGACGTGAGAGGACTTTTGGGTGGGAGTGGAAAGAACTTCCCGGCAAAGGGAACACCTTGTGCCCAATTTTTGAGGGTAGAAGGAACACGGCATGTTGCAGAGGCAGAAAGAAGACCTGAGAGGCTGGGGTCACGGTAACCTAGTGGTGGGCAGGGGTCAGCTCATCTTGGTGTTGAATGCCAAGTTGAGGATTTTAAATTTTACTTGTTGGAAATTGTTGGAATTTCCAACATTGCTGGAAATAAAGGGGTTTAAGCAAGGCAGTGACTTGTTCAGGTTTTCACATCATCCACATTTCAAGTGCTTAAACGCCACAAGTGGCTAGCAGCTACCTTAACAGAGAGCACAGATATAGAGCATTTCCATCATTGCAGAAAGATCCTTTGGATAACACTGTGGGAAAAATTGGACACTTGCTATGTGGTAAGTGGGTTGGATTGGAGGGGATATTTCCAGGGTACAATAAAACTTGAACCTATACAATGGCAAATCTAAGGACTTTTTGCAGTGGCAAAAAAATATATTTAAAAGTATAACCTAGTTGAAAACAAATTTTGCGTTTTGAAAGGACAATTTAACGGTTCAGAAAAGTACCAGTGCTTATATACTCATAAAACCAAACTGTTCTCAAACATTTTGAGAAACTCTCAAAACATTTTGAGATCCAGTTCTAAAATTTGCACTGTTTTCTAAAACAAATATATCTAAAGATTGGTCTGGAGATAATGAACAGAAATCTATTAGCAAATTTACTAATTAGGGTCATGTCTACGCTTCTACGGAAACATTAAACATTTGTTTATTTGAAGTAAAGTCTCTTTAGTCAACTACCATAAATATTGGCTGCCTGTCAGAAATGATGTACCCGAATTTCACATGTTTTACATTTCCTAATAGTGACTTAGCCCACACAATATTTTTATATGACGACAGCTGTCATGAAAGCAGAGTATCTTGTATATACATAGGCTTTTGATTAATGAGCTAATGGTGGTTCCCTGTTTAAAGTCATTAGGCCTTATGTATGTTTAGCCAAAGCTCACTCAGAGTTGACAATGATGTTGATTATGTCATCCACATGTTAGGGTGTAGCCAAAATGATCATATTACTGATTAGCAGTGCTCTTTTAACTGTACATCACAACCCATTACTAGGTTGTGAAATCAACTTAGTCAATGTTATCAGCATTGAATAAAGAAAAGAAATCTAATAGCCTAGAATTAGAGTACATTGAACATAATGTGTGTAAGTACTGGTTTGTGAAACTTTTGTTTTATTTGTACATGTGTCTTTTGTGTGACGGCTGGGTGATGCTGTAAAATATATTTCTTACTGTGGATCACAGTGGAAAGCTTTTGAGCGACACCGGGCTTCTTTCACGTTTTTAGTTGCAATGCTTGGTTGTTCTACCTTTTTCCCTTTTCTTATGCTTTATTACACTCTTTTAGCACTCCTTGGTCAGCCCTCTGGGGAGTCCCATTTTACCCCCTCCCATGGCATGTAAGGTTCTCACTTCTCCAAACTCATCTCCTGCTACCTCTTCCCCTTGCTCACTCCATTCAAGCCACACAGCCTCCTTTGCTGTCCTCGAATGTGCCATAAAAGCTGCAGTCTGGAGCCTTTGCACTGGCTGTTCCCTGTGCCTGAACACCCTTCCCTCAGATATATGCATGCCTAACTCCCTTTCTTCCTTCAAGTCTTTGCTCAAATGTTACCCTCTTAATGAGGCCCACCCTGATTGCTTTATTTAAAACTGCAACCCTCTTAGTTCTCACAAGCCCACTTGCCCTGTTGTATTTCTTCCCTACACACTACTGGCCCTCTTCTATTGCACTATAGAGTGTGTTTATTATGTATATAGCTTCCCTGTCTCCCTCTACTAGATGTAAACCCCAGGAGGGTAGGCATTTTTATATGTTTTATTTATATGTTTTATTTACTGAATAAATAACATTTATTATTGGTTGCCCAAGCAACCAAAACAGTGTCTGACACAGAGTAGGTGTCAGTAATATTGTAGAATTAATTTAGATTGGCCCAACTGGAGAGAGAGAGAGAATGAGAGGTACCAAGCAGCAAATACAAAGTAACAACCAGGAGATTGTTGTTTCATTATTAGGTTATTTCCTGCCTTTTATCAAAAACTTCTAAAAATTGAAGTTTGTACGTACTTTTAAAGGACAATCGTTTTATTAAGTTCTTTAAAAAATAGGAATATTTAATAAACTAATGAAGGAAGACTGAGTTTTCAGGAATGTCACATGGTCACTGTAATTACAAAAGTCAACATGAAATTGACTATTATTCTGTAGAAGATATAGCAGTTCCTCTTGGAATAGTCACTCATTACTTATTTTTGCTGTTGAACAAAACATGGGGTGGAATTCACATTACCAGAAAAATTGTGAATCTTTTGCAACAGATCAGCTATATTTAGCAGTTGCAGTTCCTATTTTCAGCTAGCTCAACAGAATTAGTTAATAAAATATCTTATTACTATTTGAAGAGTATTTTACTTTTAGGCAGAGAACAGCAGCAATGTACTGTTTTGATGTTATAAATGAATGTGTATCTTTAAGTCGCTTAATTATGAAATTATTAGTAAAAGCAATCAGGACTTACCAAAAAGAGACCCAGAATATTATTGTTTTAGCACCTAGGAGGAAGCACAGAGTAAAAAACAAAAACAACCTAGAAATTAATAATATTGCTATTATCAAATTAAAAATATTAACTGAACAATTTTGGAAAATATATCAAAGTAGAAAGAAATGATTAAAGGACAACTATGGTTAGATGTTAGTCACGAATCTTTTATTTTTACTCTTCTTCTTAGTTGTAATCATATTCTCTATACAAGTTTGTACCCTGCTTTTGAAAATTAATATTTAAATGAAAAAAAATTTTTAATTAAAAAAATAAAAACTATGATGGATTTTGTAAACAGGAAAAAAAAGAAGTCAGTATGTTTAAAAAAATAAATAAAATAAATGAAAAATAGCCAGCATTTTGGCATTTCTCCATTCATTAACTTGTCAGGTAACTCATAGCGTAAAAAACATGTCTCAAAAACTCTGCACTGCAGAAAATATTAAAAGCACATATAAAAGCAAAGTGAGAATAACTAGGACATCAAGTTATTGAAATTTTCTGAAGTGTATGGTGATTGCTTAGGCCGTCATGCAGCAAAATATGTAATTATCTGACTATCTGATTCACTTGACCATGGTGGCCTAGCCCTATAGGTAGTTCAGTTGCAAAAGTACATTTTGGAGCTTGAATTGCCTGAATTTTCTTGCTACCTTAATTTTATGTGAATGTATGTAAGGTTTATAACTGTACACACACACATACACACAGGGAAATGAGTAAACACAGTGGCAACCCCAAGTTTAGCCCAAGACCACCAGGAACACCCCTGCAGTTGAACGGGAGAACACAGGCCATGGGAAGTCAGGGGCGTCTTACTAGATGGAGGATGTTGGGAGGAAGCTTTGGAGGGTTGGGCTCTGGTTGGGTGACTTGGGGAGGGTCTAAGGATGCAGGGATCCACTCTAGTTTGGGTGCTGTTAGAAAGTGGTGTCCCAATAAATCTCCTCTACAGGGAGTGGGGAGCTGGAGTGAGGATGAAGCTGGAATTAGTAAAGAAGTAGCAGTCACTCATTTCAGCTAACAGATGAGGTGTTCAGTATTTTGTAGGTGGCAGAGTGACCTGTTTTTGTCTGTGCTTTGCCCAAATCATGAAGTGGCCTTGCTCTGTCCTCATTTTATTGTGGTCTCAGGACAGCCTTGTCTGAGGCGGGTGTTCTGGGAGATTTGTTTAAGATACTGGGAGAGTCACCATGATCCAGCTGGGAGCCCCAGGCCAGCTTCTGAATGTCTGGGGCTGCTCTTCTTTCTTTCTCAATAGCTTCAGTCATTCTTGTTGTTCTATAACTGGCAGATTTCACAGTTTTATATGTGGGTATTTGCATACAAATTATGCAACCTTTTGCAACAAGTAGGATCCTGTTTTGGGTTGGGTTGGATAAGAGAGTGAATATAAAGGAAATATTCTCCCCAGAAAGAATGGTTCAGTACTACTGCTTGGTCTCTTTTCTAAACAGTTGGCCCTTTTGAGAGCTGATGCCTTTCTCCTCCCCATATGATTCTCCGGTACCGTGTTGCCTTCCCTGTCGTCCCTAGATGAGCATTTGGCAACAAGACAAAACACAAGGCAACAATTCTTTCTTAGGATGAAAGTGATGATAAACATGGATTTTCATTCTTATTTTGTTTTGAAAGAAGAATTCTCATAAGTGTTTAATAATCTATTAGAGAAAAAAAATCACTACCCTTAGTTCAAGCTCTCTCTGTTTTGGTCACCACTAAGCACTGGTAGAGGTCACTGGACTCTGAACTGTTTTTAAACATTTTCCCCAGTTCCTTTTATTTTTCCACTAGAAAATGAACATTTCTTATTTCTGGCATTTAGAAGAGTTTCTATGTTTCTCTACTCAGAGGTATCAACGTTGCTGCTCCCTTCTTGTTCCTTGAAGAACGACCTGCTTGTCTCTTTGCGTGTTAGTATAACTAGTAGAAAAATTAATTTATGGAATATTTTATGATATACTAGATGTAATCACTTTGTTCTTGTTTATAAAACTTAGGAATGGCACAGGCTACACTCACTGTTACCATAACTGCCTATCTATCCACATACATGTTTATTCAAAAATATTTGTGGAGCATATGCTATGTGCCCATACAGCTTTGTCCTAGGCATTGGGACACTAGGGAAGGAGGGAGGGAAGGTTAAGAGCCCAATTTCTGGGTTGGAATTCCTGCTCTGCCACTTGCTGGTTGTGTGTGTTGGGTAATTAGTTGATCTCTCTAAACTTTACATTCTTCCTCTGTAAAACGTGGGGATCATACTCATACTTCCCCTTAAGACTTTTGGGAGGACTGAAAGAGTCAGAGTTACATGTTCAGCGCAGTACTTGTCACAGTTGGTATGCAGTGAAAGGCATCATTATTTTTTGAGGATAAACTGGTGAATTATTAGATGCTGTCCTTCCTCAAGGAATTGACTGAAAATCAGGCTCACTCCTTAGTGAGGTAACTGAGAAGACTGGAGGCATCTCATTCATGGGGAGGATGTTTGGAGACAGGAAGAGGAGTGCAATGAGAAGGTTTTGTCTCAGTGAGCCTGATACATGATGAAATGTTGTCTAGATGAAGTGGAGGGTGAGAGAAAAGGCAGAGGAATGAGGCTAGTTGAGAGGAGCGTGGTTCCGACATTAGGAACACAGTGTCAAGTGCTGGATGTGACAGAGGGCAGTTCCTCATGGCCAGACTGTGGTCAAGGTGGGGAGGGAGGGAGGCGGCAGAAACTGTGGCTGGAGGGGCAAGTGAGAACCAGATCTCACAGGCCATGTGTTCCAAGCTTAGTACCTTGGATTTTACCCTGAAGACAATAGGAATCTTGAGCCAGTCTCCAACATCACCACTTGGTCCCCCGTCCAAGAAGGTACTTAATTTTTTTAAGTGGATAAATGAAATTGCTTAGAGATGTTTGTTGCAGCACATTTTTTTAAAAAAAGTTGTCATCCTTGGACCTAAATGTCAGAGAATGTATTATAGTCTCATTCATAGGACATAGTGACAGTCATCCACGTGCACCCTGGCCCCTTTTGATTTTTCTTGCCTTCTCATTCCTTATCCATCCCCAATCCCATTCCCCTCCCTTTTAAAGACACCCATTTCTTATGTGATACATGGCCTTAAATGTGCATATATCCTTCTAGAAGATATAATGTTGTTTTATGTGTGTTTTCAATTTACCTACATGGTTTTCTGCCATAAATCTCTTCCTACTTCTTTGTTTCCCTCTTGATATAAAGCATCCATGCTGCAACATGTGCATCTAGTTCATTGCTTCAAACTGCTGCATAGTCCATATATAGTATACATTGTAGCATTTTTTAGAATAACATTTTGAAATAATCTAAATATTGTACACTAAGGATTGGTCAAGTAACCTTGGTACATTAGCAATGTGAAATAGCATGTCTCCAATGACAGTTCTGGATGCCGTGGGAAATGTGTTCATGGCAATGTTAAGGTACAAAAGCAGACAAAATTGTCTTTGCATTGTGAAAACAACCACATACAAACACATGTTCGAACAGCCAACGGCTGGAAAGGATCAGAAAATGATGAAAACAGCTCTAGAGCAATACCAATCTGCTGCCTGCCCCAGAGTTAGCATCTGGGTCCCCCTCCTCAACCAGAAAGGCTTCCTCTCTGCCAGGTGTGTCCTGCAGTCAACTTGAGCTGCATTTGTCTCCCCTCATGGGAAACAGGACTGAAATTAAAAAATCTTTTCAGAAGGCTGAGATAGATCTAGTGCTGCAGTATTTAACTCCCTTCAAGATTAAGCAAAAAAAGTTAAGTGCATTAAGAGTTATGTATATTCTCTTCCATTTGTGCAAAAAAAAAAAAAAGACACATAAACTTGTTTTTGAATGGAAAAATTCTGAAGAACAGACAAGAAACTGTTAACAGTGATTGCCCCTGGGGAGGGGGACTGGGGATCTGGGGTAGCAGGGAGTCATACTATTCTTAGGTATGAGACAAATATTTATTATCTTCTTTTCTAAAACCATGTACTATTAAAATTTTATTTTTAAAAGTTTAAATCCCGAAATTTCATGACTCTTAACTTTTTGAACATCAATTTTAAAAGTCTTAATTTTTAACTCATTACAAATCAATGTCTTCCAAAACAACAAATGCACGTTTTGAGCCTCAAACTGTGCCCCTCTTTTTAGTAATGAGGACTAACCCCAATTTGAGGACCGCTTTACATGCATTTTGTTATGAATCACAAAGCACACCAGATTCTGACATTAATTCCAACGCAGAATGCAAATGATATATAGAAACGTTGACAAGGAACGGTGGCATTAGGATTCCGATGTGATAGCTGTTGTCCTTAACGTGGATTTGCTCCAGGCTTTTCCTCCCGCTAGGTGTGCGCGAGTCCGCCAGCCCTCAGAGGTGGCAGGCGTCATCCCTCCGGGAGCCCCACTCCGCAGAGACCCGGCCTCGGCCCGCTCTCCGCAGGGTGGGGAGTCCCTGGGCGGAGGGCCGCTGGGCGCGCTGACCGGGCGCCCCGAGACTGCGGCCACCCCGCCCGCCGCCGCCGCCGCCGCCGCCAACCTGGGTCGCCGCCCCCCGCGCCGCGTCACTGGGCGCCGCGGGTGAGCACCTACCATTGGCCGAGCCGCGGAGGGGAGAGGCCGTGACCCTGCCCCGTCGGCGGGCGACGCGCCAGTGGGCCGGCGGCCTGGGCCTGGCGCTCAGTTTAAAAGCTTAACAGGGGCCTCTGGCGGGCTCCGGAAACGAAACGAAATTCGGCCCACTGGCCGCCCTCCGGGCCCCGCCAGTCCCTCCGCGCGCCGCGCTCCCCGGAATCGACCCTTCTCCCGCCATTTGCCACCGGGCTCTCGCTGAGCCCGCCCTCCCAGGGCTCAGAGGCCTGCGGCCGCCGGAACCGAACGGGCGGCATGGCGGCAGGAGTGGACTGCGGAGAAGGGGCTAGCGCCCGGCAGCACGTGTTCCTAGTCCCAGGTAAACACGCCCGTCCCGGGACGGCGGCGCGCCCGGCCGCGGCCGGGCCTCCGGCCCGGGGCGGCCCGGCCCGAGAGCGCGCCAAGCAGCGGCTGGGGCGGCTCCCGGGCAGGTTCTCGGCGGCGGCAGGGCGCGCCCCCTCTGGCCCGCGGCCCCCGCGCGCGCACCCCAGAGTGTTCACGGGTCAGCGCAGAGCCGAGGCGCAGCCGGAACAGGCCCTGCACGCCCCTCGGCCGCGCGGGCGGGACCCGAGTGCCTCGCGGAACACGTGGTTCCTCATCTTGGTTAGAGTGCCAGCAGCTCCGCTTTTCAAAACCTCAGCAGGAAGCGCAGAAACCGACCAAGCGGATTTTCCCCCTTCTGGTTCTTTGTGGATCCATCGGGTGGGCTGGAGGGAGCGGCCCAGGTGGGGGGAGAGCAGTGCGGGTTCAGGGCCTCGAGGCCTGGAGGTGTCTGCTCTTGGGGTGTAATTAGTAATCCCCCACTCGACAGCTGGCTTGGCGGCTGAGTCCTACTGGATCGGAACCTAGGATCCAGTAGGTCCACATTGGCCTGGAGCCTGCGCTGTCTTAACAGGATCCCAGCCCTGGGACAGGCCTTGGTTTGTGAGGCAGGAGGGGAGCTGGATGGTGGCAGGGGTTAGGACAGGGGTGGTTCAAAGAGATTCAGGCAAGTAGCTAATGACAGGAACGCTGGAGCCAGTATTTTCAGCCTCCCCCGGGATGATGACCACATCCACGGTCTGCTGGGGCTTGGGATGATGGACATCAGTTGCCACCTATGATGGCATGAAGTGGCAGAGTAAATGGAGTTTGGGACCAGGGAGTGCAAGACAGAAAGGTTTGGCCTTTTCATAGGGTGAAGCATTGATTTGACGGCATAACATTGGCTATAGGGAAAACCCATTGTTTTCTTTCTGTAACTTTGATATTTAGCTTAGCAAATACAGTATTTTTGCAGTAAATGATACTCTGATAATTATATAGTCGCCCAGTAATCTAGATTTTTATGATGGATATTGAAAATAGTTACATGACCACCTGTCAAGACTATGTTGTGCATGTTTAACTTTTTCTCCCTTTATAAAGAAGTGTAACATACATAACGTGTACCAGTTTAAATGTACAACTCAATGAACTTTTCATATGTATACACCCCTGTAACCATTCCCCAGGTCAAGACCTAGAACTTTTCCAGTGAGCTCCTCTTGCCTGTTGGTAGATAGCCTCAGTAACCTCTATGCTGACCTCTGTCACCAGAAATTTGTTCTGCCTGTTTGGATAAGTGTGTGTTAACTTTGTACCTGGCATCGTTTACTCAGCTGAGGTCCACCCATGTTCTGTGTAGCAGTAGTCTGGTTTGTTGGTTGCTGGGTATATTTTATTGTATGCATATTCATAATATTTATCTCCACTACTGTGGGTGGATGTTCGGATTATTTCCCGTTTGTAACTATTACGAGTTACACTTCTAAGAACACTCTTTTATGAGGCTTTTGGTAGATGGAAGTGCTCATTTCTCGGCAGTATAGACCCAGGAGTGGAATTGCCGGTCCTGGATGTTGTATGTTCAGCTTTGGTAGACTCTGCTCAGCAGTTTTCCAAAGTGCTTGTACTGATACATACTCCCAGCTGCTTGTGAGAGTTCCCGTTGCTCCATATCCTCACTAGAGATGTTTGTAGTTTGTATAGGAAAAGTTAATGCAAAATTCAGGGTTTTCACAGAATCTAGTAAAGGGCTACCTGATACATGCTTTACAGTAGAAAACATCTCTTCTCGCTGTTGTCACATTAATTCAATGAGATTTTAACGGTGGGAACTCATTCAGAATCAAGTGCATTATTTTTATTCAGATACACACAACGGCTGAGAATAATTTGAATTTCTTATCTTGTTCTATTTAATCAGTATTGAAATTTTCATTCTTAAAGTGTGTCTGTATCGTCACCGTATTAAACACAAAAACCTTTAAGATCATTTAATATTGATCGCATCTCTGATAACTGTTGGTTTAATGTCTACTGTCAGGCGGTGAGAAGAATTTCTGTCTAGTTCCTGTTCAAAGCTGAGTTGAATTGTGACCTTCCAACTCATTGGAGGAGGCTGAGCCAGCTGTTAAGGAACTGTTAAAGAAGAACAGTGTGGTCAGGCAGGCTGGTTCTGTAGGACTTAGAACTTGAGCTTCTAGTGCCTGTAATTCTTCTAGCTGGACTTTACTGCCATCTGCAGGCCCTGGGTGTAGAAATGCTGGTGGTCTGATAGTTAACTGCTGTGCAACTATGCTTCTCAATCTTGAGGGCATCAGTCATCTGGGGAGCTGGGCCCCATCCCCAGAGTCTCTGATTCAGTAGGTCTGGGGTGGGGGCCCTGAGAATGTGCATTTCTAACAAGTCCCCCCCGCCCAGTGCTGCTGGTGCTGCTGGTCAGAGGACACCACTAGGAACCACTGAAGTAGGACCAGCCCTAGGGAGCTGGATTGGGAGATAGGAACAGCCAGCCTCAGATTTAGCTTTCTGGCGGGTCAGAATTTCCATGGTCAGGGGAGTGCATGTAAGTACAGGATATGAGGCCCATCTTCACAGATGTATTTGTTGTTTTTTCCAGCCTATGGGAAGTCATCCCCAGTAAGTTATGCATTTAAGAGATGGAGACTATACCCCACCATAGGGCTGTATTATATAGTAACAGAGGTGTCTCTGCCACTCGTTTTCAGTTTGTCTGGAAAAGTCAAATATCTCAGAAAAACAAAAGCTGAAACTTGGAAGGGATACTTGGAGGTGGTCGGACGTAGCCTTGATTTTCATAGGCCAGTGGAGATAGAACTGCCTTCCGTTTCAGCAGGGTAAGCATTCCTTGCACTTTGGGATGATCTCAAACGTTTCTCCCACATGCCCTGGAATACTAGCCTATTCGCAGCTTTGGTTACTGTAAGAGACCGTGAATATCTCAACTTTTTGGAATAAGGTAGAAGTTTCCATCTCTCTTTGCTGCCCTAAAAGTAAATGTTTAAGTTATATTTTTAATATTTTTCTCTAGTCCAAGTTTTGTACGCTTGTCAGTCCTAATAAGTTGGAGTGGATGCCAGCGTGAGAGGCCAGCGGGAACAGATTCACTGAGTGTAGGAGAGAAGACTGTGTTATATGCTTCTGTGGCTGAACTCTGTTACTTAGCCATCTCCAAGGAAATGTTAAAGCATTGGGAAACCCTAATGTTACTTGAGGAAAAAGGGAAAGACAGAAATGATCTCAGCATCCACCTAGGCTGAAATCATCCCCCAGTCAGCCCCCTGATTAAAGAGCCTCGAGGTCAAACTGGAATTCAGATCGCATCTTCAACTGTAGACAAGTTTTGCAATAAACTTATTCCCCTTTATTTTATGAAAATACACATTTAAAAGTATTTTAGGAAGAGTATTTCTCTTTGTTATTTTTTCCCCCCAAGATAGCATAAGTAATGCCAGTTTCTGGGGGGTAGAGGAAGGGGTACCCTTTGGGAGATAATCCCAGGCCTGCCTGCCTACCTTAGACATTCCAAATACAGTAATGACCCTTTTATGTGAGGTGCCATGATAATCACCATAAAATGTCATATTTGTCTCTCCAAAAGGAACACAAAAATAGATTTGTATAACTGCAAGCTTTAGAACTGTATTCTAATTAAAGGATTAAAAAAGAAATCAAATTTAAAAGGAAAAACGAATTTCCTATTTAATAATGGAGAAAATTTATGTTATTTCTGATTAGAGACTTGTAGCTTTTTAATAAGCCCACAAGAAACACCTCTTGTTTGAAAAGTAGAAGTTTAAAGTATGTGGCAAAGGAAGAATTACTATAGACCCAAATGACTTTTCAGTGACCCTAAAAAAAAAATAAAACTTTTCCTCTTTTACCTGAGGGCATGTGGTTAGTCTCAGAAGAAGAAGCAAGTATTTTGTTCTTTGTCAACACTGTTTGCTTGTGTGTATGTTTGTGTTTAGAAATATACCTCGTGGGCTGAAAGCTTCCTTACTTTCAGAAGAGCTTTTTCACCAGGGAGGAACCTGCATTAACTTGGCCAGAAATGGGGAACCTGGAGGATTCAAGTGCTGACTTTAGACAACTTCTGAATCATTCAGCTCAGCTTCTTGGAAGATTTGTCATTTACTGAATAGTCTCCTGCAGGCTGTCAGCCGTCAGGGAGTCTCTGAGTTTTCCAGCACAGTGTATTTAACATTTTCCACACAAATCCTGAATCTGGCTTTGTCTTTATGAAACGTTTTTGGAGGGAACCCGACTGACCTTTCTCAGATGGCCACTCACTGGATCTGCTCCCCTTGCTATCTGAGCACATTCTGAAGTGGATGGACTTAATCAGTTGCCAAGTGGTATAACTGGGCTGTTTCCAGAGCCTGATCTTGTCATGCTAGTAATTGTTCCAAAAGGCCCCTGGACGTTTATAAGTCAGAACTCATGACTCCCACATATTTATCCTCCAGGGCAGAAAAAAATTCATAAAAGGAAAGTAAGAAATGTTCATGATTTTTTTTCCACTTCAGTTGCGGAATAGGGACTGAATGGGTTTCTCCGTATCCTCTGAGCTTTAACCATGATGTTAAGAAACAAACAAACAACAATGTTCTTGAAAGCCTGGCTGTAATAAAACACACCTACAACTAGATTTACGCTATTTATGAGCTCTGTGTCCTTGGACAAATTGCATGCTCATTGTAAAGCCTCGATTTCCTCATCTCTGCAGTGGGGAGAACAGTACGGCCTCACGGGGTTGTTGTCTGTTGGTTTGAATTACACATACGCTCTCTCTTGCACCCCAAGCTTTTAGCCTCCCTGGCCTGGGACAGAGCAGGCATTCAGTAAACATTTGCTAAAAGAATAAATGGCTCACATTCTGTTTCTCCCTGCAGCCTTTGTCTTTGCTCACGCTGTCCTTTTTCTTCCCTTTCCATTTCCATCAACTTTAGTTTCCATGAAGCTAAGACATTTGTATGTATCACAAAGTGAATTCCAGTGTTCTTTTTTCTATTTCTGCCTTTATTTTACTATTTATTCTTACTACGTATTTATTGGAACACCCACTAAAATACTTAGCGATATTGAGGTTGCATAACTTCTCTTTCTTTGAGTGCTCATGACTTTGTGTCTGCCTGGACCCCTACCCACTCTTTCCCACGTTCTCTGCTTGGCAACTGCGTACTTATCTTTTAAACCCAGTGCAAGTGTCACCTCTTCCAGGAAGCCTTCCTTCTGGGCCTCTCCCCGTTAGTGTGCAAGTTAGTGGTACCTCTTAGACCACCTACACATTTCATCGTCGTTATTCAGTTCACTGTCATTTTTATATGAGTATGTATGTATTGGACGCCCAGTACCTGCCAGAAGCTGGGGAGGATCCAGGCACGTTCTCCCCGGGTGGCCCCCGTTAGCTCCTCATTGGTGGGCTCGTTGGCCTTAAGCTTCAGAACCCAACCTTGCCTGGTGCCTCTGAAAGCAAGCATGCCACCTAGGCCTTCCTGACTTTTCGTTCAGAGGTCCTTTATATTTATTTTTAAAATATCTTTGAAAGTGCCTTTCTGTTCTAGGTATGACTGTTCGCTAAAGTGGAGTGAGCTCGCTGGTGAAAGGGTCCGATATGCTGTGAGCCTGTTTCCTTACCTGCCTCTGGAACTGCTAGAATCCAGGCTGGCTGAGGGCTCCCCAGCCAGAGCTGATTTCCCTGCGAGGGCCTGAAGTCCTCACAACATTTGGCAAGACTCTCTTCCATCGTCAATTGCTCTTTTAACTTCTGTTCTGACCATCTAACTCTTCACTTACACGTTTTTTTCCCAGTGGTTTTTTTTTTCATTAACTTTTTTTATTAGAGCAGTAGTACGTACCCAGTGTAGAAATTTTAGTAATGCAGAAAAATATACAGAAGAAAAGAATTTGTCCATCATCCTGCCACTGAAAAATAACAGTTTTGGAAATATTTTTTCCAGGCTTTTTGTGTTGTATGTATCATAGAATGAATTCCAGTGTTCTTAAATTTTTTCTCATTTTTCTATTTCTGCCTTTATTTCACTATTTACTCTTACTTCTTATTTGAGGGAACACTGACTAAAACACTCAGGGACACTGAGGTTACACAAGAGTACTATCTGGTTCTGTTTACTATAGTTCTACATAGAATTAGAAAAAGATGGTTAGACTGATTTAATGGGGAGCTAGGGGGCTGAATTTTTTTTCTTTTAATTTTGATAAAGACAGAAACTCAGACAGTGACATGAATAAAGCTGACAAAGAATCTGTAGGTCATATTTTGAGCACTGAAGAGGCTTGTTATGAGTTTACTTATAACAAATATACCAAATAAGAAGTATTGCTTCACAGAGTAGGCAGTACATACTTGAAATGGATTATCTTTTTTTAAAAAATATCTTTATTGGAGTATAATTGCTTTACAATGTTGTGTTAGTTTCTGCTGTATAACAAAGTGAATCAGCTATACATATATCCCCATATCCCTTCCCTCTTGCGTCTCCCACCCACCCTCACTATCCTACCTCTCCAGGTGGTCACAAAGCACGGAGCTGATCTCTCTGTGCTATGCAGCTGCTTCCCACTAGCTAGCTATTTTACATTTGGTAGTGTATATAAGTCAGTGCCACTCTCTCACTTCGTCCCAGCTTACCCTTTCCCCTCCCCGTGTCCTCAAGTCCATTCCATACGTCTGCGTCTTTATTCCTGGCCTGCCCCTACGTTCATCAGAACCATATTTTTTTTAGATTCCATATATATGTGTTAACATACGGTATTTGTTTTTCTCTTCCCTTTTTTTTTTTTTTTTTTTTTTTTTTGCGGTACGCGGGCCTCTCATTGCTGTGGCCTCTCCCGTTGCGGAGCACAGACTCCGGACGCACAGCCTCAGCGGCCATGGCTCACGGGCCCAGCCGCTCCGTGGCACGTGGGATCCTCCCGGACCGGGGCACGAACCTGCATCCCCTGCATCGGCAGGCGGATTCCCAACCACTTCGCCACCAGGGAAGCCCCTGTTTTTCTCTTTCTGATTTACTTCACTCTGTATGACAGACTCTGGGTCCATCCACCTCACTACAAATAACTCAATTTCATCTCTTTTTATGGCTGAGTAATATTCCGTTGTATATATGTGCCACATCTTCTTTAACCATTCATCTGTCGATGGACATTTAGGCTGCTTCCATGTCCTGGCTATTGTAAATAGTGCTGCAGTGAACATTGTGGTACATGTCTCTTTTTCAATTATGTTTTCTCAGGGTATATGCCCAGTAGTGGGATTGCTGGGTCATATGGTAGTTCTACTTTTAGCTTTTTAAGGAACCTCCATACTGTTCTCCGTAGTGGCTGTACCAATTTACATTCCCACCAACAATGCAAGAGCGTTCCCTTTTCTCCACACCCCCTCCAGCATTTATTGTTTGTAGATTTTTTGATGATGGCCATTCTGACTGGTGTGAGGTGATACCTCACTGTAGTTTTGATTTGCATTTCTGTAATGATTAGTGATGTTGAGCATTCTTTCATGTGTTTGTTGGCAATCTGTGTATCTTCTTTGGAGAAATGTCTATTTAGGCCTTCCGCCCATTTTTGGATTGCGTTGTTTGTTTTTTTGATATTGAGCTGCATGATCTGCTTGTAAATTTTGGAGATTAATCCTTTGTCAGTTGCTTCATTTGCAAATATTTTCTCCCATTCTGACGGTTGTCTTTTTGTCTTGATTATGGTTTCCTTTGCTGTGCAAAAGCTTTTAAGTTTCATTAGGTCCCACTTGTTTATTTTTGTCTTTATTTCCATTTCTTTAGGAGGTGGGTCAAAAAGGATCTTGCTGTGATCTGTGTCATAGAATGTCCTGCCTATGTTTTCCTCCAAGAGTTTTATAGTGTCTGGCCTTACATTTAGGTCTTTAATCCATTTTGAGTTTATTTTTGTGTATGGTGTTAGGGAGTGTTCTAATTTCATTCTTTTACATGTAGCTGTCCAGTTTTCCCAGCACCACTTACTGAAGAGGGTGTCTTTTCTCCATTTTATATTCTTGCCTTCTTTGTCAAAGATAAGGTGACCATATGTGCGTGGATTTATCTCTGGGCTTTCTATTCTGTTCCACTGATCTATATTTCTGTTTTTGTTCCAGTACCATACTGTCTTGATAACTGTAGCTTTGTAGTGTAGTCTGAAGTCAGGGAGCCTGATTCCTCCAGCTCCGTTTTTCCTTTTTTGTCTTTTATTGTGGTACGCAGACCTCTCACTGTTGTGGCCTCTCCCATTGCGGAGCACAGGCTCTGGATGCGCAGGCTCTGTGGTCATGGCTTACGGGCCTAGCCGCTCTGTGGCATGTGGGATGTTCCCGGACCGGGGCACAAACACGCATCCCCTGCATCGGCTGGTGGACTTTCAACCACTGCGCCACCAGGGAAACCCTCCGTTTTTCTTTCTCAGTATCACTTTGGGTATTTGGGGTCTTTTGTGTTTCCATACAAATTGTGAAATTTTTGTTCTAGTTCTGTGAAAAATGCCATTGGTAGTTTGATAGGGATTGCATTGAATTTGTAGATTGCTTTGGGTAGTATAGTCATTTTCTTCCAATCCAAGAACATGGTATCCATCTGTTTGTATCATCTTTAATTTCTTTCATCAGTGTCTTATAGTGTTCTGCATACAGGTCTTTTGTCTCCTTAGGTAGGTTTATTCCTAGGTATTTTATTCTTTTTGTTGCAATGGTAAATGGGAGTGTTTCCTTAATTTCTCTTTCAGGTTTTTCGTTGTTAGTATATAGGAATGCAAGAGACTTCTGTGCATTAATTTTGTATTCTGCTACGCTACCAAATTCATTGATTAGTTCTAGTAGTTTTCTGGTGGCATATTTAGGATTCTCTATGTATAGTATCATGTCATCTGCAAACAGTGACAGTTTTACTTCTTTTCTGATTTGAATTCCTTTTATTTCTTTTTCTTCTCTGATTGTTGTGATGAAAACTTCCAAAACTATGTTGAATAAGAGTGGTGAGAGTGGGCAACCTTGTATTGTTCCTGATATTAGAGGAAATGGTGTCAGTTTTTCACCATTGAGAACGATGTTGGCTGCAGGCTTGTCATAGATGGGCTTTATTATGTTGAGGTAGGTTCCCTGTTTGCCCACTTTCTATAGAGTTTTTATCATAAATGGGTCTTGAATTTTGTTGAAAGCTTTTTCTGCATCTGTTGAGATTATCATAGTTTTTATCCTTCAGTTTGTTAATATGGTGTATCACATTGATTGATTTGCGTATATTGAAGAATCCTTGCCTTCCTGGGGTAAAGCCCACTTGATCATAGTGTATGATCCTTTTAATATGCTGTTGGATTTGTTTCGTAGTATTTTATTGAGGATTTTTGCATCTATGTTCATCAGTGATATTGGCCTTGGATTATCTTGAGGAGTGGATAAAGACTGAAAATACAATCAGATGCAGGAGGGGTGAAGATAAATTCACAGAACCATAGTGAACATACGGCCTGGCCAGGATGTTTTGAAAGCCATTTGAGCTTGAATTTTTGAAGACAAGCATGGTTTTCTGCAAACGACCTTGGTGTGTTTGCCATAAATAGGATGCCAGTTTGAACGGACCATGAGTCTACCTTAGTATGGTAATTACTCTTTCTTTAGTGTGGGGCCAATGCATCCTGATTGTGTATTAGAAAGCGTGACTGATGCTTCTTCAGGACTTCCTTAGCAGGGCCATGTGTTCCTAAGAAGGGCCGGCTGTGTTGGGGGCAGGGTGGCGGGCTGGTGGAGAGCTCAGAGACCTCTGGAATAGGGCATTGCAGCACCAGGAGGTCCAGGGTTTCTGCCTCTCTCAGTGTTAACTTCCTTGTCTCAAATCAACTTCTTCCGATTTCTATAAAACAGGCTGCATACACCCTGCACCCAAGCCCCAAGCCTCCTGGTGTCTGCTGGGAGAAGCAACCCCTCTTTTCTTAGTTCTTTGTTTACGGTTTTCAAGACAGGCTTCTGACCGGCCCCTGAGATCACTTGTAACCCTAGCCTCTACCCACTATGAGCTGTACCCAGGGAGGGGTGAGCTCCACTACCATTACAGGTGGGAGAGAGCGATGGCAGAGGGCGCTGAGGGTAGGGAGTGTTTTGTCCAGAGGGAGGAAAAGGTGCAGGATGGACAGCACAAGCGCCGACCACTGCCCTCCCTCTCCAGTGAGATCCGCCCCGGCCAGGAGCCTCAGCCACGTCACCCAGCCTGTGTCAGTCAAGCATTCTGAGCTTCCTGTTAATTGGTGGTCTTTGAACGGCATAGAGATGTGGCAGAGGTTTATTGTATGGAGAATTGGGTTGGACTATAACTTATACTCTCCTTCCTTTGCCAAGGTTTATATAATTTTTAGGAAACCTGTCTCCTAGGCCCATATCTTCCATCTCTTATACCATTGTAATACACTCTGATGATGTTGTGTGTTATTGTATTTGACCCTCACAGTGATCATGGGAAGCAGGCAACACAAGCTTTATTATTACCATTTTACAAGACTCGGAGAAGTCAAATAATCTGCCCAACACTCAACAGGAATTAAGTGGCAAAGACTGTCAGCTCTCCTGCGTCCTCCAGGGCCCCTGCTCTGTGCGCAAGGCCACTCTGCAGGCCGATGATGGTCCTTGCCCCTGTGGGAGAGGTGGGAGGACAGGAGGGCTGGGTGTCCTCTGTTGTCAGTTTGATGACCAGGAACCAGGCACACCTCCTCTCCATGAGCCAGTGCTATTGTCATTGGACGTCCCAGTCAGGTCTGTCCTTTCTATCTCACCAGAATTTTCCTGCTTCTCGGATGTCTCAAGGCCTTGGCTCCATCTCTATATGTTGCTGTTCTTTGTGGCTTTGAGTTGGCTACAGACTTGAAGTTCTGCATCAGTTTCTTCTTCAGTGCACAAGCCATTCCTAGAAATGTGGCCATTGATAGGTCAGCCCTAAAAGAATGGAGATGTTATCTTCTATGGCCTTGGCAAAGGCCATTTTCAAAACTTCAAAATGAAAAGATATTCTTAGAGGAACCCGGTACTTGGAAATTCTTTTTCTATTGCATGCCACTCTCTAGCTTTTCTTGGTTTGCCTCCTGTAGTGTCTGAGGAAGCTGAGAGCTTCAAAGCCAGGAAAATGACCCAGCTCTCTTTGATGGCAGTACTAACATCTTGGGAAAGGAAGGCATATAGTTATTACTGAAATTAACATTCCTGGAAGCGGCAAGTAACTTGGAAATTATGCTGATTTGTCTTGCATGCATCGTATTTGTGTCCTAGCAAAGCGTTCCCAAGGAGGTATCCCTGCCAATCAGGCAGAAGGGAACCAGTGGGTCTGAATATATTCTAATGGATGAAGTCTAAAGAAAATGAACTGGGGCCTGTTTAGGGCATATTGCATGAGCATGAGAGTGATAATCTCTCTCTCTCTTTTTTTTTTTTTTCCTATTGGATCTTCATAAGAAACCTGAATAGCCTTGATATGGTATCTAAAAATAAAATGAGTGGTGCTTTGATGTCTGTTCTTTCTTCTCCGTGTAACAGGGGGTGTGTGTTTCTCAGAGCTTATCTGCTATGTGCCAAAAATCGGACAGGGTCACGAACAAATGCCCATTGCTTCCAAGTCATAAGAACACTTAGCAAAAAGGTGGCGCTCTCTCTCTCTCCTGTCTCGTGTCTTTGAACTTTAAATGATATGAAGAAACTTGTCTTAACCAAGAGAGGGATAAGAACGAGCTGCCAAGTTTAAAAACTAGTTGATAAATAACTTCATATCAAGTGTACAACACCCCATACTGTATACTCTGCAGATGAAAAATAATGTTCCATTTTGGCTTGTATAATACTTCACAAGTAACTTTTCAAACATACTGAATGTTTAAGTCTATGTATTGATAATGTGCTGTGCGCTCTAATTTTTAAGCATTAAGATGTCATAGATAATTGGGGGCAGAGGATACATGCAGCTGTGCATAGGGTATTGTAATCGCTAATAACATCAGTTTCCTTTTTTTTCCATTGGTCAAACTTGAGTCATCTGTTTTTATCACCAGATGTTTCTTGTATCCCACAACAGATTTCTCTCATCCTTTTATCTATTTTTTGATCCTTTCTTTTTCTCTTTCTCACTTTCCTTAGCTCCCCCTCCTTCTCTTCCTTTTGCTGCACCCCTTACACTTGGGGGGTACTGGCTGGATTGGAGTGGGGCAACTGATGAGAAAGAAGTCTCTGAGGAGGACAGGACAGGAGGGGACAGATGAGTTTGAGATGTTTGTGTCACAGGAGAACAGTTATACCAAGATAATTATTGTGCTTTACAGCCACAGTTTTGTTTCCTGAGTTAAGAAGGAAGGATGGGACTTCAGATTAAGAGATTCTCTAGGGCTTCCCTGGTGGCGCAGTGGTTGAGAGTCCGCCTGCCGATGCAGGGGACACGGGTTCGTGCCCCGGTCCGGGAAGATCCCACATGCCGCGGAGCGGCTGGGCCCGTGAGCCATGGCCGCTGAGCCTGCGCGTCCGGAGCCTGTGCTCCGCAACAGGAGAAAAAAAAGAGATTCTCTAAAGTGTCATAGTTTAAAATATTTGTTGCCTGATTTAAATCTTGGCTCTGTGTATAGCTGAATAGCTCTGTGACCTTGGACAGGTTTCCTAACTTTAGGCAAATTTATCATCTACAAAACTGGGAGTTAAAATGGTACCTACCTCATAGAGATATTACAAGGATTATATGAGGATTATATATACATATAATCAGATGAATATATATGTGTATATATATATATATATATACACATATCATATATATATATAATGTCTGGTATACAGTAAATGCTGCATACATATTAGCTTTTATTTGTTATTTTACATTCACTGGACACAGTTGTCTCTTTGTCATGGGTATATTTTCTTTAAAGTTCAAATGTCAGGAAAGTAGCAATCAGAGTTTCCTTTCTGTTGAGGTGTTTAGATCAGGATGGTAAACAGATGGAAGATACGCTGCTAGAGTTCGTGGTGACCAGTGGGACATAAAATTGGATCTTTATAGAGAAGGCAGAGACCATAAGAAAACTGTGTGGAATTGGCTAGACATCAACTCAAGAGGCAGGGCTTGAGATAATTGGAAGTTTAAGACATTATTGAATCTGAAATGCCGAAAGAGACTGAGGACCTGCTTCTGATTTGTCTGATTTTTTTCTGTTTTTGTAAAATACTCTTTTAGCCAGCATGGCTTATGTCATCTCTTATGTAAGAGAAAACAGTCAAAAAAAGAAAGTGTAAAGCTTACTCTTTAAGAAATAAAATGTGAAGTCTTATTTTATTCAGCATGGTTTTAAAAGAAGGTGTTTCACATGAGTAAATTTTCCATATAAATGAAGTTTGGCTCATTAAATATAAAAACTTGCTTTTATCATTTCTTACTGAGCTTGTTCTAAAAATCAAACAACACATTCATGTGACATTTATCGAGCATATTCCATGTGCCAGAAACTGCTGGGTACTTTACTATATGTTATCCTAATTTTTGCACATAAAATGCATTGTGTCTGGCTTCTTTAAAAGAATACACAAGCATAATTTTTTTGCGCTTTGCTTTATTGCACTTCACAGATACTGCATGTTTTTACAGATTGACAGATTGTGGCAGCTCTGCGTTGGGTAAGTCTACTGGCGACATTTCTCCAACAGCATTTGTTCACTTCATGTCTCTATGTCACATTTGGTAATTCTTAGAATATTTCAAACTTTTTCATTACGACTGTATTTGTTATGTTGATCAGTGTGATCTTTGTTGTTGTTACTACTGCAAGATTACGACTCACTGAAAGATCCAATGATAGCATTTTTTAGCAAAATTTTTAAATTAAGATGTACTTTTTTAAAGCATAATGCTATTACACACTTAACAGACTACTCTATAGTATAAACATAACTTTTATGTGCACACTGAGAAACCAAAAAATTCTTGTGACTCGCTTTATTGCGATATTCACTTTATTGCAGTGGTCTAGAACTGAACCCACAGTATCTCCGAGGTGTTCCCATACTGGTCCTAATTTAATCTGCTCTTGGAAAGCTAATTGTTAGGCCCTTTGGTAGTTCTGTGCTTGGAATTCTTGACTTTTATATTTTGATCTTAATATTCCCAGCACATTCTTAATGTTTCCACATAGTTAAGAGCAAGGACACTGGTTCTTAATTGAGTGCTTATTGCATGTTCTAGCCGCTTTCACATTTATTTAAGCCTAACAAAAACCTGTAAAATAATTACTATGCCCGCTTTGTAAATGAAATAAGTGAGGCATGAGAGGTTGAATATCTTGCCCAAGGTCACACTACTGAGTAAGAAGAGGAGCTGGGAATGGATTATGGATCTGACTTCAAATCTTGTGTTCTTTCTATGCTGACATGATCAAAGAAATAGATATCAGTTAAAAATAGGTTTATAGAAGAAAACCCTTCTTTACAGTCCCAATCCTACTTTTCTGATTCTTTCCCATTATTCTAAAAGCAGATATTTTTTGCTTCCCTAATTAATTTACCTATCCTTCAGCTGTGCTGATGTTGCAGGTAAAAGTTAGAAAAACGATGGAGCTTCCAAGCTTGGTGGGTGAAGAGCTAGCCCATGGGATAACCCAGGATTTTCCAAATTTAAATGAAAAATTTTAAACTCTTTTTTTTTTTTTTTTTTTTTTTTTTGCGGTACGCAGGCCTCTCACTGTTGTGGCCTCTCCCATTGCGGAGCACAGGCTCCGGATGCACAGGCTCAGCGGCCATGGCTCACGGGCCCAGCCGCTCCGCGGCATGTGGGATCTTCCCGTACCGGAGCACGAACCCATGTCCCCTGCATCGGCAGGCGGGCTCTCAACCACTGTGCCACCAGGGAAGCCCTAAACTGTCTGTCTTTGACAGAGCCTTTAGTGTATAGTCAGAAGTAATTTTGTGTGCTTAAGGGACACACATACAAAACTATCAACTAAGGGATATATTAGAAGTATTATAACAATATGAGTTATTTTTTCATACTAAGTCTTCAAAATCTGATAGTGGTAGATCCACTCCTCCGTAAAAGCAGTGAAAACATTGGCAAAGATGTCTAAAATCAACTTTTTCAGAACTCTTGAAATTAGCCAAAGGCTTCCAACAATCTGAGGAGTGTTTATTCAAGAAAAACTGCTGAATCTCATTGAGCAAGGTTTGTGGCATTGCAACTTGAACTGCTCCCATCTCCCTTTGCTCAGATCTACCGTAACCTTTAAAACCAGCAGGCTTGCAACCACTGGATGGGCAGGCCATGTTTGGGGCTCCTCAAAAAAAAGTCCCATTCCCAGAGCATTGTCCCTATTTGACCTGTCTTCCAGCTCCCTGGAAAAGCCCTGTTCACAGGGCATTGTTGTCATTTGACCTGACTGGAGCTCAGAACTCACTCGGCAGGAAAACCCTATCCCCAGGACCTTTGTCAAAAACAGTGGCAGTTGATACTCAGCTGCTGAGGGGGCAATGCCAGTTGCAGAAATGAGAACCTGACCAAAAACTTAAAAGGAAGTTACGGGAATAAAATCTCCGTAAAAGGCTTTGAAAAGCTCTGACATATTCCTAGGGAATTACAGCACTGTGCACACATGCAAAGCTGTGTGCATACGTAGGAAAGACCTGAGAAGCCCGATTCTCTCACCTCTGACTGACCTTGAGGCCCAAGGGAAGCAATAAATAAAAGCTAAGGCAGAAGTTTAAATTACCTGAGTGTTGAAGGCATGCCCCAACACACATGAAGATCCCCTCAGCAAATGTTGGGAGACTTTTTGGTTCAAAACTTTTAAGGATATCTCAGACCAGTCATTAGCTAACGCTAAGCTAACTGAGACATCAGTGGTTGCACACAACAGGGAATAGAGACTACAGGATTTGTCCAGAAAAGTCACTAAACAAACAAATTGTAACAATTGCAACGATGACCAAAAGCAGCAACAACAATAAGTCTTAGAGAGTTAGGTAAAGGGACTCTGATTTCCAGAATTGTCACATTTATTGTTATATTATCTAAAATGTGGAGTTTTCAATAAAAAGATATGAGACACATGAAGATATAAGAAAGTATGCCTCATACACGGGGGAAAAAAGTAATCAATAGAAACTGCTCCTGAGGGGGCCAAGATGTTGGACTTATTCTACAAAGATTTTAATCAGCTATTATAAATATACTCAAAGAACTAAAGTGAACTATGTCTAAAGAATTAAAAGAAAGTATGACAATGAAATCTCACAAAATAGAGTATATCAATAAAGAGATAGAAATTATAAAAGAATATATAAATTCTGGAGTTGAAAATTACAATGACTGAAAAGAAAATTTCATTAGCAGGCTCCACAGCAGATTTAAGCTAGAAGAGGAAAGAAACAGCAAACTTGAAGATTGATCAATTGATATTATCCAGCCTGAGGAACAGAAAGAAAAAAGAATTGAGAAAACTGAACAGTCTCAGAGACCTGTAGTACACCATCAAGCATATCAGAAAATTTATAATGGGTCCCAGAGAAGGAGAGAAAAAGAAAGGGGGACAAAGAATATTTAAACAATTAATAGTGAAACATTTCTCAAATTTTTTTTTTTTTGCGGTACACAGGCCTCTCACCATTGTGGCCTCTCCCGTTGTGGAACACAGGCTCCGGACACGCAGGCTCAGTGGCCATGGCTCATGGGCCCAGCCACTCTGTGGCATGTGGGATCTTCCTGGACCGGGGCACAAACGCATGTCCCCTGCATCGGCAGACGGACTCTCAACCACTGCGCCACCAGGGAAGCCCACATTTCTCAAATTTGATGACAAATAATATACAGATTTAAGAAGCTCAGTAAACTCCAAGGGGATAAACTAAAGGGGATCCACACCTACTCACATCATAGTCAAACCATCAAAAGACAGACACGAAGAATCTTGAAAGCATCAAGAGAAAAATGACTTATCAAATACAGGGAGCCTCAATAAGATTAACAACTGACTTCTCAGTAGAAACCATAGAGGCTGGAAGTTAGTGGGATGACATATTAAAGATGCTGAAAGAAAAACTGTCAACCAAGAGTTCTCTGTCTGATAAAACTATCCTTCAAAACTGTGGGAGAAACTAAAGCATTCCTAGATAAAGAAAAACTAAGACCTGAAAATCACAATGGGGTCCTTCAGATTAAAAGGAAAAGACACTGGATGGTAACTTGAATCTGCATGAAGACTATAGATCACTGGTAGAGATAAATACATAGATAAAAATATAAAAGACAGTACAGATGTATTTTTGTTTGTAACTCTTTTCTCTCTCTGATTTAAAATACAACCTCATGTGGCAATAATTATAATATTGTTGATGGGCTTATATAAAGATGTAATTTGTATGATAATAATAGTACAAATGAGGGGGTAATACATTGCAGGGAAATTTCTTTATGATATTGAAAATTTCAAGTTAGCATTAATCTGAACTACGTTCTTGCAAGTTAAGATGCTGATTGTAATTCCCAGGGCAACCACTAAGAAAATAACTCCCCCTAAAATATAGTGAAAGAAATGACAAGGGAATTAAAATTGTGTGCTAGAAAATATCTATTTAACAGGAAAGAAGTCAGTAATAGGGGAAAAGAGGAACAAAAACTTCATGACATATAGAAAACAAAGAGTTAAATGGCAGATGTAAATCTTACCTTATCAGTAATTACATGAAATGTAAATGTATTAAAAGTTGTTACTGGACAGAAAAGGGGATAATTATAATGATAATTAGGAAGCTATAATAATTATAAACATATGCACCTAATGACAGAGCCCCAAAATGCATGAACCAAAAACTGACTGAATGGGGGTGGGGGGACGGGAAAAAAAAAAAAAAAAAAAACTGACTGAAAAGAAGGGTAATGTGGAAAACTGAGCAATAATAGTGGGAGATTTCAATAACTCATTTCAATATGGATAAAACAACTAGGAGGAAGATCATTGAGGAAATAGAAGACTTGACCAACTCTGTAAACCAGCAAGACCTAAGAGACATCTATAGAACATTGCACTCAACAACAACATTCTCCAGAACAGACCATAATCTAGGCCATAAAACAAACCCCAATAAATTTCAAAGGACTGAGATCATACAACATATGCTCTCTAAAAATAGTGAAAGGAAAATAAGCAATTAATAGAAGAAAATTTGGGGAATTTGGGCTTCCCTGGTGGCGCAGTGGTTGAGAGTCCACCTGCCAATGCAGGGGACACAGGTTCGTGCCCCGGTCCGGGAGGATCCCTTATGCTGTGGAGCGGCTGGGCGCATGAGCCATGGCCACTGAGCCTGCGCCTGTCCAGAGCCTGTGCTCCGCAGTGGGAGGCCCGTGTACCGCAAAAAAAAAAAAAAAAAAAATTGAGGGAATTCACAAATATGTGGAAATTTTAAGCAGCATACTCCTAAATAATCAATGGATCAAGGGAGAAATTACAAAGGAAACTAGAAAGTACTTTGAAAAGAAAGAAAATGAAGCACAGTAACGTAAGGAATGGAAGTAAAGCAGCATTCAGAGTGAAATATATAGCTGTACATGCCTATATTAAAAAAGAAGAAAGATCTCACATCAATAACCTTATCTTTCACCTTAAGAAACTAGAAAAAGAAGAACAAACTGAACCCAAAGCAAACTAGGGGAAGAAATAAAGATTACAGAAAAACAACACAGAAAAATCAGTGAAGTCAAAGGAGGCCTTTTGAAAAGATCAACAAAATTGGCAAATCTTTAGCTAGACTGACCAAGAAAAGGAAAATTCAAATTACTAAAATCAGGAATGAGAGAGTACATCATTGCCGATCTTATAGAAATATTCAAGAAAAAAGGAACATAAGGGAATACTATGAACAACTGTATGCCAACAAAGTAGATGATTTAGATGAAACGGACAAATCCCTAGAAAGGCATGAACTACAAAGACGGACTCAAGAAGTAGTAGACAATCTGAACCGACCTATAGCAGGTAGAGAGATTAGATTAGTAAATTAAAGCCATTCCATAGAAAAAAGCCCAGTCCCAGATAGCTTCACTGGCAAAATCTTTTAAATAATGAACAAATTAATACCAGTTCTTTACAAGTTTCTCCCCAAAAATGGAAGAAGAGAGACTACCTCCCAACTCATTCTGTGAGGCCAGTATTACCCGCATACCAAAGCCAGACAAAGATGTCATAAGAAAAGAAAACTACAGAATATATCCCTTATGAACATAGGTGCAAAAATCCTCGAAAAGTAACAAACCAAATCCAGGAGTATGTAAAAAGGATTATACACCATGACCAAGTGGGATTTGTCCTAGGAATACAAAGTTGGTTCAACATACGAAAATCAATCAATGTAATATATTGTCCTATTTCAATAAAATATAAAGGCCCCAATCCACATAATAATCTCAGCAGCCACAGAAAAAGCATTTGAGAAAATACTCTTTCGTGATAACAACACTCAAAAAATTAGGAATAGGAAACTTTCTCAGTCTGTTAAAGGGCGTCTATAAAAAACCCACAGCTAACATCACACTAATGTATTTCATATTTTTTAATGGTTTGAAATAAAAATATTTTAGATATATACATTGGGTTAAATAAAATATTTCATTGAAATTTTATTTTATGTATTTTTAATATGGCTTCTAGAAAAGTTTTAATTACAAATGTGGCTCATATTTATGGGATGCATTTTATTTCTGTCTGACAATGCAGTTCTGGACACGGGGGCTCTAGGTTCTGGCAGATCTGGGTCTTACTCCCTGCCCTGTAGCACTGGATAGTCGAGGCGCGAGGGCAGAGGATTGAGGGACTGGGGTGGAGAAGAAGCAGACAGGGGAAGATGAAGGGGTGTATTAAATGCAGTCTTTCTGTGAGCATAGGGGCTTTGTTTTATTCACAGCTATATCCTCAGTGCCTAGAATAGTAAAATTGGTAATAGAATCAGTTTCAATAAGAGGATAGTGTTTATTACTAAATGGTTACTTATTCACATCTGATATTTGCTGTAGGTACCTAGAATCTAGAAAATGAGAATGCAGTTTAGTGAGCACAGACGTGACATTTGATAATCATCCAACCATGAGGTGAGTGTACAGATGCCTTGGAAGACTAAGGGGAACTAGACAGTGGTAGCTGCCATTTAACAAAATGTTCGTTGTTGCCAGGTGTTTTGATAGTGCAAGGCAAATCTTTGCCCAACGATTTTTTTTTTCATATTTAGGGAAAATATATCTCATGTAAAATTACCTGATTTCCAAATATTGGCACCTAATTCAAATTTTTAAAAATGTGCATAGCAAACAAAACCCTCCTGTGCACTGGATTTGGCCCAGAAGCCAACTGAATATTTAGCTGGTAAAGTGAATGCATGCTTCCTTTGACTCCTTAGGCATCAAAGCAAAGAACTCAACCAGTGCTACACACAGGAAGCCTTCCCAGACCTCCTTATCTGTGTTACATCCTCTTTCATAAGGTCTAATAGTCCATGTAGTTCTTCTCAGCAGTTGTTACATTTGCAGTCTACATTTGTGTGATTATTTGATTCACGATATGTCTCTTCCATGGGACATCTGAAAGCTCCCCATGGGTAGAGGCTGGGTCAGTTTTTACTAATCAATAATTAACAAATGAATGAATGAATTGGGCAGGAGAGATGAATTTTGAAATGCATGCTGTGTTAAAGAGTATAGCATCTCACTTGGAATTCTGTGTTGAAAGGTTGAGTCCAACAGCTAGTTGTTTTGTAGGCTCTATATGAGCAAAGATGACTTTTTTCCCGTTACATAGACATTTCAGTGTTATCTACACTAATAGATCTTAAAGCCTATTTCAGAGAACACTGGCATTTGCAGCAGAACACATTAATGTCAGCATTTATTTGTACTTAGTAATTCCAAAGTTCTCATAGTTTGACATTTTAGGCTGTAGCTAATCCTCTGGACTTACTGCTCTTCCTGGGAAAAATGGAAACACTGCTTCCCTTGAATAGTTATTAAAAATATCTTTTTTAGATTCTGGATATTTGTAAAGTTTGATTATTTTAAGCTCTGGAGGAATGGGAAAGCTGGAGGAAGAGCTGGCAAGGATCACTAGAACCAAAGTTTTCTATTAAAAAAAGAAAAACAGAAATCAATAATAATTTGCCAAGTTACAGTTGAAAGATTTACTGTCATACTGAAATAAAATAAAGGCTGTATTGCTGAAAAAAGAGTGGTCACCTTTTCTATGCCTTGAGATATAATGAAGAAATATGATGCTGGGAAGTGAGAAACAGCAGGCAGGGAAAGGAGAGAAGACCACAACCTGTTTCAGTTTGTGGACAAGTTTTGAACAGTGCTAAACTTTATCCTTTACATTTTTATAAGTTGCAGAAAGGAAAGTCTTAAAAGATTTCTTAAAATTGAATCTGTATGGTTCCATTTATATAACATTTTCAAAATGACAGCATTTTAGATATGGAGAACAGATTAATGGTTGCCAGGGGTTAGAGATGGGGCAGAAGTGTCTATCGGTTTTTGCTTTGTGTATCTTGAAGCTCTGTGTGTGTGATTGTAAACATTGAGGATTATTTCCTCCTGACCCTTCTATCATTATGAAATGACCTTCTTCATCCCTGGCAATATCCTTTGTCTGTTATTAACAGAGCCATTGCATCTTTCCTTTAATTAGTGTTAGCATGATAAGCACACTCTATCTTCTTCCTTTTACTTTTAATCTACTTGTATCTTTATATATAAATGGTGTTTCTTATAGGAAGCATATAATTTTATCTTACTTGTTTATCTAGTCTGACAATTTCTTTTAATTGGGATGTTCAGTCCATTTACATTGAATGCGATTATTGATATGGTTAGATTTGAGTCTGTCATTCTGCTGTTTGTTTTCAATTATCTCACCTGTTCTTTGTACTTTTTTTTTTTTTTTTTTTTTTTTTGTGGTACGCGGGCCTCTCACTGTTGTGGCCTCTCCCGTTGCGGAGCACAGGCTCCGGACGCGCAGGCTCGGCGGCCATGGCTCACGGGCCCAGCCGCTCCACGGCATGTGGGATCTTCCCGGACCGGGGCACGAACCCGTGTCCCCTGCATCGGCAGGCGGACTCCCAACCACTGCGCCACCAGGGAAGCCCCTTTGTACTTCTTTTACTCCCTTTCTGCCTTCTTTTGAATTGAGTGTTTTTTATGATTCTGTTTTATCTCCTTTGTTGTCGTATTAGTAACAGCATTTTGTTTTGTTTTGTAATTTAACTGGCTGCTTTAGGGTTTACTGTACACATATTTAAATGATTGCGTCTACCTTCAAGTGATATAACACCACTCCACATATAGTATAGGAAACTCTCAATGGTATATTTTCATTTCTCCCTTCCTGGCCTTTATGCTATTATTGTCATATATTTTATTTATGCATATGTTATAAACCCTGCACTAAATTGTTATTTTTGTTTAGCCAGTGATCTTTAAAGATATTTAAATAGTAAGAAAAATTCTTTACCCCTGCAGTCACCATTACCAGTGTTTCTCATTCCTTTGTGTAGATTCATATTTTCATGGGGTTTCATATTCCTTCTAGCAGAAGAACTTCCCTTAGCATTCCTTGTCATGTGGGTCCATTGGTGATTATTTCTTTCAGCCCTTGTATTTCTGAAAGAATCTATTGACCACCTTCACTTTTCAAGGGTATTTTCTCTGGGTTCATCATGTGTTCTTTTAGTATTTTAAAGATGTTTCCCCATTGTCTTCTGGCTTGCATTGTTTCTAATAAGAAATTTGCTATCATTTTTAGCTTTGTGCTTCAGTACATGATGTCATTTTTTTCCTCTCTGCTTTTAAGACGATTTCTTTATTACTGGTTTTGAACTATTGATTCTGATGCATAATTTTATTCCTGTTTCTTTGTGCTTTGGGTTTATTGAACTTCTTGGATGTGTGGTTTTATAGTTTTCATCAAATTCAAAACTGTTCTGCCATACTTCAAATACTTCTTCTGTTTCCCCCCTGTTCTCTTTCAGGAGCTCCAATTCACACATAAATTATTAGGATACTTGAAGTCCCACAGTTTGCTGATACTTTATTTTTAATTCTTCTTTCTCTGTGTTACCATTTTAGATAGTTTCTATTGCTATGTCTTCAAGTTCATTAATCTTTTCTTCCATTGTTAATCGCATCTGGTGTATTTTTTAATCTCAACTTGGGTCTTTTTAGAAAATCTTCTGTGTCTCTACTTAACTTTTTGTACATGAGGAATACTGTGTTTAATCCTTTTGTCTCTTCATTCTAACATCTGTGTCTAACATCAGCACCCCCTCTCAACAATTGATTTCTTTATTTTTCTCATTATGGGTCATATTTTTTTGCTTCTTTGAATGCCTAGTAATATTTGATTAGACATTGTGAATTTTACCTTTTTGGCAGATGAATATTTTTGTATTCCTATAAATAATCTTGAGCTTCACTCTGGGACACAGTGGAGGTACTTGGAAACAGTTTGATTCTTTTAGGTCTTGCTTTTAAAATTAGTTCGGTGGGACTGGAGCAACATTTAGTCTAGTCTGTCCCCTACCACTGAGGCAAGACCCTTTGGAGTACTGTACCCAGTGTCCTCTGAATTATGAGGTTTTCCAGTCTGCCTGGGAATAGGCCCAGTGCAGGGCCCTGAGTGCATGTGGAGTACTGTTTCCTCTAATCTGTTCAGCAGGTTTCTCTCCTACCCTTAGGTAGTTTCATCACGTGCATGCACTGACCAGTACTCTGTTGAATACTCTACTCAAGCAGTACTCTTTGCTGATCTCTGGGGATTTCTCTCTTTGTTGCTCAGTTCCTGCATGCTGACCTGTGAACTCTAGCCATGGTGTCTTGAGAACTCTCCCCTCCATCTCTACAACTCAGGGAGTCAGCCAGGCTTCACCTGGGTTCTCCCATTCTGCACCGTGGCCTGGAAACTGTCTCAAGGCAGTAAGCTGGGGCGATCACAGGGCTCACCTCATTTGTTTCCCATCTCTCAGATAACTGTCCTGCATGGCTCAACCTCAGTGTATTGAAAATAGTTGTTTTGCATATTTTGTCCTTTTTATTTTTGTTTTTTGGCTGTTAAATTGGGTTTCTGTTATTCCATTTGGTTGCAAGTGAAAATCTCAAAATTAGGGGTTTTTTTCTTTATATATTTAATGTCACTATTGAGAAAAAAGTTGTACCTACACCATTTATCAGTAAGCCAGTTTCTAAACATGCTTGCTATATTTAAGTTTATGAAGATCTGAAGTGGGGTAAAGGGAGTGGGGCTGTAGAAAATAAAGGTGACTAAGTTCCCTTCCTTCCTCAGAGCTTTCTGATTTACTCTTTGGTAGATTGTTGCTCTGCTCCCTTATTAATCAGAGTCCCTTGGTTCCTTTTGGAGAGAGATTCTTTAAATGGGTTTAAATATGCCACTCAGAATGTATGAGGATGTTATAAATAAAATTGTCATGGTCTTTATGTTTTAATCTGTATGATTTAAACTTTGACATTAAAATATCATGGAGGAAACATAATGAGAGGACTTAACTCACCAGATATTAAAATGTATTTTAAAGCTACAATAATTAAAATATTGAAGTACTAATGCTAATATAGCCACAGATTCATGGGTCAAAATACAGTGTCCATAAACAGACTCATAAATGTGTTTGAAACACTTAGCATAGGGTTATTCAGTTAGATGGCATGGAGACAACTGAACAACTCATTGCAAAAAATTAAAGTTGGATATCTCCTCCCCATATCTTATACAGAGATGTATTCCAAATAGGTTAACTATAATCTAAAAGTACTAGAAGAAAATATGGGCAATTTACATTATCTTGAGGGAGAGAAGGCCTTTCTAAGTATGACATAAAAGATACAACCATGAAGGAAGTTATTGATGAGATTACACAAAGATTTTATATCTCCTAAGTGGTGAAATAATCATTAAAAACAGGGAGTTCCCTGATAGCCTAGTGGTTAGGATTCAGGGCTTTCACTGCCATGGCCTGGGTTCAATCCCTGGTCTGGAAACTGAGATCCCACAAGCCACATGGTGTGCCCCGTCACCCCCACCCCCCCAAAAAATATCATTAAAAGCAGATTTGATATCCTTACTGTGTAAAGACTCCTAATACAGCAGTAAAAAAAAAAAGATGAATGCCCTACTAGAAAAATGGGCAGAGGACATGAGTAGATAATCATAATTAGGGGCAAAAAACATGAATGTCCAGTACATATTGATTTTTTAAATGTTCTATTTAATAATAATAGTAACAAAAAAATAATAATAAGAGCTGTCACTTATTATTTATTATTTCTGTTTGTCTGAATATAAGAACTTTAAACAAATTAGCTAGTTTAATCCTTTGAAAGGCAAGTGTACATATTATCATCATCATTTTATACATGTGACGGCTGAGACGGGACATGAGGACCCTTGCCTGAGGTGACAGAGCTGTCAGGTGCTTGAGCCAAGGTTTAACCCTTCTGAGCCCTGCTCCTCAGCACTTCTCAAAGAAGTAAATTAAAACTACCTTAAATTCCACTGCACTTCACAGAGAAGTTGATAGTTTGCATAAGATCACACAATTTATAAGCAATAGAAGAGAGCTAAAATTTTTAGGAAGAAAAATCATAAAAACAGAAGAAAGAAAAAGAGTAAAGTGAGCAACAAAACAGATGTCTTTTAATTTTACAAACTCACCATTTCTTTTCAGAGTATTTAAAAGACGCTTCAAAGAAGATGAAAAGTGGGCTTATGTTTGTAAAACTGGTTAACCCGTGTTCAGGTAAGCGCTCTTGCCCCCGCCCCCCCCGCCCCGGTAATGGTAACTTGAACATTTTTAAAACGTTGTAGCTGAAAAGTGTGTATATTTATTTGTCTTTGTATGTTTGTTCTTCCTGAATAGCTTTTAAAGGTAGGATAGCATTACATGGTGACAAAAGCAAGCTAATGACATAACCAGTCTTCTAAGATAATTCACTTGACTTAAACGTTTTTTTATTTCTTCTTAATTTTAATCCATAGAGCTGTATTCATCAGAAATGATGGCAAAACAAAACAAAAAAATGTAGCATGTTTGATTTCTCTCTGAAAACAGATGAATTTTCCTTGGTCTTTTTAAGCCAATTTTTCCTAAAGTAGTTATCCAATATTAGCCTCCATTTATACTCATTTTATGTTATAAAGTAAAATAAATAACCAGAGTTTAAAAAAAAAAAAAAGGAAGGCTTTTACTGGACATGCCAAGATTTTGAATAGTTTCATTTTTAGCTGTACTTACCTTATTTTGTTCAGACCGAAAAGTAGTATATATATTTTTTCCTGTCAAGGGGTGATTTTTTTGCATTAAAAGCATTGTATTTTGAGGAGATACATGTTTTATCAGGAACAATTTTACCTTTATATTCAGTGTATTTTGCTTTGTCTTATAATTTTTAGGCAAAAATATTAAAATACACTATAAGTATATAGTAATATTGGTGATACTGTTTATCTCTGTGTGAAATTTTTCTCCGTTTATTTTATAAGATTTACCAGGTTATTATTAATTTTATAAGGCTTTGAGTAGATACCTGATATTTAGCAAATTAGAGCATCCTCTTGGTGACTGTCGTACTGAATAGTGAAAGCAAGAGAAATCCAGTGAGCAGTGCCGTGTTGTTATCGTTGTTGCAAAGACACATAAATAGAAACAACAAGAGAGGCAAAAATTCCGGCTTCCTCCAGTTTTCTTTTCCTCAAAATGAAATTGAATGTAATTGGTCAGTTATATTATGTGGAACTCCTAGGTATATGTAAGACTAAGATGAGGTGAGAAATGTTTTTTCAAGAGAAGTTTTAGTTATCAGTAAAGCATTTAACAAAAGGAAGGTACAAAAAAGGTCAGGCTTGTAAAATTCATTTCATCTAAATGTCCGTGGACAACATTTTGCTATACTGACTATGGAGAAATAAAGGCTAACTTTTGCCGAGCACTTACTAACGTGCTGTGTTAGGAGCTTTACATGTACGT